>NW_027115240.1:1637444-1659533 GCF_000696795.3 Halyomorpha halys | reverse complement strand
TATCATGTCACTATGTCACCTACAGCAAATTTACTTGTTGTATATATGTGTATACATACAGTTGTAAATATCAATAAATAAATTATTTAAAAAAGAAAAAATATTGAAAAAGTCCATTCAGGATTTATTTAAAAATTAAAACATTACTCCTGAACTATAGAAAGATTGCTAACCACGTATTTTTATCTTAATTTTTACACATAAAGGTTTTAAGTGCTAGAACAAAATACTTGATTGGTGTTGAGCATTGATTTGATTTGATTTATAATTGTATAAAATATTTTATTTCCTTATTAAGATTGTTTTAGTTTGCAATTAATCTTTTTAAATGGATTCAAAACAATATCAATAGCTTTGTTGATTTACATTTTATTTGGAATTTCATTGGAATATATTTTATAGATATGATTTCCTCTAAAAAAATCTATACAAATGAGCATATTGCGGTTTCCTTGGGAGGAGAAAAAAAAGGAGATAGAATATAATAAGATCACAGTGTATGAGCTTGAGACACGCCATCCACAACCCTGCAGGGAAATACTTTGTCATTAAAATTGCACTTTTTATTTTTTTCATATCTTTTAATGACTAAAAATAAACCTAATTAAAAATAAACGCTTTTTTAAAAATTATATTGACCTCGGATTACAAACTATTGTAGACACGGAATCAGTTTCCAATACTTCCTAGCGTGAAACAACTTTAAGGGTTTCAATGGACAAGAGGTTTAGTTCTGTATTAAAGGTTCAGGTTTACTTTTCAACTTCTAGTTTTAAATTTTACAGAAGTTATTGTTGCCTACCACATATGACCGGTATTTCTCAAAGTCAAACGGCTTTTCCTGAAGCCAAATATTACGTATTATGCTTCCTCTTCCATTCCTGGCAATCCTCCGAGGCGCCTGAAAAGAATATGGCCTCGTGACCTTATATTGTAAACTGTTTTTAGAGTTCTACTACTGGGTAGTTTCTCTACATACTGTATCATATCATTATGTCATTATGATCAAATTTACTTGTTGTATTTTTTATACAGTTGTAAATATCAATAAATAAATATTATTTTTTTCGGCCATCATAGAAAAAAATCGTTTCTTCAACGTAAAGATTAATCTAAAAATTTCAACATTAGGAAAATATTTTAAATTTTATGTATACCATTACAGATTTTATTAATTAATATACATTTACAATTATTATAAATTGATTCAGTATATATATAATGGAAATTATACGTTTCTAATAACGGTAATTACGTGTAACAGTTATTAATTAATTAATTTAATAAGTACAAACAAGAGTTCTTTGCGTTACATCTTAGATACCTCCGACTTGTAACATTAAACTCTTTTGAAAGAAAATTCCAAATCCTAATAATTTTCAGCCTTCACCTAAACCTGACCTGTTTTTTAGTACTTCTACTATTCCTTGTGAATCTTTTGGAATTGATGGTATATATATTTTTTTAATCTGGATTTAAACTTACTAATGGGCAGGAAAGACGGGTACCCTGCAGGTTACTAACTTATTCCAGCCAGAGTGGGAGAGTTGACTTTTATTCTTAGGGTTCGCTTTTTTTTTTTTTGTATTATTTACTATTGAGATTTTTAAACTAATCCTTAGAATACTGATGTATACATATATTAAACTGTTTGTATTTTCCTGTGAGGCCATATTAAGATTAAACTCTAGGAATTAATTCCTTTTGAGGTAACCACATTATCAGTTACAGTTTGTTTCACTTCCTATGTGCGTCTCTTCTTTATGGCAAAAACCACCTACAGTCATGGAATCTAAGAGCCAAGGTATGTTTAATACTATAAAAATGGGAAAAGTTTAATAAATAAAATCTTAATTCAAACAAATATCACGAAATTTTAATTTTTTCTAATTTTAAAGTGACTACTCTCAAAAAAGCTAAAGCCGTTGTTGAAATCTAGGTATATAATTATTTTTTTGTCTGGCGAGAACCAAATTAAAAAAAAAAAGTTTTCATATTCTTGTAAGTTTGTTTTATTTTTTTTTTCAGAAAATTCGAAAAGAAACGCCATCTAGCGTTCCACTCCTACAAGGGAAAGAAGTAATCATGAAATTTTCAATAGAATATTTCCACTTATTAACTAGCTCTGACAAGGTTTATGCCCTTATCAAAAAGTTTTTCGAGCTTTAGAAGTGGCAACTAAAAACAAATGGGAAAGCTGCCACTAAATTTTGAAACAACCCTTTGATTGCATCCCAAACTCTCCAGTCCCATATCACAATCCTCGAAGAATGGTGTCGAAATTGGAGGATAAAATCAACAAATCACATTTACTCTTCGTCGTAAACCTACCGACTGCCCTACAGTATATTTTAATAATGTGGCTCTTACCACTCTAGAACTGATTCGTTATCTTGGACTACATCTTGACTAACGACTAACCTGGAATCCTCACACAAGACTGAAAAGACAGGGAACTGCACGCAGATTCCGACTATTACAGCACTTACTAGACAAACGGTCTAAACTTCCAACTCATGTTTAACATTACTAACAATTGGAAAGGTTTTTTTTTTTTTTTTTAATTAAATTAAATTACTTTAGCGGTAGAATTTTGAAAATTTGGCATTTTAACCCTTTGATTGGACCCCAAACTCTCCGGTCCCATAACACAACCCTCGGAGAATGGTGCCAAAATTGGAGGATAAAAATAAATCCCATTAAATCACCTTTATTCTTCGTCGTGAACCTGCCCACTGCCCTACAGCATACTTTAATAATGTGGCTCTTACCCCTGTCGAACAGATCCGCTATCTTGGACTACATCTTGACAAACGACTAACCTGGAATCCTCACACAAGTCTAAAAAGACAGGAAACTGCACGTAGATTCCGACTATTACAGCACTTACTAGACAAACGGTCTAAACTACCAACTCATTACAAAATACTGATCTACATGACAATAAACAGGCCCATCTGGACATAACCCGATATTATTCCTTCCATAATAAACTCCCTAACCACCCAAACCCACTAGTTTCTAACCTTACTTCCTCTTCCATTCCTGGCAATCCTCCGAGACGCCTGAAAAGAAGATGGCCTCGTGACCTTATATTTTAAACTGTTAGTTTAGAGACTAGAGTTCTACTACTGGGTAGTTTCCCTACATGCTGTATCATATCATTATGTCATTATGATTTACTTGTTGTATTTTTTATACAGTTGTAAATATCAATAAATAAATAAAAAAAAGAATTGAAACAATTTATTCCCTAACATAAAAATTGCCTCGATTTTCTTTTTTTAATGCCAGATTATATTGAGGAAAAATTAGAAAATTAGAACATACTCGTGAATCGTCCAAGACAAATATATGTGGAGATCTAATGAGGAGTCTCTTCTGAGAATCACGTCTGATGCCTTCATTGCTTCACAGAGAAGTATATCAAAAAGACATAAAACAGTTTATAAAGATATTGAAAGTGTTTTTAATGTCTCAAAACTCCTCGATTGAAAGTTTAAACGATTTTATTTCAAATTTAGATACGTCAGATTCAGACTCTGATAATTTGTTGTAATTTTGTATTAATATAATTATTATTGTTTTTATTTCAAGTTCTGATTTTTTTTTACCTCAATATCTATTTATTTTGAACCCTTTTATTATGTCTGAATCTTTTGCCATAATTTGCATAACCAATCAGGTATAATTTGTTTTATTTACAGAAAAAAAATTGTATTAATCTTCTGTGCGTCCCATCGTTGATGGGTTATTATTACACACCAGTCCAGTCACCCTCCTCATCCATTTTGGGTATGTTGGTAATCTTAAAGAAGTTTCTTGCAATAATTTATAATAATTTATAACTACAGATTTTTGTCCACAACTCCATATACTCGCGGCTCAACATGTTCAGCGTTGTTAGCATTTGCAAATTGCAAAAACAATTCCTATACAAAAAATGTCAAGGATACATATTTTGAGACTAGCCTCTAAACTCCTAAAGCCATTTTATAATAATTCTTAATAAGAAAAATTTTGTAAGTCGGCTCTCGAACATCTCCATTCATTCTCTTCGTTACCGTTTTCTTTTTAATGACTGTTCATTAAAACAATCGTTCTAAAGATAATGTATTTAAATCCTGCAGTATTAATAAATAATATTGTTTGAATAGATTATCATTTCTTAAATTATCAAGTCCTCAGGGATGGCCATTATACATATTCCATGGAAGTTTTTTTTTTCTCTCTCGACTTGACTTTGCAAAACAAACTTTGAAGATGGCGATGGACACTGTGGACGACAGAAATATTCCATCAGGCAGACGGACAGGTGCAGAGGGACACAGCCAATCATGGATCTAACTTAATGGGTTCCCGACATGCTTCGGAAATTGAGGAAATGGAACATTCACCTACCCTGAAGTCGCCGTTTCCAATTCTGAAATAATTGACTTCCATCGCTTCAATTGCAATTTGGATTAATATTTAAATAATTCTGAAAACAGGTGATGCATGTTCTAATCCTTCTCAACAATCTTGTCAAAGCTCAGCGATTTGCATTTTTCTGGCATGGAGTTATCGTGGTGAATTCCTGGCCATTTTACTAGTATTTTTTGTGTATTGCAGTCTAATTTCGGTCACTGATATTTTTCTGTATTTAGCGGTATCTCTGATAATAGAGATTTCAATCACCCATTTATAAAAACTACTTTAGCATTTACATTAGTGTACAGACATACCTTGTTACCGAGGGAGTTGAGGATTTATCTTAGCAACCTCGTAATATTAACGGGACTGGTTTGTCCATCACCATGGCAAGAATGGGTTGGTTACCTGTACATGTTAGGTACCTGTGAACTTCCCCTGTATGTCAAGACAGAGGGTAAACAGAGGGGTGTGGTAATCTTGATATTGTCCGCTCCAGCAATAAAACCAATGGGATAATAAGAAATATGAATATGGTTTCAAGCTTCCTACTAAAGAACTTGAAAAAACGAGTAATCAATTTTTAAGCAGTTTTCCCCTATTATGGGTCATGGTAGTATACTGGTGCCCAAACCTCCGGGACCCAGGCGATACCGAGGGTTCAATAAATTTTGAGTGCTGAAAAAACTTACATTTAGTAAATTTGATCTCAGTTATAATGGAGTGATACAGGCGTTTAGAGAAACTACCCATTGGTAGCACTCTAATGACGTTTTACATTAGCACGTCTCGTGGCCATCTTCTTTTCACGCGTCTCGGAGGATTGTCAGGAATGGAAGAGGAAACAAGATTAGAAACTAGTGGGTTTGGGTGGCTAGGAAGTTTGTAATGGAAGGAACATCCGGTTCGGGCTAGATTGGTTACATATGGAACATTAAGGTCTTTATGTATGATTTTATTCGTTACACAGTAAGGAACATTGAGGATTTTACGAAGGATTTTGGACTGTAAGGATTGGATACGAGAGGAATCCGAAAGTTTAGTGGAGCCCCAAAGCTCAACTACGTATGTCCAGATTGGCCTAATTACAGTCATATAGATCAGTCTGATAGATTAGTCCAAGGTAGCGGATCTGTTCGAAAGGAGTAAGATCGACATTAATAAGGTGTTATATGGGATTGGAGAGTTGCGGACTTTAATTTAGATGTATAATATACACTGTTACTACATCAGTATATTTTTAACTTAACTCTACATGTACAAGGCTTAATATATCTGACCAAAATGGTGGGAACATCAGGGAATGCGTACCAAAAATGCTTATTAGAGGTAAGTTATGGGGAGTTAAGAACTTGGGTAGTTATCTTCTGAATGAAGAATCGAACAATAGATTTAAAACACGACCACGGAAAGTGAATCATGTCTGTGGGAAATGGCTATAAGAAGTTACATATTTACATGAGGAAGTTTCATATTTCTTACATACAAAAATATATTTGGGCGATTGACTAACCTTTCCGAACTCAAAGAAGCTGCACTTGTTCCAAAATTGTATTAATAGGTTTTTATTAAAAGTAAAAAAAAAAGTCCATTATTATTTACCTATATATATTATTATACTTTAAAAACATATAAATACCATCTTGCAACTTAAAAGCCATATGCTTGGTTCTGCTTTGGATGATTTCAATCTGGCTATAAAAGTTTGAGAATTTCCAATGACGGTGCGCACTTTGTGATTGAGTGATGTTTGTTTATTGTTTATTGATATGTATTAATAAAAAAAAATTAAATGTTTAGCTTGCAACAAATTTCTCAGAAAACATATCACTGAAACAAGAGCAGCTGGGTCCAAACTCAATTGCCCCTAATAAACTCCTGTTTTTGTATTCCTCACGTTGCTTGCTATTCCCAAGACAGTTCACCTTTTTAGATTTATATAGCTCCCTCGGAATTGGGGACAGTAGTGCATACCGGTAATTCAGCTATTATCCCTTTACCTTCTACTGTCCTCGAGTTCAACTTCAAACCTACGCAAGGTTAGCAATGCTTTATGCTAGCCTAAATAAAAAATCCAAATTAAAAACTAGAAACTGTTATTCTTATTTTTAAAACAATTCTCAGGCCACTGCTGATGTGTGGCTGTGAAGTCGGGAGAGAGGCATCGTTTACGGAAAGGGAAAAATTAACAATCTTTTCGAAATAAAATCGTAAGAATTGCAGTGAATGTTCCTTGGTTTGTAAGAAACAGCCAATTGCATCAGGAATTGCTAATAGAGACAATAGGGGATTACATAAAAAAAAGGTTCATGAAGTTCCCTTCTCAGTTACCTATAGTTAAAGGAGCAGTGACCTACAACTTAGGAAACCCAACCACAACCCAAAGACTGAAGCCCAGGCTGCTGCTTATATCCTGTTTTAGATTTATCAGTTCTGTAATTGTCATTCTAAAATTTTGTTTTATTTTAATTTTTTTTTCTGTACATCTTTTTCTTAAATTAACTTTTTTTGTTTCCATAAGAAGTCATTTATTTATTATTGTTAAATCCATAAATGTCATTGTTTTTTATATTAACTTTACTTTTATCTTTTATTGAGAATTATTATGTTTGATTATTTTTTTATTGCGTTGTATATGGTAGGGGTGTCTTTTGTATGGGACTATACCTCCCATAATCAGTTGTTAACAAAAAATATATATATAAATATAAATAAATATAGATTAACCATAAATATAATATATAAAAATAAAGGATCATGTGACTTTATTGGACGTCTTACAGAGTGCAGGTCGCCAGTAGAGCGCTGCGATCAGTGAAAAGAGGAATTCATTTTGAGATTTACTTTCGTTGCGAATTGTATTAAAAATTTGAAGGAGTTAAAGTAAAATGATTTTTTATTTATTTGTTTGCTTATCCCTTTTATAGCTACCATAGTATTTGAGAGAGACAAACCCTAAAAGATATGAAAACTTCTGCACTTATTAAAGTGGGCATATTACTTGTCATTTGCACTTATTACTTGATACAATCCTTCATCCATCAGTTAAAATGTCGTGGTGGTTCGCCCCCCAACTGTACCAGTACCGTCCACGTGCATAGAAGGTTGTTAGCTATACCAGTGTTGGGTAAAAATTATTTGAAGTACAAACTACAACTAGTTGTGGGGAAGTAGTTGCAATTACAACTTGGTAGTTAGTAGTTGGCGGACCACAATTAGTATTTGCAACTACAATAGTTATAGCTCATATGTAAGTACTGTTATAGTTTAAAACCGTGGTATCGACGGCAACTATCACCTAATTGTTCTAATAGCAGTTATAGATTTACAACTACAATTATCAGTGATTTTTATTTGCATTTCTTGGTGGTTGGGCTTAGGTTCACTGGTACTGGTACTGGTATTTGGTGGGGGGAACAAGTCCGGTGGTTGGGCCACATACTAACTAAGGTGGGAGTGTCAAGATTCATCCTTCGGGAACGCCAAAAAATTAATGTTTAACTGCCCCAGGTGGGAATCGAACCCACAACGTTACGAACCGAACGTACTGGTACCCACGCCCCAACCCGCACGGCCGTCACGTCCCTTGGGTTTAGGTTCAACAGGGCAGTTGTGCTTCAGCGATAATATCCTGTCATAAACACAAATTGGATGAAAAAAACAAATCTTCATTTTCACAGTACGATTTCCACTTTTTTATTAGGCTGTTTTGTTAAATAAAATTTTTAAAAACGTAGTACTATTTTTACGGGTTATGTAATAAAAAAAAAATTACTCATTCGAATAATAATAGAGGTGTAAATACTGACAAAAACACCTGCATTTTTACTAAGGAATATTTCTATTTTATTTTTCATGTTATATATAGATCCCTAATTTTATTTGTAGGTTTCTATCCGAAATATTAGTCAAGTACATCATAATTTGTTAATGTTCTATTTTAACTATTTGATAATTTATATCTTTTTTTATTTAAAATTAATCATCTTCACTACTTTGACATTGCTATTACAAATTAAAACATAATTAAGATCGTTATTGACGTATTTCGGGGAATTCCACATTATACTTATAATGTTTATAAGAAGCAAATTATCTAAAAATAATTTTGTTTTTGGGTTATTCCATTTCCAGTGGTCTGGCACTGGTAGTCGATTTCCTCAGAAAAAAAATCATACTTAATAGATGCTTTCCTTCATAATTTGGTAATTCTAGACCATTTTTTATTCATTCTTATTGTATCCGATTTTAAAGTGGTCCTCAGTTTTGTTTAAATTTTGTAGTCATTTATATAATTCGTAGTTTTTATTGATTACTGTTATTATAATTTCTGGCGTCAATATCTTTTGTTTTAAAAGATTAAAAAAAATATGATATAAAAGGTTCTATGCCATCAAACTCAAATGGTAATTTCAACTTTAAATCTATCTGGACATACGGAGTTGAGCTTTTGGGCTTCACTGAGCCATCGAATCCATTCCCTACAGTCCAAAATCCTTAATGCTCCTTACTTTGTCACAAATCAAGTCATCCGTCAGGACCTTAAAGTTCCGTATGTTGCCGATTTGGCCAGAACCAGATACCAATCCTTCCACGATAAACTTCCTAACCGCCCAAACCTACTTGTTTCTAATCTTGTTTCTCCTTCATTACCTAATAATCCTCCTAGCCGTCTGAAATGTGAAGATGTTCTCGAGTTCTGCTCCTCTAGAAACGTTATTGGAGTTCTATCAATAGGTAGATTCTCCACATGTTTGTATCATGTCATTATATCACTTACAGCAAATTTACTTGTATATATGTTTATACAGTTGTAAATAACAATAAATAAATTATTTAAAAAAAACATTAAATCTTTATGTAGTCGAATTTAAAATTGTCTTACAATAGAGATATTGGAGCTAAAAATGTTTCAAGATTATTATATATATTTTTTTATAACTCAATATGAAAATTAAAATATATATTGGGAATTGATGCCACAGAGAACTTTCCCATTTTCCCAATAGAGTTGTAGCTGGAAAATTTGTACTTTTTTATTATAATTTTTTTTTTAATTTTAAAATTGTTTTGACCTACTTAGAGGTTATTTATTTTTATTAATTGCTATTTACCACTATACATTATAATACATTTAGTAAATTTGATCTCAGTTAAATTGAGAGATAGATGCGTGTAGAGAAACTGCCCGTTGGTAGCACTCTAATGACGTTTTACAAAGGCAGGACTCGTGACCATCTTCTTTTCAGGCGCCTCGGAGGATTGTCAGGAATGGAAGAGGAGCAAGGTTAGAAACTAGTGAGTATGGGTGGATAGGAAGTTTATAACGGAAGGAATGATATCTGGTTGAGGCTAGACCCTACTTCGAAGTGAATATTTTTTTTATTTTTATTTATTGATGTTTACAACTGTATAAAAAATACAACAAGTAAATTTTATCATAATGACATAATGATAAGATACAGGATGTAGAGAAACTACCCAGTAGTAGAACTCTAAAAACAGTTTACAATATAAGGGCACGAGGCCATCTTCTTTTCAGGCGCCTCGGAGGATCGCCAGGAATGGAAGAGGAAGCAAGGTTAGAAACTGGTAGAGGTGAATATAAAAGTTGAAATTTGTAGAGGAGTTTGATGCTACAAAGATCTTTTATGTGTTGATTTTTTGTTTTTGTTGAATATACAACAGAAATAGTGCAGCTGGAAAATTAAAAAAATATAGTGATTTTTTTTTCAACTAAAAATTAACCAAATAATATTTCTTCTTAGTTATAAGGGTAACGATACCCATTCGTGGTTTTTTGCCCACAATTTGATACAATAAATAGTATTATTAACCGTTACAACTACTGTAGTTTTAGTTATTCAACTACATAAATCTTTATTGAAAAATATTATAAATTAATATAAATAAAAAAATATTCAAAGGCACGTTCTCTGAGTAATACCAGATGTTTGTATAAATAATTTGGAATAATAGTTCTAAATTAAGGTATGTAACGGGGTCTGTTATCTTGTTGCGTGGGACAGCTTGATAAAAATCCTCTGTCATTCCATTATAAGCTGGACAAGGGTTCTGCGAGACAAATTTACTGGAGATTCTCAATTGAGCTACAATCCTGTGTGGCAGCTGTACATCAGTTAGCTTTGAGGAAAATCCATTTTAATGAGAACCTTATCGTACCAGGGGCTATATATAACCTGGAGTTTAAACCTTCAATATTTTATTGAAGGGAGTTTATTCTTTACGAATTTCCTGTAGCTTTCCAGGATTTCCCACGATCTCCCTTGATCTGGTTTTAATATGTAGTATTGACCAGGTCCTCAAAAAATTCCGGATAAATAATTCCAAAGCTCTCTAGAAGCTTTTTAGGTAACGTTATCCTAATATTTTGGACAAACCGATGGTCCAACCATTAGTAGATGCAAAGGAAGGCCTGAGCGAGGAATCCGAAAATAAATTCTATGCCCCCATTTTATTCATAATAGTTTACTTTGTTAAACGTGTGCTTGACCTTTTACACCGGTCAGTTTGATTAGTAAAAATGTGAATTATTATAAAATCTTCAAGTTGGTCTTTGTAACCGTTATTATCACAAACTAGTATCTATTTATCAAGCTTCAAAATATAGAAATAAACCTTACATTATACAAGATGGAGAAATCTGTAGTGTCTGTAATATATATATATATATATATATTTAACAGCCTACACTATCTTATTTTTCAGTGGCTATCATCCAATGTATATATAGAGAGAGAGGTACCTGCAACAATTTATATCCTATTCACCTCCTTTTGTTAATGTAGAGAACATAGACTGTATCGAGAAAGATAATCATATATATTTATTTTTATTATCCAATATGTAATCTATTCCCAATATATATTTTTATTGTTTGTATTAATTTTATATTGCTTGGTATATATAAATTCATAATAATTCATAAATGAAGTAAAATTATCTATTTAATATCAGACTACATTTATTAATATACGAGTAATTATTTGTTTAAAATGCAAGTTTTATTATGAAGTGCGGGAAACAACTCACATGAAGACATTTTTTGTAAATATTTTGAATAATTCGTACAAGAAGTCATGTAAAAAAAAAATTGGCATCTATTTATTACAGAGAAAGGAATATTCCAGTTTGCTAAAAAAAAAAAAAATACGAAACCAGCTTTTCTGTGATTTGCAACGAATTTTTAATTATTTCTTTTTCCACATATAATATTAATGATAAAAAAAAATTATTACGGGTTTCATAATCAATTAGGATTCAAAGATCCAAGGCCTCTTACAAAGAAGTTTAGATATTTGTTCAATTTATTTCTTGTTAAAACGGTATAGTCCTTTATTGATAAATAAGAATATTTCGTAATAGTAGCGATTATAAATACCAACTTGAAGAGTGAACAGTGTTTTATAGTTACTCAATATTTAGCTATAACATCTAGATGATCCGACTGATTTCAAAAATTAAATACCTCGAAAAAGCAAACTGTAACAAACTAAAAATTTGTATAAAACCGCTCAAAAGATTAAAAAACGATTTTCTTAACCTGAAATGGCCAAAAGGGACATAGGAAGGATACGGTGGATGGTAATTTCGACTTCCGAGGATCATCCTGGGGTTGTTAAATATTGAAAAACAATATCTGCAGTAGTCTTAGAGTAAAGCAACCTTCGAAGGGGCACAAATGAATGTCATTTATTTTATTATTTTTTTTTTTTTGTATTCTACGTATCTTAAAACGTAGAAAATGATAATATAAAAGCAAATATAAAATTTTTCCAATTTTGAAATGAAACGTTATTTTCCTTAGTAAGTTTTTAAAAATATAATAATATATAATATATACGCATAATATTAGATTTTATAGATTTTTTTGGCTTAGTTATTACACTAATTATTTTTAATTATTCACATTTTTCTTACCTTTTTACTCTCCCCTATGGTATTTTGTTTTTTCGAACTAAAGACCACAGCTTCGAAAAACTGAACTCAGTTGTAGTTTTAATCTCGAAACTGCACTGTAAGTGATAATAATATCGTTACATCAATGTTTATGTTGAAGCGATAAATGGTGCAGTCCAGAGATAAATTTTATCTTGTCAGGTTTTTTACTGTTACATGTATACAACGAAAACCTTGTATGGAATAACATGAGCATTTACTAACAGTGATTCCAGTTTAATCAGGTTTAACCGTTAGAATATGAATTCGAATTGGTAAGTTAGTTGGTAAGAAATGAACTTACAGAAATGTAGCCAAGGATCCTGTACAACTTTAAGGACGACTTCTTAAAATATTTATATAACATTTTTTTTTTATAAATGTGCTAAATTTAAAAAAAAAATGTATAAATATACTAAATTATTTAATTTTTTTGCTCAGTCATTTGTTTATTTGTATTTTAGGCAGCGTACAAAAGTTTTTTTTTTTCTAAATTTCTGGTTATATGTTTTTTTATTGATTGTATATTAATATGTTTTCGAAGAGATCATGCCTCAGAACAAAGTTGTTATACCTGTTAACGTACTAAATATAAAAACATAGCTATTAAAGTACTAAATATAAAAAAAATCTATTAATGTGCTAAATATAAACATATAGCTATTGACCCTACTAAATATAAAAACATAGATATTAATGTACCAAATATAAAAACATAGCGTACTGAGTATAAAGAAAAAAAAGCAATTAATGTACTAAATATAAAAACATAGGTAATAACGTAATAAATATAAAAACATAGACATTAATATACCAAATATAAAAACATAGCTACTAAAATACTAAATATAAAAACAGTAAAAATTAAAAAAATGAAGTTATTTATATTTTCTTAGTTTCTGGTTAGATGTTTCCTTTTGTTTGTATATTAATGTTATTCTGAAGAGATCATGTCCCAGAACAAAGTTGATATACCTATTAACGTACTAAATATAAAAACATGGTTATTAATTCACTAAACATAAAAACATAGTTATTACCGTACTAAATATAAAAACATAGCTATTAAAGTACGAATATGAAAAAAAACCTATTAATGTACAAAATATAAAAACATAGCTAATAATGTGCTAAATATAAAAACCTATTTATTAACGTACTAAATATTAAAAACATACCTATTAACGTACTATAGTCAGTACCTATAAAAATACAGTCAAACCTTCAATATACCCTTTCTTATCAGTTCTGTTTTGTTAATTAATATACTTTGTTTATTAATCAGTTTTGTCTTAATAATTTAGGTACTGTGATTTGATTACATTATAAATTATTTTCGCACGTTAATTGGTATTATTAATGGTTATTAGGATTATAATTTTTTTTTACAAAATTTCTTTTTATACATGGATAAATATTATAAGTTGCCACAGCCTCGGGCAATAAATAATAGAACATTGTATATATAATAATAAATAATAGAATAAACGTGTACCGCTACAACCCATAAAGGTCAGATGCGCATTACGTCAGAAGAAAGTACAGTTATTAGACCAACGGTTATCCACGGAGGTGATTTAGTAAGAATCACGCTAAACCGCCAGATATTTATACCCACTTTATGAGCTGGGTGGACTCTGGAGGGCTTTGGAACCCATAGGATTGACTCATGACTACTGTAACAGTATAAGTAATTATCTGTCACAGGCAAATTCGAGCCCGGGCCCTTGGAGTAAGTAGCACAGTGCCTTACCACCGAGGTACACCGCATCCCATGTATGTAACAAATAAATAAATTTAAAATAAGAATTAGAATATATTAAAGATAATATAAAAATTAAAAGACAATTTTGTAATTAACTATAATATTAAAATAAAAACACTAATTACATCTGCACAAATGTATACTATATTTACTCATTTCTTTCTAAAATGAACTATTTTTTTTTTTTAAATAAATTAATTTTTGTGATGAAACTTTATATTCTAACTCTATTAGACGAAGAAACACGTTAAGTGCAATTTTTGGACCCATATAATACCAAAATATTAAAGGCGATGCCATGACAATTTGAAGACTTGATAGTTTATATCATCCGTGGTATAAGACCAAATGCTTAATTAAATAATTAGTCATTATTAATATTTTACCGGTTGATAGCTAAACAAAAGGAGAAATTTATGAAAGGAACGTTGAGAGAATAGCTTTATTCGGCAATGTTGCCCAAATATATCGGGTTGCTAAAACACACAACATACTTATCAATCCATCATTGGTTATATATACACTCCCATTTATTAATAAAGATACAAATTTTTATCCTAATTCTTTTTTCAAACGATAATTAACTATAAACTTAATACAATATATTTCAATTATTATTATTTTTCTTCTCGCAAAAAGTTATATTAAATTTTCCTTGATAATTCTTTCTCTTCTTTTGTTCCCAACTCTATCCATGCTATTCTATTCCACTCTCTCATACCTCCCTTCTCCATTGATTCTCAACACACGTTCAATACGTTATGCAAATGCAATGACAAAGGAAATTATCAATAAATAGAAGTGTACAAATAAAAGTAAAATTTCTGTGGAACGTGCTACAGATAAGTACTCAAGGACAAGTACATTATTTCCCATTAATTATTTACTTTTGTTTTTACGAGCAATATTATCTTATATTTACTATATACTTTCTGAAACTGTTATTTTAAAATCATTGTTCGATTAAATTTTCATAAAGTCCTTAGTTGTCCATGCTCGAAGAGGGCTTATCGGATTTCCGGTAACGAGGTTTGCAGTGGCTTGGCTTACTATGTTAGTAACGTACTACATATTATTAATAAGTCATAGTTTCAAACGAATAAGTTTGTACCTCTCGGAGAGCTGAGAAATCACTATAGTTTGTTCGAAATTTTCATCGTTACTTTCGAAATATAGTTATTTTTTTAATAATTGAACTGTATTGAAAATTAAACAAATAATTGTCATCTCTAGTTAATAATAGATAAAATTAATACAAAAAAAAAATTGATAATTTTCCAATGTAGTGTTGTACTTAGGTGTCCCGAAACAATCGTTCCAATGAAAAATATACATACATGTTAGGAAGCAATGATATATATATAAGTAATGTTTTTCTATAAATTAATTTAAAATATGAGTTTTTTTAAAAAGTTAATCCTGAAATTTAGCTGAGATCGATAGCTTTTTATATTTTTTTCATAAATTTGTTACTACTTCTTGGTGGAGGAATGTAATGTATCAGAAACATATTGTTTTAGTAAAGTAATGTGTGTCTTAGTTTGATTTAGAAGGTAATTGATGCCAAATATTTTTATAAACACACATAAGTGTTTACCAATTTATTGTTAAATTAAAATAAATGTTTCGATTTGTTAATCGAGAATTGTTATTAAAGGATAAATGATCAATGAAAATTGATTCATCTTCAAAATAAATCTGCAGAACGAAAAAAAATTTAGTTGTTTTTATTGATTATTACAAATACTATTGCATCAACCTAATCTTAAAGAATCTGGTGCAGTGCTCACATTTGACAATTTTCATTTACTACTGAAACCTGTAATCGCAATACTTCTCTGTATAAGTTTTATAAAGTAAAAACTGGATTGTCACAACAACCTCGAATACATTTATTCATGAATTAAATTAAATCCTTCTTTTTTTTTTATTTGTCACTCTCCATTACATTCTACGATTGTATTTGTTAGATATTGAAATTAATAAAATATTTAAGTTTGCAATTATTACGACTCATATTTCTGGAACCTCGTTTTCTATTAGAGAAAATTTGACAATTTGAATAAGATCTGCTTCGTATTAAGACGATTTAATTGATACATTAATATAACTAGTGTAATCCAAATCTTTAGAGCTAGTTAAAAAAAAAAGTCGAAATAAGTAAAATAAATTATATTAATTCCACTAAGTTGATTTTGGTGAAAAAGTTGCTGTAAAATCCCGGGCTTATACCTACTTTAAACATGCAATTTAAGTTTAATATTATAACATTTCGTTTTTGACAGACCATTCTGCAAGACATGGTCAATTCAACTTGATCGCCGCCTTACCTGGAACCCACCATATCAACATCAAACTAAGTCAAACCAACGCTAAGTTAGAAAAACCAAATTAAAACCAGAAACAGCTATTTGTAAAACAATTCTCTGGCCATTGCTGATGTATGGCTGTGAAGTCTGGGGAGTCATCCTTTACAAAAAGGAAAAAATTACAATTTTTACAAAATGAAGTCGTAAGAATTGCAGTGGATGGTCCTTGGTTTGTATGAAACAGCCAATAGTTTCGGGAATCACAAAAGGAGGCAATAAGAATTGTATCAAAAAAAGGTCAATACTCCCAGTTACCGACAGTTAAAGGAGCAGTGAGTGACCTTCAACTTGGGAAACCCAACCACAACCCGAAGACTGAAGCCCAGGCTGATGCAGGACATCCTGTTATAAGTTCTATAAATATAGAACTTATATCATATATTGATAAATATTAGTTTTGTTATTAATTTTTTACCTCTTTTCATCTCTTTCTTAAATGAACTTTCTTTTCGTCTTTTTTTCCATTAGAAGTCAATTATTTATTTTGTCAAATACACAAATATCATTGTTTTTGTTAAATTTACTTTTATCTTTTATTAAGAATTATTATTTTAATATATTTACTTTTATCTTTTATTAAGAATTATTATTTTAATATATTTACTTTTATCTTTTATTAAGAATTATTATTTTAATCTATTTATTTTATCTTAATTTTTTTTTTTAACCTTGTATATTGTACCTCAGTGGTTGGGCAGTCTAACCATTCTGATGTATATTGGTGGTGCCGGTACGAATTCGGCCTGGGGCGTTGTCTTTTTTCATTGTACGGCGGTCCCACAAAATGAAAAACTACGACCCCCAACCATGGCGAAAATAATGGGAATACAAATAAATTAATACTTGGCTGTAGGAAAAAATTCCAATGCCATTAAAACATGAAAACAAAGTTGTATATAGTTAGGGGACACTTATTGAAGTTTCTTTTGTATGAGACTATACCCATCATAATAATTTGTTAAAAAAAAATGTACCTCTTACATTAACCATGTAAAGCCAACCATACCGATCTGGTATTAAATAAAAGACTGGGTTATATTATTCCTTGAAAATTCGGATCGAAATTTATCGCGCTCGTAATACTTCTCCTTATTGTGTATATAATAAATAAATAGGGAGTGGGGTGGCTCAGTGGTAAGGCACTGTCTTACTATATTATCTATTACTGTCATTAAGGGGTTCTGTATCACAAACAAGGTTCACCAAACTACTGACATTATTTGTTCTGTTGCAAATAATAGAAATTAATTTGAAATAAACTAGAATTAACTAGTTAAATCAAGTCTCAGTTTCAAGGACGTATCAGAACGTCGTTTGCGTCTTTGCTCCAACAAATTGACGTAGTAATACGTCAAAGGTAGCCAAAGGGTTAATTGAACAATATGTACGCAAACAAAATATGCAATTGCATAAAAATGAGGGCCTTTTTTTACAACTAATTCCTCTAACTAAATATATTGTAATAAACAATAAATCAAAGCATTATAAATCTTAGACTTTTAGATTTTCAATGAAAGAATTGATTCTGTATTTATAATCTGAAAATGTCACTACTTTTCAATGGTTTTTCCTCTTTTATCCCATGAATGATTTTTTGAATATTTAGATGTAGACTAAAAGTAAAACGAGTGTTAAAAATTACTGACTTTTTATTCGTTTTTTCTTTTATATCTCGTGATCGGACGAGACATACAAGAACTCTATGTACTCTTTTACAATTATAAATAAAAGAAATGATAATTATTATAATTTTTGTTAAATATTTAAACAAAGAAAACTTACTTTGAATTAATAAAGAACAATATACTCATAAAATAATATTTTGTAATACCATTGTATATAATAATAAGATTTATGAAACATGTCCTATTTCTGAAAATAAAGAGGCAGAATAACCATCATCAAAAATCAAGCTCGCTTATCCCATGAATAATATGTTGTTATTCCTTATAATTAAACAAACATAAAGGTAAGGTTAACGACAGCTCACTCGAATAAATATGAACTAACAACTCAAAAGAACATTTCAAGCTTAAAAACCACGCTTAAAAAATAATTTGTTATTAGTTACTTTCGTATAAGTTTTAGTTTAGTAGTTTCAGTTACTATGTTATTATCTATAACTAAAATAGTTTATATTTGATAATTTCAACTAGCAACCGATTTAGAAGTAAAAATCTGCGGCTAGCGTTAAAGTTAATAACTAAAGTAACTACATTTATATCTCAAATAATTAGCTGTTATTTAGTTAAAGTAACTAGATAACAATAAACTAGAAATGGCTAATGCCCAACTCTGTTCTATAGTATATGAAAATTCCAGTAAAGTCCTCATCCATATTATCCTAAAAAACTACCTTTTTTTCTTTCATTTTTGTTAACTGAATTATTTTTAGGGGAAGGGGGAGGGGCATACCTCTTTATTTTAGCAAATAAGAAAACTACTATTCCTACGAAGATAAAGGTCATAAAGTTCTGTATAGTCCATTAAACTAGCTTTAATTTGAGAGCTAATAGACATCTGTACGTCACATAGTTCCTGGGATGTAGATTTCTCAAAATAAATTAACTAACTACTAATCTTTCAGTAGATTTTTAAGAAATTTTACTTTTTAAAAAGCTATATCTCGAGAACTATTGGACGTAAATAGCTTTTTTAGGGCTAATATTTCAGGAAATTTACTCTTCTTTAAATAATTTTCTCTTAGATTTTCTAGTCTTGTTGGTAGTTTTAAAGATATAGAGCTCCGAATGAAAAAATAATGTATTTTTAAGGTTTTGAAACAGCCGCCATTTTTTATTCCCCCCAGCTATACTTGGCAGACTCATCAATTTTGACTAGTAATTATACCTAGTTTTCATTAAAGTAATCAAAAATTGGGGTGAGATAACTGCCTTTTTTTCTATCCGACTCTTGTACTATAACAATTACTACTCGAAATTCTACTTTGATGTCTGTCATTCTCAGAGCTCTGGCACGTCAATGAAAAGATGGAATAAACAAACTCCAATTGATCTTGATATAGACTACATGCAGCTGCTAGACATGCGCCTCCTCTCCCACACATAACGATAATGACAGCCCTGCTTCTATAACTGTCAATCGGTCACAGACCATCTGTGTTTCGTCACAATTTCCATTCGGCTTGTTAGTCACAAATGTGTAACACAAGAAAATATTACATAAATTCCTTTAATTGGTAAAAAACAATCCAAGTCTTACGACGTAAGCGCGTCGTAGGCTTGGAACTTATATTAAAGTTCCAAGCCTACGACGTGCTTACAACTATTTTAATAACATTTTGCTTTTAATAATTATCAAATAAGATAATGACATTTGTAATTCAAAATCAAAATGTCTGACGTTTTGGCTTCTCTCTTGTTTTT
This sequence comes from Halyomorpha halys, assembly GCF_000696795.3. Classification (NCBI taxonomy): domain Eukaryota; kingdom Metazoa; phylum Arthropoda; class Insecta; order Hemiptera; family Pentatomidae; genus Halyomorpha; species Halyomorpha halys. The sequence continues at coordinate 1,639,644 of NW_027115240.1, read as the reverse complement.
TTTTCCACTCCTTCCATCTTTTCCTTATTAATTCTGCGTACCTTTGTTTCTTTCTTCTGTCCACGCGACCCCTTTTTTCGAATTTCTCTTTCCCACAAGAACCTTGATTTCCTTCAGTCTTTTCCTATATCTTTCTCCGTCCAGACAGTCCGGTCCGTTATTCCTAGTCTTTCCGTTTCTTCCTTCATTTATCTGAGTATCTTCCTGAGCTTTTGTACCCTTCAATTTTTTGGAATATTCCGTTGTTTAGTCTTTCCATATGTCTGTGGAATTTCAGTCTCCTTATCTTTATTTCTGTTTCTAGATCCTTTGTGTCTTTGTAGATTTCTTTGGTGTTTCTTAGCTTGTATCCTTCTTGTGTCTTTTTTAAGGCCGTAGATACTACTTAGGATTCTTCGTTCTATTCTCAGCAATTCTTCCAGACTGGGGAGGCGTGTGGTTTCCGTCCCGTATTATATTACCGGTTTAACAACTATTTGTGGATAAGTTTTTCTTTTTCTATACGTTGCTGGTTGCAAAACTTGGTATCTCTGGTAGAACAGTCCTATTTTGTTATATAGATACAAAAAAAAAAAATTAATTGAGTCTAAAAATGGACCGTGTAAACTACTTTACAAATCATATCTTAATTTGTGAAAACAAAAATTCGTGGAAAACCAAATGTGGGAAAAAACTGGAGAAAAACATCTTCAACCACCGCAATTTAATAAAAAACATGAATGAAAGGGTGACAACAGATCTGGAAAAATATTGGTCTTTGGGTATTCAAGAGAAATGCACTTAAAATATTGAAAACTATTGAGACCAAATCTCAAGAAATATGGAAGACAACCTTTCCACTAACCCATGGAAAAAATCTCTTTCAGAACATGAAAGTAGAGAAGGTTGGACACAGATGGGAATTGATGAATTGTCTAATCAAACAATTTTATTAGATTGAAAAACCTATTAATCAGAATAATGAAAAAAAAAATCAACCTTAACCAAGTCATAATACATTAAATTGTCTTTTTTGCAGGCTAATTGCCTATGTCTCATAGAAACCATAAAATTTCAATACAAAAGATTATTCCACGAAAAATGGTTTTCCTTAACCTTTTTTTTTTTTAAATAATTTATTTACAACTGTATACACATATATACAACAAGTAAATTTGCTGTAGGTGACATAGTGACATGATAAAAACATGTGGAGAATCTACCCACTGATAGAACTCCAATAACATTTATAGAGGAGAAGATCTCGAGCCCATCTTCTTTTCAGACGCCTAGGAGGATTATTAGGCAATGAAGGAGAAGCCAGGTTAGAAACAAGTGGATTTGGGTGGTTGAGAAGTTTATTATGGAAGGAACGGTATCTGGTTCTGGCCAAATCGGGAACATATGGAATATTGAGGTCCTGATGGATGACTTGGTTTGTGACAAAGTAAGGAGCATTAAGGATTTTACGAAGGATTTTGGACTGTAAGGATTGGATTCTGGAGGAATTTGATGGTTTAGTGGAGCCCCAAAGCTCAACTCCGTATGTCCAGATAGGCCTTATAATAGTCATGTAATGGATGTAAGATCAGTCTTTTGTAATGGATTGGGAATTTAGACCGTTTGTCTAGTAAATGTTGCAATAGTCGGAATCTACGAGCAGTTTCTTGTCTTTTTAGTCTTGTATGAGGATTCCATGTCAGTAGTTTGTCGAGATGTAGTCCTAAGTAACGGATCTGTTCGACAGGAATAAGTGGGTTATTATTAAAGGATATTGTAGGGGAAGAGGTCATGGGTTTACGCCGAAGGGTAAATGTGATTTGGTGGGATTTATTCCTTAACCTAATTAACAATATCTTTTAGTAGATATTGTTATTGAGGTTATTATGTTATTATTTGAGGTAAATTATGACATTAATGGTTAAGGTTGTATCCTTGAAAATGGCCTAAGGGCCGAAACGTGTTGGAGGTTTTTAAAATGAAAATTTGAGAATATAAGTGTATTATTGAAGTTTGTGTTAATGATAAAATATTTTTATAAGTTATAATAAGACCTGGAAATAAGATTCTTGCCAAACTGTAGAAAATTAGTCATTTGATTTAAATATAATTATATTACCTGTTTATTTTAATAAATAATTCAAAACACTATCCAAATTATAGTCTCAATACTTTTATTTCTTTTACACGTCCAACGTTTCGGCCAATTCGGCCATCTTCA
>NW_027115240.1:1613244-1636554 GCF_000696795.3 Halyomorpha halys | reverse complement strand
AAATTATATGTTTCATAGTGAATTGAGTAGATTGTCCCTGAAGATGGCCGAATTGGCCGAAACATTGGACGTGTAAAAGAAATAAAAGTTTTGAGACTATAATTTGGTTAGTGTTTTGAATTATTTATTAAAAAATTGCCAGTCTCAAGAAAGAATTTTAAGATTATAAATAAATTATCTGTTTATTTTTTTATCTTAGAAAAGCCTGGAATTATTTATCTTGCGACCTCAATATACAGTATATTATAATTTATTGAAGATTTGATATAAGGCATCCTATCACGCCGATCTTCAGGGACGCAAAAATACCTCCTTTGACGAATAAGCATCCGCTCCCCACTTTATTTATATCTTTTCTAAATGTAAACATTCTCTAAAAGGAAGGCTGTCTCTGACCTCGTTTGTACTATATTTAAAGTATCAAGACCCTTTTTACCATATTTTTTGTAGTGTTGCATGAGAGTGAGTATATCTCTACCAAATAGATCTATCCAGTAAAATCACAAATTAACCTAGAAATAACAGTAAACTAATTTTTTTCATTGAATTTAAAAACAGTTTGCAAAAGACGAAAGAAAATGTTTACCATTCTCTGAGTGTGCGTCGGCTTAAAATGCCTGCCATAAAGTTCATTCTTGGCAACTCCTCAAATATTAAAAATATCCTAAATATATTACTTTGTAAAATTTAGAAGATTAAATTGCTCAATTTTTTTTATGTATTAAGGCGCTTAGGAAGATATATGTTCTCGTCAATTTTACCGGAACACAGTGTTCACTGCCAGGTGTAGTGCAGTGTTTTTTCAATTAAATTGAAAAAAATTCACTTTTTTTATTGAGTTTCTAGTGTTTAGAAGTAAAAAGTTTGCCAAATAAGTTTTTTTTCCGATTTTGTTATATTGTCTCTGTACATTCCCATCAAGCGTTTTTTGAAGGCAGTAGTTTTTTAAATGCTAATCCATACTTTCTATTGGAACATAAATTTTTACCTTTAATATACAACAGATAAAGTAAATTTCCTTGAGAAGTATTTATTAAACTATTACAGAGAACAAAAACGAAGGTTTATTTTATTTAATAAAGAACCAAATGTGTTCCCTCATTTTATTCAGTGCTCAATATTTTGAAGACTTGCTAGTATACGATAAAAATTATTAAATTATTTTTTTAAAGTAGAGTAAATTTTTTAATGTTTGAGTCTTAATTGAACTCATTACGTTAAATATTTTCCGAGTTTTTTAAACATCAATATTTTTTTCAATTTACACATTTGGAATATATTTCGGCAAATAAAAACTACTATTATCAGAAAAAGTACCGATTTTTTTTAAGTATCCAGTCGTGGTGGGTTGGTATGAAATATACAAATAATTTTCTTTAAATAGATATACAAAAATAATTGAAAAATATGCTCCAGCAAATGAAATATTTTTCAATTCAATTAATCAATAATTGAATTTCATCTATTGAATTTATTAAGCAGTATTTCAATTCAATCAAATTAAACAATATGTATAACACATTCAATTCATCACACCCATAATTTTTTTTTTTTTTTAAATTTATTTATTGATATTTACAACTGTACATAAATACATCAAGTAAATTTGAGGAAATCATAATGTACAAGCATGTAGAGAAACTACCCAATGGTAGCACTCTAAAAACATTTTTACAATATAAGGTCTCGAGGCCATCTTCTTTTCAGACGCCTCGGAGGATTGTCCGGAATAAAGGAGGAAGCAAGATTAGAAACTAATGGGTTTGAGTGGTTAGGGAGTTTGTAATGGAAGGATTGATATCTGGTTCGGGCTTGATCGGTCCCATAAATATAAAATTTATAAACCATAGTAAATAATACCTTAATAGTTTTAATTTTGAAAACAGTTTTCAATCATTAACGATTGTTTGGTTCACTGCTCATTTCATAATATTACCAATGTGGCATTAAAATTTGTATACTATTGATAATTAGTTGTGTTGTGGTTATGTCTTTGAAAACACTTTTTTTATGGCATTATTAATTTAATTCATGTATCAGTGATCTATAATTCATAATATAGTAGCCTAGAAACCTTAGTGGGTCTGAGAAATTTTGGCGATGCCAACTCTCGCTTCACAACCTAACTCACTATTTCCCGACGAATGGTTTGGAATCCTGTGAAACCATATTGTTCGTCATATTCAAATAATGAATGCTCTAACTAATTCTTTTAAATCTCAAATTATTCTTAGATAAAACTTGGTATTAATAAAATTTATATCGTAATTACTCTCTAAGATTGTAGTTATTAATATGAATATTTTTATTGTCAATTTGTCGCACTATTTAAGCCTTTTTATCGACAGAACATCCAGAGAAGAGGGAAAGAGGGAATCACAGAATCATCAGTGAATAAATTTCGTACAATAACAAAATTTTATTTGTTCTAACTGAAGAATATAGTATATTCACTGGTACATTCATTTAATTTTTATTCTTCCTAGAACTAAGGATAATTACTAAAATAATTGTTACAGTATTTTATATATTATTTTTTCGAAATTTTTTGTTGATTAGTCCAGAACTTTCTTCTTGGTTTTTAATTTTTTTTCTCTTACTGAGAGATAGACACAAAATTTTTCATTATGTAATAAAGTTTTTTTTTCGTTTTATTATTTTTTATTTCTTCCCTTACACATTTTTTTTTCTAGATTTTTATCGTTCTTTGAATGTGTTTAATTTTTCCATTACTTCAATTATAAAAATGTTCTCTCTTTTTTCCATCAAACGTAAAAGTAAATTAAACTCAAAAGTATAAAAATTATATAAACATTCCAAATATAGTAAAATATATATGTACATAAAACCCAATATGGTCGTCAACATTTACAATCGATTAATATTTAAAAAAACAACACTATCACATGCATACAAAGATTAAAATTAAATAAATAAGTATTTTAAGCTAAAGGTAATTAATATAAAATTAATAACAAGACGTTCTATGATGTATAAACTGCTTTTCTTAAAATTCCTTTGACCAAGCATTCCTTATTTCGATACTGATTAAACGTTTTCTAATATCAATTAGCAAATAAAAGATGTATCTATTAACTACTTACAGTTCCATTGACTACTTTTAAAAGTCAATTAGTATTCAATAAGATGTTTCAGGACTAGTATTGTTAGAGTAAACAATAAATACATTGAAACTCGCTTCACTGACAACAGTATAAGTACTATTCACAAAAGAAAATTATGACGTACTTTTACAAAATTGTTTTATATTATTTCTTGGATGTGTGTCCAGAAAGTTTAATTATCTTGTTACCAGCAAAACATGTTGATATAAACATTTATTTATTCTTCCCAAGAATATTAAACTCAATTCATAAGGGTCATTTTATGGATGAATTATCTCCTAGAATTGAATTTTCGTCCATTCTGGAAAAAAAACAAAAACAGACTGATGAATAAACTTTTAAGATCGAAATTCTGCTCCGCTTCAACTCTGCATTAGCTAATAAAAATAAATTAAACGAAACCACTAAATCTTGGAACGGTCTTTTAAACCACCACCTGGAAAATAGTTCAGGTGCTGTTTCAGGAGGAAATGTCAGAAATTAAGGTGGAGCTCCTCCCTGGAAATTAAGGTGGAGTTTAGATGTAGACGTAGTTTGGTGCCATCAACCTCACCATTTTATCTTCTTCTTTTTTTTTATGACCCCCTTTTGGTCATTTCTGACATATGGGGGAGGGGGGGGGGAGTTATCTAGAGGTAACCAGCTATTTTAACCACGGTGGGGGCACCGTTGCATTCACGAGGTAGTCACTAAACTCCCTCAGGAACAAGCGGCCACTCACCTTCCTATCTAGCCTTACAGCTCAAAAGGAGAAACAGATTAGTTATTTAAACCCGATTTAATCAAGTAATTTAATAATAAAAAAAAATTTACACGGGAAGTCACTAAATTGATGATTCTGCCAACTATAGTTGAAGATTGTGGCTGTTTCAGAAGATACGAAAAATTCATTTTTAAGTAAAAAAAAAAACATTGAGCGTTATTTCATGAGGGTTCAGACTTGGGGTCAGACACATAGACTATACAAGAAATACTGTAAATATGATTAAAAAGTAAATATTGAAGTATTCAAGGAGTAGGCCTCTTGAAGGTTATTTTATTCCAGAAAAACCTTTTTTTTTCTTTATTTTTTTAATCATTTATTTATTTTATTTAAAAACAAATTTGATCCTTTTATTCTCAACTTTATTCTTTTCAAACCTTCCAACGTTTCGACCCTCAGGTCATTTTCAAAGATACCTTCATTTTGATGTCATTTTCTTTTTTAAAATCTTAAAAATGCCGGCTAATTGCCTTTGTCCCATATAACTTTTTCTATATAATTCCTTCTTAAATTTAAAACATTTACAATCCACTTCTCTTCTTTCTTTCATTTACATTTGCAACCTTCGTTTTTAAGGCTTCGTACGTCCAGATAGGCCTTATAATAGTCATGCAGATCAGTCTTATGAAATAGATTGGAAGTTTAGATCGTTTTTCTAGTTTATGTTGTAATAGTCGGAATCGACGAGCAGTTTCCTGTCTTTTCAGTCAACTACCAACAATGCTAAAAAAAAAAACATTCTTTAATAAAGCTCTTTGCGTTCAATATTTTTTGATTTTTCAAAAAGCAACTTTTTTTTTTTAAAATTACTAAAAATCAATGCTTTGTGAATATATGTTGGTAAATATCATGGAAACTACCCCTTAGGAAAATACTTGTTATAGTCTACTTCATAGTACATTCAATAAACTTTAATTTGAGTTCAAATATACATCTATACGTCTAATAGTTCCTGGGTTATAGTATTCCATATACCAAAATTTTTGTCCAAATAATTAGAAATAAACAGTAGGTGAATTTATTTTGGTGAATATCATAGCAACTGCTACTTCTAAAAAAATAATATTATGTAATACTTTATATTACATTCATCTGTCTTTAATTTGATTGCTAATAGACATCTCTACGTCTAGTAATTCTTGAAATATACTTTTCCTAAAATAAATTCACCAACTATTGAATTTTTTTTTTGTTTTTCGCTAAAAAATAAAATAAAAAAAATAAAAACTTTTATAAAGCCTCTATATTTGATTTAACTTCTTAATATTTATTTTATATATAAGGCCATTGAATGCGGGAATCATCCTGTCTGAAGTGGGATACAGTGAAATTCCGCTATTTCCACATGTTTCCATTTTGAAGAATGAGTTCCAAGATATAAAATTTAAAAAAAAATTAAACAATCAAACAAATTTTTTTTGGTTCCTTAGCATGAATATATGGAGAAGATAATATAAAATTATTCTAACAATGAAAAATTTTCCATTTATTTTGTGGAGACTTCCCTTGGATTCCCCATGGTCCTGTGCATCTTCAACAATCCTCCATTTCTGTCTTTCCTTGACCCGCCTGTTCCATCTTCTTATTCTCTACTCTGCGTTGTTGGCTCCTCTTCTAATTGTTTCTACTTCTTGTTTTGTTTTCTGCAGGAGTGTTGTTCATTCTCTGCATATGACCGTTATTCGCATTATGAGAACCTTGATGCCATTTTACATTTATTTTCTTTCATCGCCTATTGATACCCGTATTTTACTAAGTGGAATTTCTCTAGCAGTACTTCACTCTTCTAACTTATTAAAAACCTATCGAAATTTTTCGCCAGCGTCTACTTCTCGCTAACAAGCTCTTACAACTATGTCCAAACGTATAACCGCCCTGGTTGAAACCCTTACTCATATTGTTCAATGATGCCATTTACATGATTTTTGTCAAAAGCTTATACAACTTTTTTCGTTTATTTATTGAGTTTTTTAACGAATGAAAATTAGAAATGTAATTGAAGATAGAGAGAGGTGTAAATTATTACAAAAGTTTAGCAAATTTAGCGTGATGTTATTTCCTTGAAATGTTATCTCTTATCCGGCTCAAAAAGCGGCTTATCCGTTTATCCAAAGACTTGTACTATATACAGGCGTTTGACAAAACCTCGGTAGCTGACTCCTCACTTAATACATTACAAGTAAACCTGATCCCTTCAAAATATGTTTAAACGTTTCTCTGTTTTTTTTTTTTACTAATTTTTTTTTAATATTTTAATTTTTTTATAAATATGAAAGTAAATTTTCGCTATATAGGAGTGTAAATGTGACTAGAGATTCTTTTATTTTTATCATTATTTTATTTTATTTATTTTTTCATGCACATAGTTTGATTATGTTCATTTTCTTTATCCTTCTGTTTGTATTTATTTTAAGAGAGATTTTATTTATTTGTATGTACTTTTTTTCATTTATTTATTTATTTTTCATTCTTATTTTATTTTATTTTAGTAAGAATGTGTTCATTCATCACTATTACCTATTGCCTACTACGGTGTGGCAGATTGTAATATCTACCTGTAAATAAAGTTTTTTTTTTAATTTAAAATTTTCGCTATTTGTTATTTGGTCAAATCGCTTCAAAAAGGAGTTTTATAATTAATAATTATATTTTAGTTTTCGTTCGAAGGTACTGCAACTTCGAAGATTTCAAAACATTTAATCTTCATTCACAGAAGATTGTCTTGAAAGATTCTTTTGTATGGCAACCTTGTTCAATTAATTCACTTTTAAGTTTAATGTTTTTTTACATACTTTTTTTTTTTTAAATAAGCATGTACTGTGAGTTTAAAGGTACATTATCGTCTATAAAATTGATGAAAAATAATTTAGTTGTCACGCAAAACTTGGTATAAAATTGATCTTAGTCATCATTTCTCAACATTATGTTTTAATTATTTCACACAATAAATGTTGATATAACATTATTTATTTTACATTACATTAACAGATTTATTATTTCGCAGCTTTACTCTTCCTGAGACTTGAATGTGTCAGCATTTCATTTTCAGCAATCATTATAACTTTCTGCTCTAAATATACATGAATAACATTCAATCTTTATTGATATATTTAATATTTACCATGTCTTTCCTATTATTGGAGGTTTAAATTAACATTGTAATAATGACTACTAACCAAATATATTTTGTGCTTATATAATTATAATAATGGTTTATTTGCAATATATCATACTGCAAAAATAAAATGAAGATATTTTTAGAAATCGGCTTTTAAATGAGAATTTTTGAGTTCCCTTATGAAATAATGCATAAATTAATTTTTTTTATTTTATTTTTATGAATTTATTGATTATTAATTAGCATAAATTGTACACAATCAACGGATACAAATTGATGAAATATTTCTTATAGATGGAGTTTCAACCCTTAGAAAAGGAGGAAAAGATGAACAAAAGGAAATATTGACTGATTTTTCTATGAAGCAGCCTTCTGTAATTTCTAGAAGAAAACAGTTTCCTCAAATATTCAGACAATTTATAGTGGCCATGATGGGCGTAGCCAAAGGGAGGCAGGATGGGGCACCTTCTCCCATTTGAAGTGAAAAAATTATTAATATAATCAAATTTTTTTTTCAACTAAATAGATAATTTTAATAACTAATAAACACTTCAACAAAAATATATAATTTCCTTAAAATTTTGGTTTCATTCACCTTTTCCTGAAATGTCACAATCTGATTGACTATGGCTTGCCCCCCTAGTTTTGATCTTGGGTATGCCCTTGACCTTTGTCCAAAACTTTTTTTTATCTCCTAAAGTAAGACATTGGTGAATCTTGAAGATACATTTATTTTCTGTTGGTAGCTATAAGAATCAAAAAAGTACTTTTAAAACTCACTGGCCTGGAAATCGAGAGAGCCGATTTCCTTAAATTGATGACTAATTATTTTAAATCTATCATATTTATCGTAATTATTTACGTCATAGCAGTCTGAAATGTTCGATGGGGATGCATCGCTGACCTTGAGACGCCAATGCATTCGCGGTATTTCTTTAGTCCATTCATAAATTTAAGAGTCTTGATTCTCCATATTAGAGTATTTCTATTAGATAATCTTGGTCAAGGTTTTGACGATAAGGGAATTTTTTATTTGATGGTTTATACCAGGTATGGTCTGATAAAGAATGTTGTAGAATTTATTTGAGTGATGAATGAATTCGAATTATCCTTTGTGGTTGGTAAAGTAAAAGCTTTTTTGGTATGTTTCTTCATTTCAAAGAATACCAACATTTGTGTGAATTTGGAGTTAAACTTGGAACATTTTGTTTTGAAGTTGTATGTATTTTTTAAAAATCTTCATGTATGTTTAAAGATGCTGTGTATAAGAATTGAATTCCTCCTATGAACCGTCCTCATAATTAAACAATATATTTATTGAAGTCATCTGCCTGGCAGAGAGGAGATTATTCAGTTATTTCTTTTGTTCATTCATAAATTTTAGAGCCTTGATTCTTCATATTAGTTTTGAATGAAATACCTCACCAAATAAAACTTTAATAAAGCATTTTTTGAATATCGAAAAAAAAAAAAATAAAAAAACTCGTTTTAAGCACCAACCTGAATAACCGCTTATACCTATAGACTATATATTGGTAGGATATTTTTTTATAATTTTTTTTACATCTAGATATCTTGTCGGATTGTATGTGAATCTCTTCAAGACAGTCTCCAGATCGTAATAAATATTTCTCAAGCTTGTTGGTCCTTGTGCAATTTCAGTGAATTTTTTTTTTAAGATTTAGCCTGGAAAGATCAATAATATTACCATAAATAAGTATCTAGCCAGGTATTTCCTGATTCATCTCTATCAGTACTACATTTATATGTAAAAACTTCTCATGCTGTTTATTATGTCATTTTAGGTAACATAAACTTACATAAAAATTAAGAATTATTGTATACGCCGGTCACTATGAGAAACTACAAGACAATTTTGTTAAACTTAACAAAATTATCTTTCTTTTCTAATGGTCAAAACTTTTTCCACTTAAGAGGTAATTAAAAAATTGCTACTTCCCTGTGTATTAAGGTACATTTTTACTTCTGATTCTTAAATTTTTATCAAATATTTGTATGAGTCTGTAATGTCTAAATGTAGCGTTTTTTTCCTGTTGTTTTATAGCCAGTAAAGCCGAATTTCCGAAGTTTTATGACACCATATGTGTTTTACCAGACAGTGTTACACTGCCAATCAAATGTTGAAATTTTATTTTATTTATATATATTTCTTAGTATCAATATATGGCTATTAAATCAGTGTATGTACTCTAGTATAGATGTGATGATAGTAGGAATGTCCCCGAAAGGTCAGTCAGTATGCATAGGCAAACATCACCTACGCTGTGGATTTCCTAATATTATATTTAAAAATAAATTAAAAACCACCTAAACATTTTTAGAAAATGCTATACATTCGGGAATAAATAACATGAACAGTTAAGGATTATGCCATTATTTTTTTTTTGTTGCCTTGTCCCAATTCAAGGAATATAAATTCTTAATTTTGTTTAGAACCGCAATGTAATGCAAAATTATAATCAACCTACGTTTGTTGTAATTTTTTGCAAATTTTATTAATTTTTTGCTTTGAAGTAGATATCTTTAAAGATATAGAGCAATAAGTGTAGGATGAGCCTGGAAATTTTGGCTCATGCTTATCATTTTTTGCCCCCCCCCTTTTTATTTATTCTTATTTGCTTGTAAACAATACTATTATCTTTCTGCTGAAAATTTTGTGTAAAATGACACCAACTAGATCTTTTTATGATTTTTTTAAAACGGGCAAAACATGTCAAATAGATGCCAAGAACGAACGAAAAAAATCAAATCCTGTCTTAGTGGAAGTTATTTCTACCTAACAACTATTTTTTTCCTTATTTATCCTCTACTAATGCCTTTCACGGACAGAAGCAACTACAACAGGCTATGCTTAACCCTTAAAAAAATCACTAAATCAAATCCCAAGTACCCGTGTACTCGTATGAATTATACTGTTACTCAAGGTAGTATTCTTGGACTACATCTGGATAAACGGCTAACAAGGAATCCTCACGCAAGACTGAAAAGACAGGAAACTGCCCGTCAATTTCGACGGGCACTTACTAGACAAACGGTCTAAATTTTCAATTCATTACAAAAGAACTGATTTACTTGACTGTAATAAGACCAATCTGGACATATGGAGTTAAGCTTTGGGGCTTTGATCTACAACAAAAATCCTCAATGCTCCTTACTTAGTACCAAATAAAATCACCTTAATGGTCCCAATGTAATCGATCTAGCCCTAACCAGATATTATTCCTTTCATTATAAACTCATTAGCCATCCAAACCCACTAGTTTCTAACCTTGCTTCCTCTTCCATTCCTGACAATTCTCCGAGGCGCCTTAAAAGGAGATGGCCACGTGACCTAATGTAAAAACGTCATTAGAGTGCTACCATTGGTTAGTTTCTCTACACGCCTTCACTCCATAATAACTTACATCAAATTTACTAAATATATGATTATGTACAGTTTTAAATTTCTGTAAAGATAATAAAACAATTATACGATTGCTACGAGATTTTTAAAAGAACAATAATTACAAAATATTCACACAGAACAAGCTGCAGAAGGTTTTACCACGTCTCGATGTAATTATAACGATCTCACAAACAGACCAATTATAATCGAAAATTTTCATTGCTAATTGAGTTACGTTTGACCACGGGAATTTATCATTGAGCTTTGTTGATTAATTTCACAGAAGAAAGGGATACATTGGAAATGACCTTAGTCCGCTAATTTGGTTAATTTAGTGATTTAGTTATGGGAATGTTGGAATGCTGTGGTTTGATTGATTAATTTGGTTGGAGTTCAGTAGTGGTATTTAGTAATGTTCCTCCATTGCGCATTAGCTTACTAAATACTCCTCTCTAAACTTTTGTATTATTTAAGCATCGGTTGTGAAGATTTCAGTTCCTGAATAATCATAATTTTCCGGATAATTACAAGAATTATAATTCGATTATGTCTGCTTATTATTTCCAAAATTTATATTGTTTTTGGTTTAAGGCAAAAATATTTGTACAAAGAGGTTTTGGAAACTACCAGTATTTAAACAGTATTATTTATTAAATAAAAATTTTTTGAGGTTAAAAACCTTCCAATTTTGAATGTAATTTATTTTAAATTAACACACTGTACCACAACGTTTCGGGACCATTGTCCCATATTCATGTACTTTAAACCTACAAACAACAACAATCCACCATAATAACAATCTTCATCTATATGTATTGTAATTCATACAATTATATTCACCTCATAATCAGTCAAAAATTTGAACTTCATAAAGGAAATTATGTCATGTCTACATGATTTACAGTGTTCTCACTTTTTTATCATTACTTATTGCACCAATAAGTTCTATAATTCTTCTCCTCTCTTTAGCTCTATATTTCTTGCTACCTCTTTGGACCTTATCTCATGTGCAGTGTGCTGTTTGGTTACCTCCCTATTTATATGTCCTGCTTTTTATTTTAAATTAAACTTAGTGATTTTTTTCTAAGCCCATTTATTTCTTCTGATTTTTATGTTTATATTTTGCGTCTATTTATAATGTCGGCTTAATTTGTATTTAAGTGTTTAGTGTCCGTTTTGTAGTTTACTGTGTTTTGTATTTTTTATGTTATGTGTATGGCTTCATACACATAACAAAATCTGCTTTTTGTGTTTTGTGCTGTATCTATTATTTTAGGGTTTTCAAAGTTGAATTCATGTTTCAATTTTATGCTGTTGTGACAACTGAGAACTGTTGTATACAATCTCTGCTAATATACATATTTACAAGAATAAACTCAATTCTGAAACATTAAGTACAGAAAATACATAAACTTTGTTTGAAACATTTAATAGTTATTCTTCCGGAATTGGGTGGACAGAAGGTGGTCGAAGATACGGGATTTGAAGGTTGGAAGGGTATTAGAACTACCAATCAAGGAGGGAATAGAATTCCATAGGCATGAGGAACGGATGATGAAAGATCTACCAGAGACTGCGGTTCGATGGTACGTGTTCTTTTGGACGTTTTTAAAACTCTAATAAAGTAATAGATACAAAAAATAATAAAGTAGTGAAAAGAACTAGGAGAAGAAACAAGTAACAAGTGAAGCGAAGGTAAAACGATGTGACGAAGTTGTTGGAGATTTTAGAAGGTTACAGAACAAATTTCCAAGAAAATCCTCTAGAATCACCTCTATATTTAAATATAACATGGACTTCAATCCATTAATGGACTGAATATTTAAATATTCAATGGACTCTCTCTTCTTCAATCAGATAGTCCAAACGAAGTCCTGCAAAGTTGGGCGAAACTTTGGTTAACAATAAATATTTTTTTTTTTTTTAAATAACTTTGTTGACCGCCACCCGGAATATTTTCCTACAATCTACTTCATACGGTCAAACATCCTCTTCCTACATTTAAGATAATGTTTGAGGGAGCTGAGTTTGTCATTAATTAGAAATTATGGCTTTGGATTTTTTTATGGTTAATGGGTAAAAATGAAGTAATTTTTGATTTATGACTCATTTTTAATAATGGTTTATTAATTTGTTACTGCAGAATCAAATGATTCTACGGCTGGGTTACAACCGCTTAAATTAGATTTTACCTGACTTAAAAAAGAATGATATTTCTGGCATTGAACTTCAACTACTGAAACTTGCAACTATTTATTTCCTTCTAACGATGCAATGAGGATTAAATCCCTGAGTAGCAATCTGTTGGATTCATGAACGATAGTCAATTGGAGTCTTGAAACCTATCAATGAAGGCTAGATTAACAGCCTTAACAGGCCATTTATTTTTCATGACGTGAGGTAGTAGTGATGAGGGATCGATAGACACTGCTTAGCCTTAATATTGTTATGTTCCCTAATAGCTTTTAGCCAGTTTCCTTTGGAAAGAAAAGCACCTGAAGATAAATCGATGGAAGCTTGTTTCAACATCCTTTATCTTTTTTGCCTTGAGAAATAAAGGAGAATTTTTTTTATTAGAAACAACAGACTCATTCAGCAGATTCAATTGAAACCAGTTTAGGTATGATTACTGATTGGAAAATGTACACAATTTTTCAGAGATAATTTTTTTTTTCTCATTTATTCCTAAAATTAGACATTCCTTATTTTTAAGTATGAAAAAAATAAATCATTTTTAAATGTGTTCCTGTTTTTTTTTTGACAGGAAAAGATAAAATGGAACATCATTCTCACTTTTCTTTGTTAACGTATCAATCAGTACAAGAGCCGGAAAGAAAAAAAGGCAGTTATTTCACCCCAATTCTTGATTACTTTAATGAAAAGTATGTATAATTACTAGTCAAAACTGATGAGTCTGCCAAGTATTATAGATAAGGCGAATAAAAAATGGCGGCGGTTTCCAAACCTTAAAAAAACACTAATTTTTTCATTCGGAGCTCAATACCTTAAAAACTACCCACAACACTAGAATATCTAAGAAAACATTATTTACAGAAGAGTAAATTTGCTGAAGTATTAGCCCTAAAAGAGCTATTTACGTCCAATAGTTTTCGAGAGCTTTTTAAAAAGCAAAATTTCTTTAAAATATACTGTAAGATTAGTAGTTAGTTAATTTATTTTGAGAAATCTATATCTCAGGAACTATGTGGCGTACAGATGTCTATTAGCAATCAAATTAAAGCTAGTTTAATGTACTATAAAGTTGTTTATGACCTTCATTTTCGTAGGAAAAGTAGTTTCCATGATATTTGCTAAAACAAATTGACTTATAGTTGTTCGGACAATAAGTTTGATATATGAATAGCTTTATTTCAGAACCATAGGACGTACAGATGTTAGCCAGCACTCAAACTAAATCTAGTTAAATTTACTACGAAATAGTTAATATGTTTATCTTTGCAGTAGTTTTTATATTTATATTTGACAAAATAAACTCACAAAATGTTAATTTCTAGTTGTTCATAAAATGGTGGATTTTTGAAAAAATATATCTCAAGATCCATATAATGCACATATGTCTGCCAACACTCAAAATGAAGGAAATTTAACTTTCTATAAAGTAGTTTATGACACTTATCTTCGTAGGGGTAGTAGTTTTTATGATATTCACATAAGAATATAAATTTGGCAAATGAAAATTTGTCCGAACAACTATAAATCAATATATTTTAGCAAATTTCATGTAAACTATTACTCCTACGAAGATAAACATCATAAACTACCTTATAGATCATTAAACTATCTTTAATTTGGGTGCTAATAGACATCTGTACGTCAAATGGTTTTTGAAATTTTTCAAAATAAATTTACTAACTACTGATCTTTTAGTACGTCCCATACAACATTTTTATGAAATGTTGCTTTTTAAAAAGTTATATCTTGGAAACTATTTAACATAAATAACTCTATTAGGGCTCATATTTTGGGAAATTTACTCTTCTTTAAATGACGTTCTCTTAGGTTTTCTTGTATTGTTCCTACTTTTTAAGATATAGAGCTCAGAATGAAAAATTAGTTTTTTTAATCACTTTGAAACAGCCGCCATTTTTTATTACCTCTATCTCTACTTGGCAGACTCATGAATTTTGACTATTAATTATACATAGTTTTCATTAAAGTAATCAAAAATTGGGGTGAGATAACTGCCTTTTTTCTCCTCTTGGGCTCTTGTACTAATTGTTCCATTGAATTGTCATTTTCGTTTCCCTATACTTTTCTGAATGTTTTAACAAACGTTAATTTATTTATGATTTTTTTTTTTCAATCAAAAAACTAAAAATGTTATGATTATATATATATATATTATAAATGTTATGAGTATAGCCTAACAGCCTATTTTAAAGTCCGTGTTATATTTAAATATAGATGAGTTCCTAGAGGATTTTCTTGGCGAATTGTTCTGTAACCTTCTAAAATCTCCAACAACTTCGTCACTTCGTTTTACCTCCGCCTCACTTGTTACTTGTTTCCTTTCCTAGTTCTTTTACTACTTTATTATTTTTTGTATCCATTACTTTATTAGAGTTTTGAAAACGTTCAAAACAACACTTACTACGAGAAACTAACGTATTAAATTACACGAGATAAAATGGAGCTTAGCTCTTCTAGTGCGTGAAGTCATTCGTCATTTAGCAGACCCATTAACAGATTCTCCTCCACGTCAAATGTCATATTGTTTTAACATGCTGAAAGATGGAAATATTTGTCCATTTAACACACTTAAGCTTGTTAAACTAAAGGTCATGAATTCACTTATTTGTTTGAAAAAGGGCCCAAACTTGACTAAACCGGTTACGATAATGTACAAGTAAATGTTTTTTAATGTCAGATAGGTTTTATCCTCATAGATATACCGTCACAGGACTTCGATATCGAATTTTCAAAATGGCTTTCTTTAAAGTACTTTTTTTTCGTTTATTCGAAATAATTAACCATAACTCATTCTTAATAATAATATAAATGGATGAATACAAACTATGAGAAAATTTTGTAATTAAATAAAGATAAAAAAAAGAGGAAATATTTTGTTTTGCAGAATTAAATCAAATTTTCTGGAAATAAGAGTAATAATATAAATTTATAATATATAGTTAGAGCCCTAATGATTTCCAAATTAATGATTAGAAAAATTAATATCTGTAACATAAAACCGTAAAAGATCATGGAGAGGGATTGAACTGGCATATATAGACCGAATTTATAATTTATGTTTTTGCTTTTCTATGGTTGTTATGACAAAAATCAGTTTCTACTTTAATTTACCTATATATAAAATTCTTTTCTACTCAAATTATATGTGAGAGGATCGACGCACAGCACCAAATTTTGTTTTTTCACCTATTTAAATTTATCCCAAACCTTTTGATCTTATGCTTGTTCAGTTACCTATAACCTTATCATAGATTTGTTTTAAAAAATCTTATAATTTTATTTAATTTAAAAACCTATGTTTTTAATAACTATAGATGGGTTGTTGACAACCGCTTTTTGTCCCAGTGGCAAGTTCTTTTTTTCCTTACCAGTACCTGATACTTATACCTGATATTTTTTCCACAGACACCAAGTACTTAACTTAAATGCTCCCAGTCAGACCCGTGTGATTCTGATTCTTATACCTGATACTTTTTGTCGCATATAAGGTGTATTCATGATTTGTAAAAAGTCTTTTACCGTGTTAAATGTTATAAGTATTGTATTGTGAGCAGCCCTATTTAAAGTCATGTTAAATGCATAAGAGCTCCTAGCGGATTTTCTGAACAACATGTTTTAAAACCTTTCTTTCCAAAACTTCATGTCATTGTTTACTTCTATGTTTTAATTCATTATGATTGTCATCCATTGCTTTATTAGTTATGAAAACATCCAAAACAATAGGAACACAATCAAAACAAAAACTACGAGCAAGTTACCTAATACAACAACAAATAAAACGGTGACGAGCTCAGCTGGTCTGTTGCGTGACGTCATTCCCCATTTAGCATGGCAAAGAAAGGAATTATTTCTCCATATAACATGAGTTTTTCCATTAAACACGCTTTAATATGTTAAACTAAAGATCATGAATACCCCTATTCCAACAAATCTCTTTAAACAATGTTTTTATGGCACCGGTCTATCAATGAAATGTTTGTAAGAAATATTCATTATATATGGTATATAGTCCCCCTTCTGCAAGGGAGCTTCATGGCCTCTACCCGAACAAATGTTGTATAACAAATACAAGAAACAACTCTAAGAGTTCACCGACTCCATAGACCTGAAACGTTAATGTGTAGTCAACGTTATGTCATTTTTAATTTGATTTCTTTTTCTTTCTTCCCAGTTGTATTTTATTTATTTTTACTATTCTATTTTTTAAAAGCTCTCACCTCTCCTTCTTTAGTGTTATGTTTTTTCTATTATATTGTATTCTTCTATCTATAGTATTTCTCTCCCTATTGCATTGTACATAATATTGTAACAACATTGTGGTAATTTTGTATTAAATCTGTATATATATAATATGCTTTTTGCATATTGTATGTACTAATTATTTAAAATATACACCTCTTCTTCAGGTTTTACAAGAGGGGAGGAAAATATATATATATATAATATGATAGTATCAATCCCTTTTCCATCTCTCAGGATTTTGCCAAATAAGGTATCAAATAAAGAGAATTCCATGGAGAGTAACTAATCTCAATTTCTAAGTTAAATTCTTACTGGAACTTTAATAAAAGTTATTTTAAAAAGTGAGAGGCTTAGAAACTTTGACAAATGTAAGTCAGTGGATCGAGGCGGTACAAATTGAGTTTTAAAGGACATCAAAATGTGTTGGGCCCTGTGTTTTAAAGCCCAGAAATGATCTGCATGAATTAGGTACTTGTCAAATCTCATTCTTAGGTTAGCTTCTTCTGCGCCACGCTTGTCATTAGATACTTACGCGACAATTGTACGAACGGCTCATCAGATTTTTATGGCTTAAATTATTCAATTAGATAGTGTAAATTTATTAAACGAGTAGAGTTGAAAATTATTGTATAAAATTTATTTATTCTGTCCATTAGTGCTTGTATAATAATATATTGAGTTAAAGACTTAATCAATTCAAAAGTTTTATTGTTTAAGTTACACAGTGATATTCCAAGAATTTTGAGAACGATTTTATCTTAAAATTTTGAAAAAAAAATTTTTTGTCTGTCCGTTTCTGAATATGTAACGTTATTTTAAGCGAATGCCTCAATATATTTCTAATTTTCATATCTCAAATTATTCCGATACCGAAAATACGTTATTCACTTAAAACATCCCTTCATGTTAGGCCATACATGAGGTCTCAGCGAGTACAATTCAGGGTAAACATAATTTTATGGATAGATAACCTTATTGTAAAATCCAGTAATATTTTACAGTGGACCAACGTGATCACTTATTATGTAAACTGTTACTTAAAAGTTATTATAAACTATGCACCAATTGAGTGTGTTGAATAGACTTTCTTGATAATATCATATTTTTTATACCAACGTGCATCGTATCGCATATACTTCGAATAAATTAAAGAGTGAACTAAACATCTAATGCTAGAGTTCTCGCAGGAGGAAACTAGTTATTCTATATTCGACGTCACAGTTATTATCATGTATTTGTTAGATTAACTAAATTTTTAATATGCTAAATTTTACATTAATATAAATTAAAAAAAATAAATTATAAACAAACATTTGTCCACCTAACAGGGCCTCTTCTCACGCGGTGAAGTAAAACTGTCAAAAAGAGCTTAGAAATGGATTACTTTCAACACACAAGTTCTTCAGCTAGAAGATGTAAAATTAAATTTTTTTTTATTGTCTAGAAATAATTTAGAAAATTATCTCTATAATTATAACAATCAAAATAGTAAGATTTTAAGAAAATTTGTAGGTATTAAATATAAATTGTTGTTTTTTTTAAAAAGAGATTATAGTTCAAACTTTCTTTAAGCCTATAACTTCTTTTTATATCTAATTATATCTTTGAAAATGATGAATATTCACCAAGGACCTGGAAATTAGTTACTAGTAAATACAATCCTTGAAACTAGGACTAGAGATATCTGTTGAACTCCTAATAGTATTTGAATTCTAAGCACAAGAGGAGAAAAAAGACAGTTATTTCACACCAATTTTTGATTACTTAATTGAAAACTAGGTATAATTACTAGTCAAAATGATGAGTCTGCCAAGTAAAGGTATGGGGAATAAAAAATGGCGGCTGTATCAAAACGTAAAAATAATTAATTTTTTATTCGGATCTTTACAACTACCAATAACAATTGAAAATCTAAGAGAGAATCATTTAAAGTAGAGTAAATTTGATAAAATTTAAGCCCTAATAGAGCTATTTACGTTCAATAGTTCTCGATATATAGGTTTTTATAAAACAACATTTCATAAAAATGTTATATGGAACGTACTGAAATATGAGTAGTTAGTTAATTTATTTTGAGTAATCTATAACTCAGGAACTATGTGACATACAGATAGTTAGCACTCAAATTAAAGCTAGTTTAATGATCTATAAATTAGTTAATGACGTTTATTTTCGTAGGAGTAGTAGTTTCCATGACATTTGCCAAAAAAAATTGATTTATAGTTGTTCGGACAAATTTTCATTTGCTAAATTTAAATTCATATGTGAATATCAATAGAACTACTACCCCTACGAAGATAAGTGTCATGAACTACATTATAGTAAGTTGACTTTTCTTTATTTTGAGTGTTGGCAGACATATGTGCGTCTTATGGGTCTAGAGATATATTTTTTCAAAAATCAAACATTTTATACGAACAATTAGAAAATAACATTTTGTTAGTATATGTTGTCAAATATCATAAACACTACTACTCCTACAAAGATAAAGGTTATTAACTATTTTATAGTAAATTTAACTAGCGTTAGTTTGAATGCTGATAGACATCTGTACGAACTATGGTTCTGAAATAAAGCTATTCATAAATCAAACTTATTGTCCCAACATCTATAAATCAATTTGTTTTAGCAAATATCATGAAAACTACTTTTCCTACGAAAATGAAGGTCTTAAACTACTTTATAGTATATTAAACTAGCTTTAATTTGATTTTTAATAGACATCTCTACATCACATAGTTCCTGAAAAATAGATTTCTCAAAATAAATTAACTAACTACTGATATTTCAGTACATTTTTATGAAATATTGTTTTTAAAAGGCTATATCTCCAGAACTATTGGACGTAAATAGATCTATTAGGGCTCATATATGAGAAAATTTACTCTTCTTTAAATAATGTTCTTTTAGATTTTCTAGTGTTAGTAGTTTTTAAGATAGAGCTCCGAATGAAAAATTAGTGTTTTTTTAAGATTTTGAAAGATCGGCCATTTTTTATTCCTCATACCTATACTTGGCAGACTCGTCAGTTTTGACTAGTAATTATACATAGTTTTCATTAAAGTAATAAAAAACTGGGGTGAGATAACTGCCTTTTTTTCTTCCCGGCTCTTGTACTTTATACGAATGAATAAAGATCACACCGAGCTGGTAGTATTGTTTTAATTTTCTATGTATTTTTTTTTTTTTTTGAAAATAAGGTAATCTTGTGTGTGAAGTAAAACTGCTTTATCTTCTTGGCCTATCAACAGAACAAGAAGAAGAAGTTATGAAACTTGTAGATTACGCTCAAGATTTTGACGGATGATCATAGTTCTTCAAACGGTAAGATGGACGAGGATAGCAAATATTGATTTGCCATTTCTTTGCTCTTTCTTAAAAGTTTTAAGAAGCATAGCGATAAAAAATAAGTTAGGTAAGAAGTTACAACTCTAGAAAAAATTAAGTTCTAAAAGTAGGAATGTAATTATTATAATAATGTTGGCGAAATAACCAAGATATTGATCGCCCTGAATAAAACTGTAACAGTAATCTATAATATTGTATTTTGTAGGAAGAAAGAGCGGTCAATAAAGTTACCAAAATAGTAGATAAAACTATTTATTTTTAACTAACGTTTCGACCCACTTTGGAGGGCTTCGTCAGGGCTAAATGAAAAAAGTTCCTTATTTACAACTATTTCTAACGAGTATTGTTCTACAATTTATTACTCTAGTTCCATATTTAGAATTCTATTGTACCTGGCTGTATTTATAATTAATTAATTTCCAATCCACCTATATGTGTACTTCCTTAAATTATTATTATAATTTATCTTATATACTTTTAAAAACACAACAATTTTTTTTTACATATTTTCGTATTTTCTCTGTATATTTATTGTATTTTTCTGTGAATTACAATGGTTGTATCTTGTATTTAGCACTGAAGAAGCCCTTCAAACTAGGGCGAAACTTTGTTTAACACTAAATAGTTTTATCAACTATTTGGTACCATTATTGACCACCACCCGGACTATCTTCCTACAATCTACTTCATACGGTCAACAATCTTCTTCCAATAAGTCATTATAATAGTAAAATGAATAATTGTTACTTTAATCCACGTCCATTATTTTATTTTTTTAATGTTTAATGTTAATGTTAATTTTTTTTTTGTTTGTTGGTCTCGTTTACTTTCGTCAAAATACTAAGCATAATCTACAGTTACATAACTTATTCTTCATTTTTGTCGCATTCTGCAAACTAAACTTGTGGCTTCATTCTCTTTAATGATAATAATTATCCTCATTTTCGTAAACAAAAAAAAAAAAAAACAGTTCTTTCTACTCATTCGCTTTCCACTTCGACAAAATTTGTACATTAAGTGTTCAACAGATATTTATAGGCTTTGTTTCAAGGGTCCCTGTTATTAAGCAGCTAATTTCTGAACTGGCCCTCTCTTCACTTCCTTGTTTAATATTTCTTATAATTTTCAAAGATATAGTCTTAAAGAAAGTTTGAAAAAATCCTTGCTACTTTCAATGAAAAGAAAAAAAAATAAATAAAAATAATATTATATGTATAATTTTTTTTTGTATATATATTTATAGACAACGTTAATATGAATGAGCTCATTCACACCTAAAAAAATATAAATAAAATAATATTAAAAAAAAATTACGATTATTTACTAGATTGAATCACCTTTATTATAAAACGATATTTTACGTTGTGTTTTTGTGTTTGAGGAGTGAAGAATAAAAAATAAAAAACTATTACTTTACTGGAATGAATCTCCTTAATTATTAAATGATATTTTACAGGTTTTGTTAGTACTGAAGAATAAAAAATAAAAATAAATAAATAATGTTTTAAAAAAAAAAAAAATAACGATTACATTACAGGAATGAATCACCTCTATTTTAAAACGATATGTTACATGTTTTGTGAGGAGTGAAAATTAAAAAATAAAAATAAATAAATAATATTTAAAAAAAAATAACGATTACATTACAGGAATGAATCACCTCAATTTTAAAATGATATTTTACATGTTTTGTTAGGACTGAAGAATAAAAAATAAAAATAAATAAATAATATTAAAAAAAAAATAACGATTACATTACAGGAATGAATCACCTCAATTATAAAATCATATTTTACATGTTTTGTGAGGAGTGAAGATTTAAAAATATAATATTAGTTTTTGAAGCTTAAAAAAGGAACAAACCAGCAAAGCAGGGTGGGGTGATATTGGTTGGGTAAGTAATCCTGTTAGTTAAGTGCGATCAGTTTCATCTGGGTGTCAGTCTCAATAATCGAGCTTGGGGTGACACAGAATGTTCCTGGCTTCAAGCTTCAGCTCAACAACTTATTGAATAATCTATTTTTGATGGTTTCACCATATTGGAGGACAAGGTTAGAAAAATCTTCCGAACCCGGACTATTGAGGCTTATAGAATTAAATAAAAATAAAATTTGAAAAAAAATATATAGAAATGTAATTATGAGCTTAACAAATTTGAATTCACCACGAGTTACTTTAGGGTGAATATGTGGAAATTATTAAATTCAATGAAACATCGATGGATGCTTGCAAATAATGATGTAATAAGTAAATATTAATTAGACTATACCACAAAAAATCTTTTTTTAAATACTTTTCACATTCACATATTGAATATAGCAACTAGAATATACTATGCCGCTATACCTATATAGTTATAGGTAACTATACTTATATAGTTATGTGATCATGCAAAATTTCGAATTCACGTTTTCGACGGAAATACGTGTTTTGAGGATCCCTGAGTCCAAATAACGAAGTCTCGCAAAATGATTGTGTGAGTGTGAGCTGCCTAGTACAAAAGCTAACTGAGATGATACAGCATGTTATCCGCTATAATCGATTAAACAGAAGTAACACTTCTGTGATTCGATTTTATAATTTTTTTTAAATTTTCTAAAAAACGGCTCTAACGACTTTGATTAAACAAGTTAAATCAATATACAATTAAGTTTACTTAATATATAATAGATGTTATCATTAAAATTGACTTACAGGGGATAAATTACGATTTTTTTTTTAAATCTTCTAAAAAACTTTTAATTTTATTTTACAGTACCTTTGTACTTGTATAAACAATTTATAAATATAAAATATAAAAAAAAAAAATTGATAAAAAGGAAAAATCGAGACGAGAATTCGAATCGGAATAAGCCGGACTCCGATCGCATTCACCAAGCACTGTTCATATTTGTTATTTTTACCTTGAGAAACCTGAATAAAAACTTTTTTTTTAAATTATTTATTTAATGTAATTTACAACTGTACAAAATAATACAATAGGTAAATATGTAGTATGTTTCATGTACACTTGAAAATCTTGGGAAGGAACCACCCATTGGTGGTACTTCAAACATTAATTTAAACTAGAAGGTCCCGTGGCCATCTTCTTTTCAGA
>NW_027115240.1:1610121-1613061 GCF_000696795.3 Halyomorpha halys | reverse complement strand
CTCAATTCCATATGTCCAAATTGGTCTGATTATTGTAGTTTATACTAATTTTTTGTAGTGAATGGGAAGTTTAGAGCGCTTGTCAAGTAAGTGTTGTAGCAATCGGAATCTACGAGCAGTTTCTTGTCGTTTCAGTCTTGTGTGTGGATTCCAAGTAAGTCTCTTAATTATAAAATATAAAAAAAAAAGATAAAAAGGAAAAATTGAGACCGCTCGGACTCCTTTGATCATATTCACCAAGCACTGTTCATATTTGTTATTTTTACCTCGAGAAACCCGAATAAAAATTTTTTATTTTTTACCTACGTGAATGCTGTATGATGCGCGCACCACACCAGAATTTTCCTAGATAAATGAAGTTTTACACGTAAATATTTATATGCAACAAATTATCTTGACTTTTTTGTACAGTATATCAATCAACAACGCCGATATTCCTTTATAAGCTAAGATTGATGATAAATCACACTAAAATAATGTTTTAAGTTTTAATTCTAAATTCCGTGTAACCAATTTATATGGACCGCTAATAATAGCTTATGTTTTTAAAATCGGTGAATGTTATATTGGTTGGTATATGTGTAATTATTATTTTCACTTCCTGATTGATATATATGATATAAATGTCATTTAGAAATCAGACTAGTTAAAAATTATCAAAACAATGAATTTTTATCGATTTAGTGTATGTAAGATCCTATTCGTCTGTTTTAAATTAATTAAATTAAATAAACCCATCGGCTACTAACTCCAAGAACCCTAGTTCGAATCCGGCTGGGCAGAAAATTGTTTTCTGTTACACTGTAGCCGTGAGTCAACTCCGGAGAGTTCTTAAAGCCCTCCTGGGGTCCACCCAGCCTCTTAAATTGGGTACCCTTAATTAGGTAAACATCTGGCGGTCGAGCGTGATTCTGACCAAATCACTTCCTTGCACAACCGTTGGTCTTGTAACAGTACTCCCTTACAAAGTACTGAATCCCTGACCCTTCATTCATAGCGGTACAGATTTTAAAAGTCAGTATGGATGGCGGATGAGCGATTGATACAAAGTTTGAGTATTCTCACAGCTAGGACGTCAGCCCATCTTGGACATGAGATAGCTAAACGGATTAGACCTACTGGATGGTCTGACGTCTTTGATTTGAGTTCATAAAAAAAAGGTCTTTAAGTTTTTGAAAATGAAGAATTACATAGAATATTTTCATACCAGAAAAATTTGTCCAAAGGGAATTTTAGATGGCTAAATTATATTGAATTGTGATAAATATATTTCTAGTTATAAAATTGCAACTATTAAAATGAGTTTGTAATCATTTTTTAGTGGATCATGAATGAATCCTCAAAAAATCAGCGCTTAAATAACTTGTGAACGTCTGAGAGCTGTTAAGAAGATAGTCAGCGAGTCTTCGCGTCTGCTATGCTTTATTGTTTTTGTTATAATAGCATACAAAATAATGTTTTGATAAATAAAATTTTATCCAATTTAGTCTGAAAAATGTTTTATTCCTAGATATCGCCAGTTAATAAGTCCGACGTTTCGGCCGATTTGGCGATCCTCAAGGACATTCTTAATACAATTTTAGAACCACATTATTTAAAAAACAACTTTATGCAGGTTATTCTACCCAGTCCATTTATACCAGACCACAAATTACCCTAATTAGTCAATAGTTCACATTAAATTAAAAATTAATACTTTTTATAGCGCAGAATAGCCTGCACAAAGTTTTTTAAATGATGTGGTACTAAAATTGTATTATCATTGTCCTCGAGGATGCCTGAATTAGCCGGAACGTCGGACTTATAAAAGAATAAAAAAATATTTTGAGACTAAAATGGATATAATTTTATTTATTTAAACAATATTAACCTGTCTCAAGAAAGTGTAAAGATTGTAAATAGTACAAAATAATATCTTTAATTAGATAATTATAATAAAATTTGATATTTTTATTTATTTATATCGTATTAATATATAAACAAACAATATATATGTTATTTTATATTTCAGGTAAGTCACAGACCTGTCCATGCAACAGCCCCATCTATCCTGGAAGCAGCAAGTATGCCATTTATATTTAAATTTAGACGATAGTGTGGTATAATAATTAATATTTTTTATTCAATTATTCTAATAAAAACCGTTGCTGGTATTTTATTTTTCACCTATTTTATTCACTAATCACTGTATGGAATGTGTAGGAAGAGGAAATATTGCGATCGTGTTTCGAATCCGAGTTTCAAAGGAAATATGAGTTTTAAGGTCTCTCGAGTCGAAATAACTAAATAAATCTCGCTAAATGGTGTAGTTCAACATCCGAGCTGAAAAGCGAAATGTATGAAACTGAAATTACTTTTATTAGTAATAAAATATATATGTAAATAAAAATAACTAAATATTAGGAATAAGTGTATGGCTGGGATATTACAGCATCTCTTTTACTAAAATCGATTAACAAGAAGTTAAACTTAATGTCTTGAATTGTAGTCTTTTTTCACAATTTTCTGATTATTCTAATTCTGCTGTTCGCTTAATCCCATTGAAATATTCTGAAAGTGCTTAACTGCCGAATTTTCAAAATGGGTTCTTCTAAATTCCTTACCATCTTACATGGTTAATTTATAAAAAACGTATGGAAGAATTTAATGATTAAGGAGAAAAATTTTAAATATTTTCATTGGTTGAAAATAAATTTTTGTATGGTAATATATATATGTATAAAATACCTTTGAAAGCTAAAAATTTTAGGAAAAATAATATCTAATATATAAAGTCTTAGAAGGTAATGTTGAGTGACTTAAACTTAAAAAAATGGATGAGACAGGTAGGAAGAACATATAATTAATCTTTTTAAATAGATATGTTTGGCCATCTATGATTTCAACATTTACTATATTATGTGAATAATAAAGAAATAAAGAAATAACTTTCTCCTTGAC
>NW_027115240.1:1609167-1609641 GCF_000696795.3 Halyomorpha halys | reverse complement strand
TATATATTTATTTTTTTGGGGGGGGGGTCTTGAGGATCAGCCAATAATACAACTTTATTCAAGCGACGTTTCACAACTTTATTGTTTGCATGGTCATGCCAATTGTCTATTACAGTGCGTTCTACACTGTGATCGTCTTGGTTCAAGTTTAGGCCAGAATATGTGTGATCACAATATATATATTGTGTATAACAGATATACACTGTTATAGACAATTATATAACTATGCAAACAATAAAGTTGCGAAACGTCGTATAAATAAAGTTGTATTATTGACTGACCCTCAAGACCCCGCAAGAAAAAATTATGGGTTTTTTTTAATCACTATTATACAAATTAGGGGTGGTTTGTGAAGAGATTGTGAAACAGCAAGTTTTTATTTTTTTATTTTTCTTTCTTTTCAGTTGTATTTTATTTATTTTTACTATTTTATTTCCTAACAACTATCATCTCTCCTTGTTTTGTGTTATGTTC
>NW_027115240.1:1605008-1605335 GCF_000696795.3 Halyomorpha halys | reverse complement strand
AACGAACAAACGAAAAACGACAGGACTTTTTGAATGCCCTGGTATTATAGAATCTATTGTATTCTTCTTTCTGTTGAATTTTATATTGTATTTCTCTCTCTATTGCATAGTGCATAATATTGCAACAACATTTAAATAATTTTAAAAATAATAAAAATAAATAACTAATTCATGGCGTAAGGAAGTTTTTATTTTATTATTTGGTATTTATATAAAATATTGGTGCATATTTGTTATAGGGTTTCTGTTTAATATATGTATTTTTTATGCAACATTTTTCTGCTTTGTAAATGTTACTTCCCTTTTGCTTCGCCATAAGTTAAACAG
>NW_027115240.1:1593500-1604703 GCF_000696795.3 Halyomorpha halys | reverse complement strand
TATATGTATAATAGGTAAAGAAAAACATTAGTTATATAGTGTTTAACTTATACCGAATCAAAAGGGAAGTAACATTTGCATAGCAGAAAATATTGCATAAAAAAAAGTTTTTATTTTTTTTTCGTTTGCTGGTATCATTTAAAATTTTGTAAATAATTTAATATGTATTTTTTTCGGTTGCATCTATGTGTATATATGTTAATGAACCAAAGTAATGCCTATAAAAAACGAAATAAAGTTCTATATTTGATATAGTTTTTAAGAACAAAAAATATTTTTCAATATAGTTTAATAAATACTTGAGAAAGAATTCTCAATTGTTTTTTCTTTTCTTTTAGTTTACTTTTATAAATTTTATTCTGTGTAATCATTTACATCTCTATATATAGTTGTTTCTTACTTTTTCTTAGTTTGTTTTCATGTTATTTCGTAAATAATTCATTATATATCATAAATCTTGTGCTTACATGTATTAATGCTGAAGGACCCGTTGAAAAAAGTATTCATTTGGTGTTCTGAGCGTCCTTGGCTCGACAATGAATGTGTGAAAATCCTTTCCCAACTCAATTAAAAATTAATTGAGAAATAAAATAACCGATGAGGAAATTCTACAAAACTTTCTAATGAAATTCGCGAATTTTTATGAATTTTTCTCATTCATAAAAATGCTTATTACTTGCGTGTGACATATATTGACATAAATATGTGTGGATGAATTTAACCGAAGTATAATTTACACAGTCATAATTATTGCCATTAAAAATAACTATTAGAAGATTAATAATTTTTTTTTTTTATTAAAATAATACAATCTGTCATACTGAAAGGCAATCGGTATTGTGGCTTTAAGTACTCCATTATACCATATATACATACAAAATTAAATAAATAATAACAATAAATTGTGATATTGACTGAAATAGATAATATTAATAATGATATAATATGTATACATCGTAAATAAATATAGATGAATAAATGATTTAAATAATAAAAAAATAAGAAAACAACTAAGGTAGACAAATAATTAAAATAAAGTAAATAATATAAATGAAGATTATTTGTTGACTAGGTAATTAATTAATTGTAAGAAGATGGTACAGGTATATGTATATTATATTTTTTCCTCTGTAGTAAACCATACAGAAGTGGCTAATATTTTAAATAATTTGTGTATACACCATACAAAAAGCATATTATATACATACATTGTTAGTATAAAATTATTACAATGTTGTTACAATATTATGTACAATAAGATATAAAATACAATAGGAATAACAAAACACAAAACATGAAGAGGTGAGAGTTGTCAGATAATAGAAAAGTAAAAGTAAATAAAATACAGCTTAAAAGAAAGTAAAATAATAAAAAAAAAGACATAATTTATTTTTTTAAATAAATAATTTAATTTTTATCCATTTTTGTCTCAACACATTTTGTTTATCTTATAAGTCCGACGTTTCGGCCAATCCGGCCATCCTCAGGGACATCTACCATAAAACAGCTTTTATTACATGTATGATCCTAACAATTCAAATTACTTAACATTATTATTTATAATTTATCTTACCTTAATACAATTTTGGAAACACTCAATTTCATGCAGGCTATTCTGCCCAGGTCACAACAATTTTTATGAACATTAAAAACATTAGGTAAATATATTCTTTTATTAATAAGTATATCCTACATTATGTCTAATTACCTAATTAGTCAACTTTTACATTAAAAACAAAAATTAAAATTCATTTATTAAAACTTTATTACATACAACCTTCCTCTACTCATTTCAAGCACTAAAAATATTTATTATAACAATATTTTTGTTAATTTTCCTCTTTATTTCATTAGTAAAAATCCCATCAAGGCTAATTATAACTGTCGACATTTAATTTATCCCATATTTTTCATAAATTAATTTTACTTAATATCTCTGCATAGTTTTGGTTCAAATTTCTTGTATCTGTTTTGAAATTTGCAGTATTATTTTTATTTTTCTAGTCACTCCACACATTATCATTTCAGGTCTATGTTATAGGTGAACTCTTTAAGTGGTTTGTTGTATTTTTTATACATTTGTTCGGGTAGAGACCATGAGTCCCCTGCAGTAGAGATAATTTTAACTATATCTTTTGTTGTCCTATATGTAACAGTCGTTTAATATATAAATAAATCCATAGCCATTGAGTTATATTAATTAATTAGTAGTGTAGTAGTTTTCATTTCGATAATTCACGTAGACGGGGACAATATTGTCTGTAAGGGCAATCCCCCCGCCGGTACTGGGAGTGCAGAAGTGAAGCAGTGGGACTGGGGACGCAGGTATCAGATTGCAGCGAGGCGGTGGGAGGTCAGTCTGTGTGGAGTGCTGGAAGTGGAAGTGGTCATGCACGACAAGAGGAAGGCAACGTCTGGGGGACGTACTTGCAGGATCAGCGCCTACTTCGACCAATCAGGTAGTCCATTTTTTCTTCAAGGTCCAATGTACACGAGTGCATATGGCCAGCAGGTTGCCAAAGTTGGCAAAACCTTGACCATTTAGGGACTTTCTAAAAGAAAAAGAAGTTAGTTCGTGATCAGTTTAGTTTTCGTTAACGTTTTTTCTTTATAATACGGAGGGACAATGAACAGAAAATAAATAATTATTTAATCCTAAAAGTAATAACCTTATTAGTAGATACAGTACTAAAAATTAATAGTAAATTATATTCACGTGGGAGAAAAATAATAGGTATTATAAACTGTAATCACACATATAAATTACTTAACATTATTATTTATAATTTATTTTACCTTAATACAATTTTGGAAACTAAAATTATTTAAACACTCAACTTCATGCAAGTTATTCTGCCCAGTCGCAACAATTTTTATGAACATTAAAAACATTAGGTAAATATATTCTTTTGTTAATAAGTATATCCTACATTATGTCTAATTACCTAATTAGTCAACTTTTACATTAAAAAACCAAAATTAAAATTCATTTATTAAAACCTAAAAATTAATAGTAAATTATATTTACGTGGGAGAAAAATAATAGGTATTATAAACTGTAATCACACATATAGAGTCAATCGATATAAATTTGCCTATATAAAATCTTCTAAAGTTCTTTACCGATTTACATGTAGTATTTTTTTTTCAAAATAAATGTCGTCCTGGGAAGGTTTTAGGAAGGAAAATTCAGAATTCGTCCAGTTGAAAAAAAATTAAACATTATTGGTGCATAACTCAAAATTTATACATTTTTTCATATGCTACATATGAGACTATATAATAGTCAAGATTTTTCAACTATTGTTTAAATGTGAGAATAAATTCCTACAAAAAAAAAAATAAATAAATAACATTTTGCCTGTTTTAAAAAAAAAATGTTATAGAATTGGTAACTAAAACATATAAAGTATAATATAAATTTAAAATTGTGTTCATTCAATAGCTGAGCATCTTGCCGGGTCAGATGATAAACATATTTATTATTGAAAATTCTTTGGTTAATTTTACGAATTCATTTCAAATAATAAAAATAAAAATTGATAATGACCACTGTAACTAATCAAATTATTCTTTTGTTGATATTTTATCATTATTTATATTTTCTTTATAAAATTACTCAAGCAGTTTATATTAACGGTAATGAAGCACTACTCAATTAAATATGCTTTTTAATGCTAAACATGAGTAAGAATTATTCGCCTTCTACTTGGAAAATGTATATAAATTCAAAATCCACAAGTACTATAATCATTCGCCAGTTTTGTATGAATAATAGTAAATATTTTTAAATGCTGGTGAATAAAATTTACTTTAGTATTCTATTCAACACTTTATTATAGTAGGACGCCGTTTGATAAAACCTTAAATAAAATATTCTTAGCATTAATGAAATTTATTATAATAATATTTTTAAAAAAATTAACACTTAATTTATTCAGGTTACGTTTACGAAGAATTTTTTTGGCATTAGTTTTAAGTTTACGTTCCTACCTTTAACTGTCTTCTTGGTAAACAATGAAGAAAATAAATAATGAATAGTTCTTTTGTTTCCCTCTCTATGCTTGTTGAACGAAACAATGTTGAAAAAATAGAACAGCTTTATTTCTTTATATTTGATATGAATTTTCCTCTAACTAATTTACTTTTTTACTTTGTGAAAATTATGTATTACACTTATCTGACTTTTATTTATTTATCTAATTTTAATTCGATATCGCTTTTTGTACTATATAGATGTAAGCTTTGTAAGATATGTTAGTAACATGAATAAATCTCTTGAAATTAAAATTTAAGACGAAGAATACTTTAAACAAAGCTATTTATCCATCTTGGAAGATTTATTTTAACGTCTATTAATATTGAATTAACTTTCATTGTTCACATTTATGAATACATGGGGAAAATGAGACAAAGCCCAAATTTAGTCTTATGGATAAGTGATATCGACTCCCATCACAGCTATGGAACTCCTACCAGGTCCCGAGCCTCTACAAGATGGGAGAGAGAAATATGCACTGTTGGCTTGTTGGAAAGCAAACGAAAGACTAAAGTTCATTTGCACTTTTATACCAAATGCAGAGGAAATGCTTCACCAGACAGACCTAGCATTCGAAGAAAGGCACAATGTAAGCATTTCCTACATAGCAAAGCACGATACTGCTTAAATCTACGGACGACTTGCACTCGCATGTGGTCTGATCAAGTAGGGTTGTCCTGAACTTGAGCTTAAAGCTGCTGTTGCTACCCCATAGAGCAATGGCTGCACAATTATGCTGGTGGGTCTGCACTAGGTATTAACAAGGGGACTCGAGCTACTTTCAACTCGCATTTCGCGATGGAGCTAGATGTGACAATTATGACTGAGCAATGTAGGCTATTTACTTTGCAATTGAAGCCACGATTAGACAGAGATAACAACACCAGTAATTCCCAAGCCGCTGTACAGAAATGATCAACACCTTGTTTTTCAGAGTCAACACCAACTGCTATTATGAGAAAAAGAAGAACTATAGCTCTGCAGTGGATACCAGGCCATATTGGTATACGTTGCAATGAACAAGCTGACAAATTAGCAAAGCTCGGTTTTGCGGAGAATCAGCCAGTTCTACCATTTTTTTACAGAATCGTAAAATCTATTATGTGTTTTTATTATAAGAACAGGACAATCGCCAAACACAAAGTTCAAGCGAAAGGTAAGAGGAGAGAGAACATATTAAAGACGGATAAACCCCCGTCAATCTTAGCAGAGCTGAGGGGGTGGCTTGTTTCCGCCTAGTGACACCTCCATTGGAAAGGCATCGCAGACTCACCGACTTCACCTCTATGCAACATGGGTGACATAGACGGATACCATATTGTAAAATGTACAGGCCTAAAGAATATACAACAAGATGCAAAGGAATTCAGGGCAAAAGCCAACTTATATTAAGGTGCGAGAGGGAAACTGGTTTAACTACTTGAGGCGTAAGAAAACATTCCATGAATACGAGTAAAATATCACAATATTGGAATTTAATAAGTATTCAAACTGTCGATTGCTGGTTGACTATTGATTCTTAAGATGTCGGAGATTATAACTCTGAACGAGGTAATGGTACCATCCATGTCCATTTACCAATAATTGAGTTAAATCTTCCGTTACTATTTTCAAAAGTTCATCCTCTTCTAAACTACAAAATGATTCAGTTTTTTTTTCGCTTTGTTTTACCTAACATATCATTTTCTCTTTGCTAGCACATTCGAAACCACAATTAAAAACAATTTGTTGAAACTCAAAACGAAATTATTGAAAATTTTCAAAAGTGCTATAATAAGCCATTATGTATAATAAATGTTTTTTAAACATAAACAAACTTTGCATTTTGAAATATTTTATAATTTTATCGTAAATATATTATTAAAAATATAAATTTCTATTAATTATGTATGCTATAATTTCGTTGATTTTGAATAAAAACAAAAGTATCGTTTTTTCCGTTATGAAAGTTGGGAATAAAATCCAATTCGGATATGACGTATATATGCATATTGATTTATGCAATATCCGAATTGCCGTATCAGTGTATTAAAATCCATTTTTAAATTTTCAATACATGAATATATAAGAGAAATAGTTTATTTAATGCCCAGAAACATCACACATCGCATTTATAGATCATAACAGACTACATAATAATTTAATAATAAAGATGAGTAAATATACTATTATTCGTTTTATTTTTTTGTTGTTTCCTCAACTTTGGAGTTATTTGTTATTGTTATTTTGGAGTTGTCTCCTCAACTATGTGGTTAACTGAGGAAATTTCTTCCTGAGAATACAATAGGTGATTTTCAATCTTCATTTGCAGGACAGTAATTTAATTATACCTAACTATTTTCCACCATAGTTGATAGACTCTATTACGGATTATATAACGTCAAGAAAATTATCAATTACATCAACTGTTCCTTGATTTATTTTTTTTTTTTTTATCACCACCATCATACAGGATCATTTGTAGCAAACATGAAAATCTTCCTTAGTTCTCATAATATTAAAAGCATTTTCTTGGGAGGTAAGGGTGGAAAAAGACGCAAAAAATGAAACATATTGGTAAAAAAATTATTTTAATATAAAAAAAGTTTAAACTTTTTCAATTAAGAATTTCGCTTCATATGTTATATTTTACTTTACAATAGAATTTATTACATCCGTAATTTGATCAGTGACAGCTTTTCTTTTCTTTTTTTTTTTTTTTTCTATAAGTTTATATTTAGAAAAATCAACAAACAAAATCCAATACTCCTGAAAACCCCATTACTATAATGTGAAAAAAAAAATAGGTTTGTTACAACATGATTAAAAATTATCAACAAACAGACAGGGGCTTATACAGTTTTTCTCTTCCAAGTCCTGTATCACGCTCGCTTCCGCACATTTGACAATGTTGGGACAGAACAAATATAAATGGATTATAAGCAATTAAAACACTCAAAAACAGCCTTAAAAAAACAGTAAATAATTAAGTATTAAACGTTACGCCAAATCATTCGCCATTAGGACATAAAATCCTATATACACAAAAGATAGCTTGTCTTATAGCAATACACAAGAAAAAATAAAAACAGCATTCCATTGAATTGGCTAGACGTAAGCTAATTAGCAATCAACTTCTTTTTTCTGAAAGACTTTAGTCATTGTTTTGAGATTCTTCTTTTGTTTTTTGCCTTTAGTTGAGTTTTTTTTTTCTTTTGTTAAAATCGTAAATATATATATTACTGAAATAAATTTATAGTTTTTAAAAAAAATAATGAAAAAAAAAATTAAACAAACTATGAAACAAGAACATATCTATATAATTATTATTAATCATCATTAGGGAGAAAACGTCAATTTGATATTAACTAACATCTTTTTCTTTTTTTTTATTTATTTAAGTGTTTCGACCACTAGGGCCATTTACACTGGATTTACAAAGTTAGTAAATTACAATTGACATGTTCGCAAAGTTACAATTACAAAGTGAGAAAGTTACAAATTTACAATTGCAATTACAAAAAATAACATCTTTAAAGAGGTTTGCTTACATTAGTTTCTAGAAAACTATTTAGGCCTATATCCTCTGTAATTTAATTAATTTTAATTTGCATTATAAATTGAACAATAAATAAATGCAGTTTCAATGTAAAAGTCTACTGTTCGTTTTAAGATCTAATTGATTTTACGTAGTGTTTATAACATAAATTTAATTTACTCATTTCGATTTATTTATTTTTTATGCGATAATGGGCTGTGGTAATAAAAGTGAGGATCGTGTGTTGATGCTGATCTCATGATATATTAGTATAAACGGTGTTCTATTAACCTTTGGTATTTATAATCTAATTAATCCAGTAGAAAAAAAACTTAAAATTTATCTGTATCTGGAAGCAAAAGGAAACAAATTTCAGTCTATGCATTTTTATGTTAAAATATGTTTGAAGAAGGCGATGTTCACCACCTTCTAGAAGTGGGTAGGTCTAATATGGTAGATTTTTCAAAATAGCCGACGGATTTTTTCAAGTTTAGGATAATTATTATACACTATGATAATCAGACCAATTTGGACAAATGGAGCTTTAAGGCTCTACCAAGACATCAAATTCCTCCCGCATCCAATCCTTACAATCCAAAATCCTTGATGCTCCTTATTATGTTACAAATAAACTCATCCACAAAGACCTTAACATCCCATTCGTTGCATATACCCATCCTAACCCATTAGTTCTTAATCTCTCATCCTTAAGAATACCTGATAATCCTCCGAGACGTCTGAAAAGAAGATGGCCACGGGACATTCTAATTTAAATTAATGTTTGAAGTACAACCAACGGGTGGTTCCTTCCCAAGATTTTCAAGTGTAAATGAAATATTCCACATATTTATTTATTGTATTTATTATTTTGTACAGATGTAAATTACTTTAAATAATTCGAAAAACGGCACTCGTATTTGAAGCGATGTTCTTATTTTAGTGGTGTTTTCAATATCTGATAACTATCAAAGCAATGGCAGAAATTTTGTGCGCTTTATGTTTATATTTAGTGATAGATATATAGTGATATATACATCACTATATATATAGTAATAAATCACCAAATTGTAGTAATCCAACCTGACTTTTTTAGTATTATTCTTAATAATATTCTTAAAGAATATTATAGTAATATTCGTTTCACTTAGCTTACAAGTTGGAAACACTTTCACGTTTTGCATTGCCGGGAAGCATGTATAGATCCGAACTACTTGAACGTTTCAATTCAAGGTCATAATACGTAATTTAAATTATTTGTTTG
This sequence comes from Halyomorpha halys, assembly GCF_000696795.3. Lineage (NCBI taxonomy): Eukaryota > Metazoa > Arthropoda > Insecta > Hemiptera > Pentatomidae > Halyomorpha > Halyomorpha halys. The sequence continues at coordinate 1,595,886 of NW_027115240.1, read as the reverse complement.
GTCAAAATTGTTTTCAATGTCTTTCTTATTTTTATTTCACATTACTACACAAATGCCCCTGCTTTAGTTGGGTAGGACAAAGGTGGTGTCACTGATCAAACAGTACATGAGCCGGGAAGAAAAAAAGGTAGTTATCTCACCCCAATTTTTAATTACTTTAATGAAAACTATGTATAATTACTAGTCAACACTGACGAGTCTGCCAAGTATATGTAGGGGGAATAAAAAATGGTGGCTGTTTCAAAACCTTATAATAACATTAATTTTTCATTCGATGCTCTATATCTTAAAAATTACCAACAACACTAGAAAATTTAAAAGAACATTATTTAAAGAAGAGTAAATTCGCTGAAATATGAGCTCTAATAGAGCTATTCACGTCCAATAGTTCTCGAGATAGAGCTTTTTAAAAAGCAACATTTCATAAAAATGTACTGAAATATCAGTAGTTAGTTTGAGAAATCTATATCTCGGAAACTATGTGACGTACAGATGTTTATTTGCAATCAAATTAAAGCTAGTTTAATGTACTATAAAGTAGTTTAAGGATATTTACATTCGTAGGAATAATAGTTTTCATGATATTTGCTAAAACAAATTGATTTATAGTTGTTCGAACAATATGTTTGATTTATGAAAAACTTTATTTCAGAAACCATTGGACGTATACATGTCTGCCAGCACTCAAATTCAAGCTGGTTAAATTTACTATAAAACAGTTAATAATGTTTATCTTTGTAGGAGTAGTAGTTTTTATGATATTTGACTAAATAAACTCACAAAATCTTAATTTCTAGTTGTTCGTATAAAAAGTTGGATTTTGAAAAAATATATCTCTAGACGCACATATGTCACCCAACACCCAAAATAAAGGAAATTTAACTGTCTATAAAGTAGTTTATGACACTTATATTCGTAGAGGTAGTAGCTTTTATGATTTTCACATACGAATATAAATTTGGCTAATGAAAATTTGTCCGAACAACTAGAAATCAATTTATTTTAGAAAACTTCATGAAAACTATTACTCCTACGAAAATAAACGTCATAAACTACTTTATAGCCCATTAAAGTATCTTTAACGTGAGTGGTAATAGAGATCTGTACGTCACATAGTTCCTGAGATATGGATTTCTCAAAATAAACTAACCAACTTCTGATCTTTCAGTTCGTTTTGTACATTTTATGAAATGTAGCTTTTTAAAAACTTATATCTCGAGAACTATTGGACGTAAATAGCTCTATTAGAGCTCATATTTCAGCAAATTTACTCTTCTTTAAATATTGTTCTTTTAAATTTTCTAGTATTGTTTGTAGTTTTTAAGATATAGAGCACCGAATGAATAAATTAATGTAATTATAAGGTTTTGAAACAGCCGCCATTTTTTATTCCCCCTACCTATACTTGGCAGATTCATCAATTTTGACTAGTAATGTACCTAGTTTTCCAATAAGTAATAAAAAATTGGGGTGAAATAACCTTTTTTCTTCTCTTGGGCTCTTGTACTAAACGTTTCGGCCATTTTCAAGGACAATTTTAAAACCTTTAAAACCTCACACCCGATTATTTAAAAACCTTTTGCAGGCTATTCTGCCCAGGTCATTAATAACAAGTCAAATCAGCCATTTTATCACAATTTCATTAATTTATAAAACTTTTAATTTTAGGTCACTTAACACTATCATCTATCTTATCAACAAACTTCCAGTTTATTGTTATATAATTAAATGTTTTATGAATTATTGAAAATGTGACAAAATAGGGTGAATTGACTTGTTATTAATGACCTGAGCAGAATAGCCTGCAGAAACTTTTTTATAAAATTGGATGTGAGTTGTATTAAATTTATATTTAAAATTGTCCTTGAAAATGGCCGAAACGTTTAGTACAAGAGCCCAAGAGGAGAAAAAAATTTTTTTTTCATTACAAATATTGAGGAAAACAATTTTTTTACCAATATGTTCCATTTTTTCCATCGTTTTCCGAAGAAAATGCTTTGAATATTATGAGAACCAAATGCTATTTTTACATTTGCCCCAATTGACCGGTAAAATGCGTTACATAGAGATAGTTTAAAAAAAATCATGGAAGAATCTATTTAATTGGGAAATTTCTTAACATTATATAATCCACATTAAATCCTGTGGAGTAGAGGGGGAAAGGGGTGAGTATAACTTAACTTACTGTCCTGTTAACGAAGGTTACAAATCACTTATATTATTTTTGGGACACAATGGCCCCGGTTTAATGCCATAGTCAATGACACCTAATAAATTTTTATATTATAGGTATATGGTAGATTTTTCAAAATAGCCGACGGATTTTTTCAAGTTTAGGATAATTATTATACACTATGATAATCAGACCAATTTGGACAAATGGAGC
>NW_027115240.1:1577309-1588700 GCF_000696795.3 Halyomorpha halys | reverse complement strand
TTTTTTTTTTATATTTTAGCATGTATGAGATCATTCATCACTATTACCTATTTCCCACAACTGTGTGGCAGATTGTAATATCTATCAATAAATAAATCTAAAAGTAAAAAAAAAAAAAACATTAATGTATCAAAATATTAATAATAAAAATAATTTTAACATTTGCCATAAGTCATAAATACCTTAATGCCTATATTACATCTGATACATAAACTATTCAAATTTTTCCCTAAAATAACTTTTGCACTGTAACGAAGGTCATTGAATGCGTGTAAGAGTAGGCTTAATATCGGTTTTTTAAGCCCTGGAACACGTTTTTGAGAGGGGGGGGGGGGGGGGGGGGAGATATCTGTTAAATATATTCCCTTCCCTCTACCCGCTTTATTTTTCTACTTTCAGTGTCAATCTTTGGATCAGATGAGCTGACATTCGGTATGTAGGGTTGTACTTTTAGTCAGAAATGCTATAAAATTAGAGATGAATTCCAATAATAATTTATTTTATTTGTTATTTTTTTTTGCTATTGTAATGTTTTTTACACCTCTAGAACCCCTTCGAATTATATTAGTGGGTAGGAAATGGAAGGGTTTTAGAGAAGTGTCATTTGGGGGTTTTAACTATTTTCTTCCATGCCCCTCCTTATTTTTTTTTCGGGATATCGCACACCTTTTCAGACAGCCCTTCCATATAGAGTTATGGGGTTGAAATCATGTCGGTGGATGAGAATTTTAGTACCATTTGGTGTCTAAAAGTTTTCATTCCTCCTCCATCACCTTTTAGCGATTTTAAGTACCATTACATTCTTACCCTCTCCAAATTGGTTCAAATCAGGTTGTTAATTATATCCACTTACACAGTGGATTGGGTTTGTGTTAGAATAATGTCTTTTGTGGTTCTAAATTTTTTTCTCTCCCCCACATCGCTGTTTATTTCAAGTTTTTTGAAGTATCAGTGAAACAAATACAAATTAGGGAGAAATAAGACCTTATTGGTGTCCTTGCTCACAATTATCACAACTTCCCTTGCTCTTATTATAGTTCACGTTTTATTTTGATTAATTATGAGTTTTTCATCTCTTCTTACCCCAACGTTTGATTACCATTTTTATTATTATTTTTTTTCATTAATTACCAGATCGGCCCGGTGGGTATTCACCTGATTGGTTGAAATAACAGTTAAATTTTTTTTTAACAATTGATTATGATAGGTAGAGACTAGTAAAAAACACTCCTAACTAGATACAACGTTATAATTTAAAAAAGAATTATAATAAAATTAACAGATAAAAATAATAATTCTTGATAAGAGAGAAAGCTAATAACAAAAATAATAACATTCGTAGACTAAACGAAACAAACAAATGCCATCTAATAGGGGAAAAAACAACAAATTTGAAAAAAGGACGAAGAGAAAATAAATAAAATAGAAGTTGATAACTACAGAATGTCCTGCAGCAGCCTGGGCTTAAGTCTTCGGGTTGAGGTTGGGTTTCCTATGTTGTCACTGCTCCTTTAACTGTAGGTAATTAGGAACTTCATGGATCGTTTTTTTTTTTTTTATGTAATCTTACATTGACTCTCTTTGCTATTCCTCATGCAATTGGCTATTACCATTTTTATTATTACTACATTAACCAATCATATTTCCAGGGCTGAAGAGTTTATTCAATTGTCGATATGGCCCTTAATGAGACCCCTTAATCGATTCCCACTATCAATACATAACAAGCATTTAAAGTAGTACCTAAGTAATTGAATATTTCATAGAGCAAAATCTCGTTCAATGTTATCGTTATATTACACGCTACACCCGACCACGCGTTGCTGCGGTTCTATCTAATTAATGTATAATAAATAAATAGAAAGCAGACGTTTTTAATAAATCTAATTTCTCAATGTAATGATATAAAATATTTTTGTTGGTCTATTGGCTGTGTGTATATAGCTATGTAACCATACTATTTATTATCTTTCAAACAAGTACCTAACATATTAAGAAGTGTATAGTCCTTAGAAGTAGAAGAACACAAAGTAAAAAAAAATCTAAGAGAAACTACATTCCAAAACAAAACTTTAATAAATTTGTGTGAAATCTTTGATTTGCTATATCTTAGCAAATAATAGACAGATTTTTTTTTTAAATATCTGTATTGAAATTTACAACTGTATATCATATAATACATTCAGTAAATTTGATCTTAGTTAAAACGGAGTTTTACAGACGTGTAGAGAAACTACCCATTCGTAGCACTCTAATGACATTTTACATTAGCAGGTCTCGTGGCCATCTTCTTTTCAGACGCCTAGGAGGAATGTCAGGAATGGAAGAGAATGCAAGGTTAGAAACTAGGGGGTTTGAGTGGTTAGTGAGTTTATAATGGAAGGAGTGATATCTGGTTCGGGCTAGATCGGTTACATAGGGAACATTTAGGTCTTTATGTATGGTTATATATAAAAGATAGATTTAATTTTTTTTTTTGTTTTGTTGGGAATGTATACATTTTGAGTTATGCGCCAATAAAGTTTAATTTTGTTCATAACTTTGCTTCTACTGGATAAATTTAGAATTTCATTACCTATGATAACGCTATCCCCACCACTTACGCTGATGACACATGTGTGCTCGCAGTTTATAATAACCCATTAATTGCATCCCAAACGAAGAATGGTGTCGCAATTGGAGGATCAAAATAAATTCCATTAAATAACCTATACCCTTCGTCATAAACCTACTGACTGCACTACAGCATCATTTAATAATGTTGCCCTTACCTCTGTAGAACAGATTCGCTACATCGGACTACATCTGGACAAACGACTAACCTGGAATCCACACACAAGATTGAAAAGACAGGAAACTGCACCTCAATTTCGACTATTACAGCAAATACTGGACCAACGGTCTAAACTCCCAATTCATTATAAAATACTGATATACATGACTATAATTAGGCCAATCTGGACATACGGTCTTGAGCTTTGGGGCTCTACTGAACCTTCGAATTCCTCTCGTATCCAATCCTTACAATCCAAAATCCTTCGTAAAATCCTCAATGCTCCTTACTTTGTCACAAATAAAATCATCCATAAAGACTTCAACACTCCAGTTTCTAACCTTGCTTCTTATTCTATTCCCGACAATCCTTCGAAGTGCCTTAAACGAAGATGGCCTACCTTTTAGTGTAGAAATATGATTTGAGTGCAACCGATGTGTAGTTTCTTACATGCCTGTATCTCTTCATTTTAATCTTATATCAAATTTACTTGATGTATTTTTGTGTAAATTCAGTTGTAAATAGCAATCAATAAATAAAAAATACCTAAGATCCTTCCCAGGACGACACCGAGCATTAAAAAAAAACACCTATAAATCAATAAAGAACATTCGGAGATTTTAGGTAAGTAACAAACGGACATTACATTGTCATTTGTATAGACTAAGGGAATTAGCAATATTGAAAATTCACGATTAAAGTTAAGATATTGTCCAATTAAGGTATTTTTTCTTTTTTGTTTAGGTAATTTCATTATCTATCATAATGCCTCATGCATAGTTATCTTTCGGTGATAATGGGTGAGTAACAAACAAACTTTACATTCTTATGTCTATAGAATAAGTTCTATTGTGTTTTTTAGTTGAATATGGGAATAAATTATAAAGTAATTACGTCATGGTCTGTGTGATCGATCAGGAAATATTTTATCATTCATTATGATAATATTTCGAATCATTATTAAACAAAATAAATTGGACACACTACCATATGAAGATAGTAATGAAAATATGCTTTATGAGTCGCTGCATAGTAAGAAATTGAATTCAATTTTTATGTCCGAGTGATAAAAAGTTATTATCGCTACACATAAATATTTTTATTGTGGAACATATTACTGTGTTTTAATGAGCTAGTAAAATGAACTTTATCAACCAATAAAATACATCCGATAAAAAAACAGTTATAATAAAATATTTTTAATTGGAAGGTACGCTGTACAATCATACATATACAAACGTTGAGAGGTAAAGAGTTTTCTATTGCTTATGTGATTTTCTCCTTTTTATAATTTTTTTTTTTTTACTTTCACTTACCTATATATGCAATCTACTTTGCATAAGGGAAAGTATTGTCATCGTGCAAAATTTGGAAATCAAATTTTCAACGTTTTGTGATCTCCTGAGTCTAGAGACAGACTTGACAGACATGAAACCTAGTCTCGCAAAATGGTACACGTGTCTTTGAACAGTCTAGTTCCAAAGTTGTAAAGCACCGAAGTTACATATTTAAGGCATGTATATTCCCCGGATGTGACCACCCGAAATTGTCACTTTATAGACTAGATTTTTCACATTTTTTTCGATTTTCTCAATCACTGTTCTAAAGATTTTCATTAAATCCGGCATATCTATAAAAAATTACATGGCCTTTAACATAAATTAGGCCCAATTATCATTGAAATATTTTGTCAGGGTTTAAATGACAAATTATTTTTTAAAAAAATTTTGTTTCTCATTGCTAGCAATAATAAAAGACCTAGAGACAGAAATAAGGATCAGCAGACTTATATTCCACGGACATATGGTAAGAATGGCCCCAGAAAGACTAAACAAGGAAACATTCCAAAAATCCGAGGATACCAAAGCTCAGGAGGATACATCAGGCATATGAAGGAATAAACGGAAAGACTAGGAATAACGGACCAGGACAGTCTGGACGGAGAAAGATATAGGAAAAGACTGAAGGAAATCAACGTTCTTGAGGGAAAGAAAAATTATAAAAAGGCACGCAGAGGTAATGAGGGAAAAACAAAAATAAGAGCAAAGCCAAAAGTAATGATATTCGTATAGTCTCTAAGGCCGTACCGTAAAAAAAAAGTATTAAGATAAATACCTAATATTAGAGAATTTTATCAGAAATAACTAAAGCATAAAAAATGAAAAATTGAAACATCCGATTCGTCCGATCTTTCTCAATTTCATTACTTCATTAGAATTTTATTCGAAAATAACAACTTCAACATGAGCCCACCAATCTCCTCAAAATTTAGGGATATATGTTAGTACAAGAGCCCAAGTGGAGAAAAAAGGCAGTTATTTTACCCCAATTTTTGATTATTTTAATGAAAACTATGTATAATTACAGGTCAAAATGGTACAATTTCACTAACTTGTACTTTTAACCTTTCTAACTCCTATAATATCGTTAAAATTCGCCACTATCATGAAACAAAAAGTAATCGTTGTTGTACTTTGTAGTTTGTATTTTTGGACTAATATTTTAATTATGAAAATGAGTGCAAGAGTGTAGGGATTGGTCTTAAAATTAAATTTTGAATAATACGTATGAATGTTCATTTGTAAAAAATGAAAAATCCAAATCTAAACACACTTATAGTAGATATACTTACATGAGGTTTCTAGGTCATTTCGTAATTACTTAGGTTACATACATCTTTAAAATAGGATATACTAGTTAAAATTACTATTTCATTTATTAATAACAACGTTGATGAATCTACCTAGTATACGTAGGGGGAATAAAAAATGGCACCTGTTTCAAAAAGTTAAAAATAATTAATTTTTCATTTGGAGCTCTATCTCGTAAAAACTATCAACAAAAATTGAAAATCTTAGAGAATTCCATTTAAAGTAGAGTAAATTTGTCAAAATTTAAGCCCTAATAGAGCTATTTACATTCAATATTTCTCGAGATATAACCTTTTAAAAATCAACATTTTATAAAAATGTTGTACAGAACGTACTGGAAGATTGGAAGTTAGTGAATTTATTTTGAAAAATCTATATCTCAAAAACCATTTGACGTACAGATGTATATTAGCATTCAAATTAAAGATAATTTAATGAGCTATAAAGTAGTTTATAACGTTTTTTTTCGTCGGAGTAGTAGTTTTCATGATATTTTCTAAATAAATTGATTTATAGTTAGTCGGACAAATTTTCATTTGCCAAATTTATATTCAAATGCGAATATCATGAAAATGACTACCCCCTACGAAGATAAGTGTCATAAACTACTTTATAGCAAGTTAAATTTCCTTTATTTTGAGTGATAGCAGACATATGTGCGTTGTCAAATATCATAAATACTACTACTACAAAGATAAAGGTTATTAACTATTTTATAGTAAATTTAACTAGGTTTAATTTGATTGCTGGCAGACATCTGTACGTCCTATTGTTTCTGAAATAAAGTTATTAATAAATCAAACTTATTTTCAAATTTAGCAAATAAAAATTTGTCCGAACAACTATAAATCAATTTATTTTGTGAAATATCATAAAAACTAATACTCACTCCTACGAAGTTAAACGTTATAAACTATTTTATAATAAATTTAACTAGGTTTAATTTGATTGCTGGCAGATATCTGTACGTCCTATGGTTTCTGAAATAAAGTTTTTCATTAATAAAAATTATTGTAATAATTGTATAAATTAATTAGCTATTAATCTTTTTAAGAAATATCGCTTTTTAAAAAGCTATATATCGAGAACTATTGGATGTAAATAGCTCTATTAGGGCTAATATTTCAGAAAATTTAGTCTTCTTTTAATAATAATAATCTTTAGTCCGTTTGGATTTTCTAGTGATGTTGGTAGTTTTTAAGATATAGGAGCTTCGAATGAAAAATTAATGTTTTTTAAAGTTTTTAAACAGCCACCATTTTTTATTCCCCCTATCTATACTTGGTAGACTAATCAGTTTTGACTAGTAATTATACATAGTTTTCATTAAAGTAATCAAAAATTGGAGTGAGATAATTTCCTTGTTTTCTTCCCGGCTCTTGTACTATGTAGGGTAGTAAGAGAAAGTTACGTGATGCTCGTCCGTACCCGATTTTTATAGTTTATTATTATTATAGAATGAAAATTTTTGACAATAATTTTATTGTATTTCTTCAATAATTTTATGAATGATTTATTTATTTGTTTAATTATATTGATTTATTTATTTGAAATAAAAATTTACATTTTAAGTGGATGTTGTCCTGTTCGTCAAGTGCTGTTTTCTTAGAAACAACAGTATAACATGTGAGTACGTTTATTTATAGATCTGGAACCACACGCTAAGGAAGGGTATTTAGAGTGTTCTGACTAAAAAATAAGGAACAAAAAAATGAGGTTATTCTTGGAAGACTTCAAAACAAAGGCCTCAAGTATCTTAAATCACAGTTACTAAACATTCTGTGTTTTTGTATATAATTTGTCTGTATTCAAGACTAAAACTTCATTGTTAAATAATATTTTTGAATTAAAGCCTTAAGAAATAATTTATCAGAAGCTCTGATTAATATAATTAATAGTGTAGATACACAGTCTATAATATTATAGATATCATTATGCATTCACGTCAGAAATTCAACCTAACTAATGTAGAACCATTTATTCACTACTGAATTGAGTAAAAATTAAAAAAAAAAAATTTGTATTTATTTAATTTTATCTCAAGAACGAAATTCATTTGTAAAAATCCCCTATCTATATGGAGCAAAATCAATTCTGAAACAATTTTCATTAGAAAGTGGTCACTCCTTAGTATGGGGTCTTCAAGAGTTTTTCTTTTGTCGTAGTGTGCAAATTCCAAAATCGTAATGTTTAAAAACTGTAATTATTATAACTTAATATCGATTTATACGTACTTTTTAATATTACTTACGTTTAAATTAAGTACGTTAAACAAAAATTTCAGCACCTGCATGTTAATATTTTTTCAAAGAACGTAAGTTTGAGCACTGCAACAAAGAATGTACCACTGTTCAAAGATGTGAGGTTTTTCTCCATTAAAAAAAAATCTTACTTTGAGTCACTGGTTTTTACATCATATTTTAATTTTTATTATTCCGATAAGTCATCCATAAAAGTTTAAGCTTTAACAGCAAGTACTTCTTAATTCACCTGACAATTTACTCTAGAATCAAGTTAAATTTAACAGACTTCAGACATTTTTTTTAACGATCCCCTTCGTGGACATGTCTGACATACAGGGGGGTTATCTAGAGGTAACCAACTTTCAAGTTTTCATTTAGTCGGACCGCCATAAAAATAAAAATCGACCCACACCGGCCAGATTCGATCGACGGCTACAAATGCTACAAACGGCCATTTAAGACATTATTCATTCATAAATTAATTAAGGAATGTGAATAAATCTATTATTTTCTTTTTACTTTCCATGAATGTCGCAAAGTAGAATGTCGTGCCCTCTTTCCAAAAATTAGAAATCCCAAAACGTTGGAATATATAAAATTATAGAACCTACATCAAAGTAGGAACATTTTGGTAAAATGTATTATTCAAAATTTAGTTTTAAGGCCAATCTCTACACTCTTCCACTCTGTTTTATAATGAAAATATTAGTTCATAAATAAAAACTACAAAGTACAAGAGCTATTACTTTTTGGTTCATGATAGTGGCAAATTTTAGCGATATTATAGGAGTTAGAAAGTTTAACAGTAAAATTACAAGTTAGTGAAATTGTACCAAATTCAAACTACAAGACTAATAGTATTAGCTTATATTCTATTATAAAACAGGGTCCAATGTTTAAAAATTTGGATTTTACTTATATAATGTAGTTTAAATTAAAAAATATATATTGTCTAGTGTCAATATTTGCAAAAAATTAAAAATCCAAAATCTTTATTTCTAAACACATTTATAGTAGATATATTTATATGAGGTTCCAGATTATTTCGTAATTACCTAGGTTTGTTGTTGTTGTTGATTGTTGTAGATAAAAGTAAAAAAAAAAATGATACAAAAAAATTTTTTTAAATTAAAATTGAAGAGGAGTTCTAATTTAGAAAGAAAGCGATCTGCTTTTAGAAAATTCAAACCCTAATGTAATTTTAGCTTCCTCATCTGTGAGAGCCTCTGGTAAATTTGGGGTCAGTCCTATCCTGTTTATTGTTAGCAAATAGTGAGCACATTCTTCATAAATAAATATGTTTAATCGTGAGAATGGACTGAAAATATTTGCACGTTGGAAGTAGCAGTTTTCTGATCAGGTGAGAGTGCGTGAGGACAGTATGGCCTATTCTCAAGCGGGTTAGAGCAACTTCCTCTACGGCTGTTGCTGTTGGATGTTGACCATGGTTTTACTGATCGTTTTACTTACTCGTACTTAGGTTAAATACATCTTTAAAATTGGTTTTATTAGTTAAAATCACTATTTCGTTTGTTAATGACAACGTTTAACAACGTCTCCTCGCTCCATTATTAAAATACTAACTTGAAAATCAATTCACTTTAATAGTTAGAGTAATTAGTTAACAGTTAAAGTTTCATAATATAGTTTGCAAAATTGACATATTTTAATATATGTGAAAAAATTAAAAATTTGAATATAGATGGGAAAAAATTCTCCGGAAAATTTTTTTTACATTGTTGTAACAATGCCCTTGGTGCTTCGTTACTGAATTTATTGCATCTGTTCTCATTTTAACGACAATATTATTTTATGTATAATATAATATAATATATTATTATATTATCTTAATAATAATAACAATTTTTTTCCCCTAAACGATTCAGTTCCTTACAGATGTAGAGATATTTTGTCGTTTCAGTATTTATCACCACTCTATTGCATACATTTAAATAGAAATAAATATATGTTAAGTAGCAGTTTAAAAATAAATTGACTCTCACATTGATAGGGTTCTGTTTCGTAACAATCGTTTTCTGTCGGTAGAAGGCAGAGCCTGTCAGATGGGGCCTTATTGAGCTCAAGACATATTGGGGGAGCCCTTCTACACAATAGCTATCTCCGTCAATCTCCTCTGACCTATGCCTGCGATGGCTTCATGTCTTTTTGCTTAGGGATCTTTTTTGTTTTTCTTTCTCTTGTTTTTTATTTTATTTTATTTTTATACTGGAGAAATAAAAAAAACCTTAGTGCTCGTTTCAAGTCTTTGTTTCGATCTTCGATATACCCATGTGATCATTTGTTTCTTTATAAATACGTCATAACCCCGCTTAAACGGTTCTCGGTATCAACTGATGGTAAGAATAAAAGAAGTAAACACTAATTATGTAAAAAAAAATATTATTAAAAACTGAATAATCTTTTGCGCAAACAAATTAAATCGTATATCTAAAGAAATTTTTATTTTACATTGTAATAAATTGTACGAAGAAATTTAACTTGATTTTATATATGAATATATATTTATTTTTGTATAATTTAAATACTACGAGTTTACTCGTAGTTAGCACTAGATTATTCAGGAACGAAGAAGATGTAAAATTAATATATTTGACATTGTCTGAAAAAGTCATTATCGAAATTAACATTGTTATTTTTAAGAAATAAAAAAAAAAAAAGGAATTTAATAAAGTTCGCTTTTGTTACAATTGAAATGAAAAAAGTTACTTTTCGTAAAACTTTACAATTGGACAAGATTACATTTGAAATGAAAACGGTATAATTTGAAGTAGAAAAGATTTTTATTGAATTGAAAATCTTATATTTTAATTTTTATCTAATATTTGAGTAAAATTAATATTGGAGGTTTTCTTGTTGCTCCTCTAACGACTCTCGGTCCCGATAAGAATGTACAACGTACAAGTGTAGTTTGTCAGTAAACTCTTTTCTTTAGGTTTGATAACGTAAATGATGAGCCTAAACCATGTGTAATTCAGCGTTTATTAATAAATGTTGAAATATTTCTTACCAGTATATTAAGTTTTTAGCTGTCAATAATGGATGAGTTAATATAGTTTACTAATATATGAATTTAGGCTGGTTCGGGCGCCAGCCTTCTTCATACCTACCTGTCTTGGGCTATTGCTTCCCAGTTCGTCACTTTCCTATTACTCTTTTGCATCTTTGCCGATTCTGTCTATCTGGTTTTTGGCCTTCTGCGTGGTCTCTTGCCAATTATACTGGCATTCATTGTTGTGTAGATGGGTTATGATGGATTGCTTCGAGATGTTCCGCACATCTTAACCTCCTTGCTTGCATATAATGAGGTATTGACTGGCCAATCTTTGAAAATAGTTCTATATTAATTCTCCTCCTCCATGTGTTAAGGCTCTGATCCTAGATCGCTCCTGTATTGTACGGGGACTTTCCGTTCAAATCTCTCTTCAAAATTCAAGAGTAATTATGTAAATGAACCTAAATGTTTGTGTATATTGCCACGTGAGCCAAAGGATTCGTAAGCCTATTTTCAGAATTTATAAATATTCTTACAAAATATACTTATGCTGCAATCTTAATATGCGAATATATATATTTTTGATTTTCGATTCTAAATGTATTCTTGTTAGAAAACAAACTACTAATTTATAAGACTATACTCCGACCTATCTGGACCTACGGGCTTGAACTTTGGGGAACAGCTAAACCGTCGAACATCAAACGTATC
>NW_027115240.1:1570600-1576799 GCF_000696795.3 Halyomorpha halys | reverse complement strand
TATTTATCTATTTTTTTATTATTTTAGCATGCATGAGATCATTCATCACTATTACCTATTGCCCACAACTGTGTGGCAGATTGTAATATCTATCAATAAAAAAAAAAAATGTATTCTTGTAACGTGGATAGTTATTTGTATAAGTTTTTCCTAATCGTGGAATCATATATATGTAATAACATACTTTATGTTGAAGTAGTTGATACAAGATGTATAACCCGCTCTGTATATAGCAACCGAATATATTTGGAATGAATTTCTTTGAAAATAAAGTGTTCTCTTCATTTATCCACAAGGATGCTAAACCTCATTCATTTTCATGGACAAATATTTAATAATTATTATCATTTTAAGGGATTCTAATTTTCAGATTTGAAAGCAGTAATCCTGGAAAGGGAGGCTTAGTCACGGAATAGTATTTGTCAAAAATCCAGCCCTCATCACGGCTTCATTTCTCATTCAAATCACTTCCTGATACATTTTGTGGACCCCTGGAGTTTGAAATTTGTTTTTGGCCCCTTATATTTATATATTCTCAATTTCCTTCCGCCTTTTCAATTTACATTGTATTATATTTCATTGTTATTCATTTCGAGGTTTAATTTATTTCAAACATTCTAATGGTTTGGTTAATCCGGATCTGTTTTATTTAACATCACTTAATAACTAATTTCAAATTTCATTTAATGTTATTTACATTATTACATTTATTATTAATGCTATGTGAAAAAAGACAAGTATTTAATGTAGAGAAACATTAATAGACATAGAATTGAGACAGGAGTACATTTATTATTAATGCTATGTGAAAAAAGACAAGTATTTAATGTAGAGAAACATTAATAGACATAGAATTGAGACAGGAGTACATTTATTATTAATGCTAAAAGTGAGTTTATACACCTCTGTACTAAATTAAAAATAATAAAGTTTAAAATAAATTCAGCCACTCCCCCTCCTTCAACAAAATAAATAAAAAATAAAAACAGTATTATTTCAAAAGTCTGAATAAATCACTGTTAATTATTTATATTACATTTATTAAGTCCAGTTACCACGTTCTTTCTTTGGCAACTTGCTAATTTTTTTTATTCTAAAGGTGATTTCATATTGTATCCAAGACGTTTTCCTCTGCTTTGAATTTAATCTCTTCAAGAAGTCCCCAGTACCGATTCAAGTCCATCTGCCGTTTCTTAACTTGACCACAAGAATGAAATATCATTTGGCAAACAGAAACAGGTGAAGGTTTTTTTTTTGAAGAAGAAGTAATCTTTGGTAATGTGTATTTTGAAACTTGTTTTTACTAATGTTTAATAATATTTCGAGTTGGGTAAAGTTGGATCAAGAGAGAGGGAGGCGATTTCTGTTTATTTCACCAAAATAAATAAAACATAATAAATTTTTGGAATAATTTTGTATTATACTATCCACACTAAAGAAGATTAAAACCTTAAAAATTCGGGTTCAAATCTCACATGACTCTGAACGATTTTCTCTGCAGTTTTTCGAGATAAGATCGTGGATCATGATATAGATTCAACTTAAAACAGTTAATATTTAGTCCTCATTGACCTTAGCTGCAAAAAATAAGGTTAAAGTTTAATTAATTCTAGAGCCTTATAGATAACTTGTTTTATATCTTGATCCACCCACTTCTAAAGACTATTTCAGGATTCCTTGTTGTGAGTTTCTTTAATTTCCACGAAGGAAAAATAAAATATTCTGAATTATCACAGAGACAATAGTGTTAAATATTTCCGTTTCTGAATTTAAAATAGAAAACAGAGGAATAAATAAAATAAAAGATTAAATTTTAGGGTAAGATCTTAAAAAAAATAATATAATCGAAAATAATGTCAGAGATATCAATGACCAAATTAATAGACTCAGGCTTTGAGCTCGAGGTGAATGGAATTGGTGAAAAAAAACAAAAAATCTGGCGATATTTTAGTTTTACTCTAATAATGATCAATAAAAAGGTTTTTGTTCCTAATTATCTCACATATGTAAAGTAAAGTGAAAAAATAAGGTCTTAAAACATACTTCATGGTAATAATCGTCTGAGGGGTGTCTACAGGAGCACATTTTTTTTTTTTTTTTGCTTATTTATAATTTATTTATTGTTATTTACATCTGTATAAAAATATATACAACAATTAAATTTGCTTTAAGTGATATAATGACATGATACAAACATGTAGAGAATCTATCTATTGAAAGAACTCGAAAAACATTTCTAGAGGAGAAGATCTCGAAGCCATCTTCTTTACAATCGCCTAGGAGGATTATTAGGTAATGAAGGTGAAGCCAGGTTAAAAACAAGCGGGTTCGGGTGGTAGGGAAATTTATCATGGAAGGATTAGTATCTGGTTCTGGCCAAATCGGCAACATATGGAACTTCCAGGCCCTGATGGATGACTTGATTTTTCATAAAGTAAGGATCATTAAGTATTTTACGAAGGATTATGGACTGTAAGGGTCAGATTCGGAAGGAATTCGATGGTTTAGTGGAGCCCCAAAGTTCAACTCCGTATGCCAAGATGGGCCTTATTATAGTCATGTAGATCAGTATTTTGTAATGGATTGGGAGTTTAGACCGTTTGTCTAGGAAATGTTGTAACAGTCGGAATCGACAAGCAGTTTCCTGTCTTTTAGTGTTGTATAAAGCTTCCATGTCAGACGTTTGTCTAAATATAGTCCTATGTAACAGATTTGTTCGACAGGAATAAGAGGGGTATTATTAGAGGATACTGTGGGGCAGGAAGTCATGGGATTACGACGAAGGGTAAATGTGATCTAGTGGGATTTATTTTAATCCTCCAGTTTTAGCACTATTCTTCAAGGGTGGTGATGTAGGATTAGATGGTTTGAGATACAATGGAAGAATCATTATTCACTGAAAATAGACATGTGTCATCGGCATACGTGGTGAGGATAGTGTTAGGATTGTTTGGGATGTCAGCAGTAAAAACTGCACAATGTATAGGACCAAGGATACTACCCTGAGGTACACCAGCAGACTGAGGAAGTAGGGATTAACAAGTGCTGTTTAAGAGCACATTTAAAAAATAAAATATCTTGTTTTTAAAAATGAAATTATATCTATTCAACTATTCATGAACATTTCTTACAAATCTTACAAAAAAAATCAGATTAGACAAGTATAGCTAATAAATTATTCCATATTAAATATTTCTTATTATAGTTAATATAATTCTTAATTTAATAACACAATTCATGAAATGATAGATTGCACTCAGACATCTGATTATTCCCAAAACATTAATAAAAATTAGCATTTTCGGGTATCTCAACGTGAGAATAACGAATATAGTCTTCGAAGACTTTCCCTTACTATGTATTGCATATGTAATATATATTTTTCAGTTAATATATTATGTACTACTTTTGGTTACAATAAAGTGACAGACGAATATTAACTGATCTACACGAAAAAGATTAAGTTGATTGAAACTCCTTTCTGCATCATTATACAGTGACCGAAGAAAGTATTTGCACACCACTTTTTTTTTTTTTTATTAAATTATGTATTTATGCAATAAAAAAACCTATTATTTCAAAAATAAGAAGTATATTTATAACTTAATAGCTACAAATAAAATTCAAACGAATAACCTCTTTCATAAAAAAAAAACATCAGACTTACAAAAAATGCAGAAAAAAGTATTTGCGCACCTTGCGTTTTATTATTATTTTTTTAAAAATTTAATATTGTGTATGAAGTTCGTTGGTATCTATTACCGCTTGTAAACCTCAAAGCTGAGTGGAAGAGGATTTTAATTAAATCCGTGTTAATTTGTTTCCATTCTTTCTGTAAAAGATCCTTGAGGTGGTGTCATCCGATTAATGGGTTTTTTCGAACATTTTTATCTAAAATATCCCACAAATTTTCAATTATGTTTAAGTCAGGAGACTGTGAGGGGATATGAAGTTGTTGGCGAATGTTAAACATTAACCACTCTTTAGTTTTGTTTGCTGTATGTTTCGGATCATTATCACCACCCTACAGGATATGGATCGCCTTGTACGAACAACTCTTACACAAGAACAGACCCACCACCCAATATCCTCTAAAGCTCGTCTATACTTACCCAGGAAAGAAGGAGGACGTGGTTTGCTAAATACTGAAGAAGCTTGATACAAACAGGAAGAGGCCCTACGCCAATATTTTCTCGCAAAAACAACAAGGGCCACCACAGGAGTGGCCCTGGTTCGACTGCACTTAATCAGAGCAAAGGTATTAAATCAACAATCGTGTCACAAAATGAACGACTGGCAGAATGGAAAAGCAAGTCTCTGCATAGGAGATTCTATAGCCAACTGAACGAAGCCTCAATAGACAAAGAAAGATCAGTTGAATGGTTAAAATCAGGAAGGCTATTCTCCGAGACAGAGGGGTTTGTGGTTGCTATTCAAAATCAGGTGATCGCCACCAGATCACATAACAAATATGTGTTAAAAGAAGCAACAACACCGGATAACTGTCGATTATGCCCTATAACGTTCGAATCAGTCCAACATATCACTGGTAGATGTGGAGTGTTGGCTGGTACTGAATATATACAGAGGCACAACAATGTGGCGAAAATTTTGCATCAGGCCCCGCCGGTGAAGTACAACTTAATTGAAGATAAGAGCTCTTATTACAAATAGCACCCAATAAACTCCTCCAAAAAGGTCCCATAAAGCTCTATTGGAATGAATCAATTATAATAGATCATACAGTACACCATAATAAAAGCCAGACATCCTCGTTATAGATCTAAGAAAAAAGAAAGCGGAACATATTGATTTTGGGATCCCCAACGAAAATAATATAAGCTCCACTGTGGGAGAAAACTGAGGAAATACCAGGAATTGGAGATAGAATTGAAAGATGTTACCACTACTCCATTCATAATATCCACGAATGGTCTCATACCAAAATCAACAGTGGCAGACATGAATGGTTTGGGGGTGCCTATTGATGTCCAAAGAGATGCTCAACAGTCAGTTCTCAGATAATACGTATAGTGCGAAAATTTTTAAATATATGAATCAAAGGAAAAATAAAGAAAAATATGAAGGTGGTTGGACTTTTAGGTCCCCGTCTCAGATACTCAACCCGCAATAGCGAGAAATACAGACCATAATAATAATAATATTTTTTATTTATCCTGGAACTGATCCCTTTAGAATAATATTACAGGTGTCAGAATTATGATTTAGAACCTTAGAGTAAAATAGAAAATAAAAATGAAATTATAAACCATCCTAAGTATGATTATAATTATTAATTTGATAAAATAAAAAATAAACAATAATAATTAACGGACTATATAAAATAAAAATAGAACAAATAACATAAAACAATATATTATATTATAAATCATAAAGTGACTAACTTCTAATAAAAGGAAAAAAAAAAATAATAAAACGAATCAAATACAAGTATACTAAAAATAATAAACAAAAGGTACAATACTAGTTTAAACAAAAAAAAGGAATTATGACATACAGAAGATAAATAAATAAATAAACTAGCATGAAAAGGTAATGAAAAACAAGAAAATAAAATAAATCTTCTAACAAATAATAAATATTAAGAATATAATTCTAATATAATGAAATAAATTAAACTAGTAATATACTTATGCAGGTTAATAAATATTGAGAAAATTTCGATAATATTTATGTTAAATATTATTTCTTTCTCCATCTATTAAAATATTGTACTATACCTTGATAGATACTTCTAACACGGAAAGATGTGTTAAAAGCCAAGCCCCAATCATCTTGGTGATAGGTCTTTTAACCACTCCTGAGGGAACAATATAGGGAATTCGACCTATTCCACGATTCGAGACCAGATTTACGACAAACAAGATTTACTGGGCCAATGGGTAAACGAACATTTATTTTCTCAACTCACTCAGTACAGTTGTCCTCTGTAAACTGTTTAACTTACTGTTCTATTAATGATTTTTCTAACAGGCTTGTTTAAAGAGATTCAGAAGAACTGTGATTAAAGACATTTGAAAAAATAGATTTTATTCTTTTCCATCCATAAAATACAATTGTATTTTTTTTAAAACTTACACTCCGCATAAAAAGTTCAAGACAACAAGTTCTCTAGTGTAAAAACTGTACCGATTTGATCCTTGCAGGTTTTCCATACACTATATATATATATATATAT
>NW_027115240.1:1568354-1569400 GCF_000696795.3 Halyomorpha halys | reverse complement strand
TTTTTATGTATATTTATATATCTATCACTACTTTTATCAATTATTCTTTTAAAGTCATATTGGGTTGAAAGAGAAAACATGAAAGAAAAAAAATGGAGAAAGAATAGAAAAGGATGAAAGAAAAAAAAATGAGGAATTACAAAAAAAAAATGAAGTATTTAAAAAAAAAGTCATATTCTATTATTATATATATTGCTACTTTTTTATATTTTATTACTTGTTATAACCAAGTTTAACCATTATAAGATTAAAAAAAAAATTCTGATTAGATTAGAATAAGTATGCTGTGCAGCTAGCAACCCAATGAGGTTGGGCAGCACATTATTGTTGTTTTAATAAATATTTTCCCCCAGTATGGCATAAAATTATCAAAATGTGTACCCTACAATTAATGGGAAAATGATCTTTATGACATCTTCACGGGAAGACGGAACAATTCAGTCGAACCCATAAAAATGTCTATATATAAAAGGTTATTTTAAACTACTGTAACTAATAAAGCCCGCAGGTTTTGAAAAATATTTTTAAAAACCCATTTGTAATATGTAATAAAATAATAAGTTAAAAAACATTAAAATATGGTGGGCCATATTCGGCTACATTTTAACCAAAAATGAAAGCTTGATATTGATATTAAAACCGATTTGATTTTTTTTTTTATATATATAATTAGCAACCTAATAATATAATGTTATATGGAGAGAATTTGCAATAGTTGAATCAAATATTTTTTTTAAACTACCATGAAGTATTACATTCGCTTGTTCAATAACATTTCTGTTTGTCTACTGAAACATGAGACTGATTATATACTTTAGTCGTGATGAAACATCGGCGATGTATTTCTTTACATCCTTAGATTATATAATGCTTTATTCAACAAAAAAAAAAAAAAAATGGAAAATGACGTAACTTCAAATATTTGTATTAGTAAATAATAGTTGTGAGACAGTACATTACAGACTACAATTAAGATATCTTACCTCTTCGGTTTGTAACCTTCTGACACATTCAGTGATACACATATTCTCTTTAATTATATGTAT
>NW_027115240.1:1567188-1568304 GCF_000696795.3 Halyomorpha halys | reverse complement strand
TATTTATATTTTTATTAGAGAGAAATAAACATTCTGTCACAATTAAGGGTAATCAGTATTAGCATTGTAAGCATTCATTCATACAATATATATTTTACAACAAAACAAAAAAAAAATTAATGATAACAAATTTGCTCAAACAACTTTAAAACACACAAACAACACCAACACACATACTTTATTGGTGAGTCATATCATATACATTTAATTTGGATGATTCTGCGATTTTAATAATGTAAGTCTTTTTAACCTAAAACATAGTCTTACCAATTTGATGTCTATTAGCGGTGCCGGTTCGAATCCGGCCTGGGGCGTTGACTTTTTTCATTGATTGGCGGACCCACAAAATGAAAACTTTGACCCCCAACCATGGTTAGGCAGTATAGGACTCCAATGGGAGTCTTAGTCGAAAAAAAATCTTGTTTTGGGAGTGCGGTAGCCGCGGGGTAAAGTGCGTGGCTACTTACTCCAAAGACCCAAGTTTGAATCCGGCTGGGCAGAAAATTGTTTTCTGCTACACGGTAGCCGTGAGTCAACTCCTGTTGGTTCTAGAGCTTTTCTAGGGGTTCACTCAGCCTCATAAATTGGGTTCCCTTAATTGGGTAGAAATCTTGCAGTCGAGTATGATTCTGACCAAATCACCTCCTTGCACAACCGTTGGTTTACAAAGTATTGAACCTCTTACCCTTCATGGGATTGTAGCAGTACAGATTTTAATTTATTTTTTTAGTCTTTTTAACAAGCATTGTCAGACCTCTTCAGTTTACAGTTTATAGTAGCTATATATAAATTTATTACTGTCAAAAGACTTAATAAGTAAATGTATTGCATATCTGTTAGGTTATCAGATCTAGAATAAGTTACTGAATTCACTCAACGTTGTACTATCCCTCAGCTTGTTTTCAGAAAATACGTAACGGTTTGTTCCAATTAAGGTCCACTAGTATAGTTTGAAAAGAGTTAAAATTATTTTTTGTAATCCACGGTTTTATTTAAAATTCTGTTTTTTTTTTTGTTTTTTTAATGTAAATATAATTTTAATTTGTTTTTAACCAAATTCCGTATATATTGTTATTTTATTATTTTTTATATTTATTTTTACATATATCCATCCTT
>NW_027115240.1:1558663-1566003 GCF_000696795.3 Halyomorpha halys | reverse complement strand
TATATATGTTGAAGAAGCAGTAACTATGGCACTATATAAATCAAACTAGATGGATATAGACGGAGGATGAGGTCTAAAAATAATTACGAATAAAACGAAATATATTCACGGTTGCTTGAAGGGCTATGATTTTGGGGATTTAAATATTGGAGGAAATGCACCTGAATGTGTTATGAAGGTTTAGCATCTGAGCTTTACAGCATTTAAATTTTTTTAAAAAAAGTAAGACCAAGCGTTTGTCTTACTTTTTTTTTATTCGCTCCAAAATTGCTCAATTCATAAACCGAAGTATTCATAATACTATCATTGTTCCTACTTGGAAAATTTATAACGAAATGCATAGTACAAGAGCCCAAGAGGAGAAAACAATCAGTTATTTCACTCCAATTTTTTATTACTTTAATAAAATGTATACTTTCTAATCAAAATTGACAACTCTTCCAAGTATAGTTGGCGGAAATAAAAACTGGCAGATGTTGTAAAACGTGAAAAAAATTTTTTTTCAGTCGGAGCTTTATTTCTCTCCTTCATTCGGTGTTTTAATACCCTTCCAATCTTCAAATCCCGTATTTTCAACCACCTTCTGTCCTCCCAATGCCGGAAAAATAACAATTAAAAGTCTCGAAAAAGATGTGGATATTGCAAACTTATTTTACTTTAATGATGTCCTATTAGGTTTTTAAGTGCTGTAGGTAGTTTCAAAGATATAGAGTTCCGAATGAAAAATGATTTTTTTTAAACATTTTGAAACATCCACCATTTTGTACTTCCCCTGGCTATACTTAACAGACTCATAAATTTTGATTAGTAATTATACGTAGTTTTTATTAAAGTAATCAAAAACTTTTTCTCACCGGGATCGTAATCTAGTAGACTGGAGCAATGTATTATACGATCTAAATAGTGAATTTCGGGTCCAATAAAAGTAATTATTATCAATAGAGTTAGTATAAATTTGAATGTACGCCAATGGTGTTCATGATCCACAGATTATTCTAATCAAATATTCTTGGTATGGTATTAGATTAAGTTTACAAATTAAGTTAACGTGTAAGTCACAAACACATTTACAATTTGCTCCATGTAGCTCCCTCTTTATCTGGTCTCTTGCCAACTATTGCTCCATGGCATTGTTGAGAAGGCGTTCTGATGGTCTGCTACAAAATGCATTCCTCGTCCGTGTTAATCTTCAAATCGTGAGATACCGACGGGTGGCAAAAAAAAGTATGTATTAGACAATTAAGCACATATATCGTTGGCTTACAAGTGAAACACACAAAGTCGAAAATTGAAGTTTTTATATTTGATAATAACATATTATTTTTTATTTTATGGAAATATTAATATGAAAAATTAAATCGAAAATATAAGCAGATCTTTACGATGTTAATAAGTTCTTTGGAGTTTAATCTTTTTAATATCTTTTCAACTGGAGAAATTAAATATCTCAAAACTAGAAAATCTTGACTTAATGTGTTTCACTTGTAAGCCGACGATATATTATATTCAAATAACCCAAATATCTACTGAGGACAATAAATTAAAAAATTAGTGTTTGTAGTGACGTTGCTGTCCGTGAACTTTTTTGCTTGTAGAATCGAGTAGGAAGTAAAAAAAAAATCAAATTTCGTAAAAAATATTCCCTTTATTAAAATAACGAAGAATTAAAAGAGTTCGTATAATGGAAGGATTTTTTTAGGGGGAATGGAGGCGTCAAATGTGGATGTTTCGATTAAATTGTATTTTTTTTTTGTCGAAATAACGCATGTTTCTCGAGTATTTTTTACTGCTGAATCTAATTAAATTAAAAGCAAGACGGAATGATGAAAAGCCGAGTCTCTTCAGAACCAGTAAGTAACCGAAGTATATTGTTGTGTTCCCGAAAATTCAGAAAAGAGCGATGCTGCTTTGATGATGAAGACAAATTTTATGTCGCTAAATAGAGTAACTCCTGTATATATGTATTCTCCTATATACCTAAAAAACGGGTTGGCACTCGGGACTCCTTTACAAACTCCGTAATTTCTACCTCTATACATAATTAATTATTATCCGTTCCTATCTCACTGAAAGATTATTTAAAGTGAACCATAATGATTTTAACACTATCCTCACCACGTTTGCCGATGACACAAGTGTGCTCTCAGTTATTAATAACCCTTTAATTGCATCCCAAATTCTCCAATCCTATATCACAACTCTCACAACCCGGAAAAATGGATCCGAAATAGGAAGATAAAAATAAATCTCAACAAACACTATCATATATATTTTAAAAAATTGCAGAGTAAATATTATGCCCGAAAAATAAAAGATATTCAGCTGTGGAAGGTTTGGCCTTGATAATTTGTTTTATAATCTTTTAAAAAAAATCAATATATTGCTCTATCAAAAGTTCTGTGTATTCAAACAATAGATAATTTTTATTCTATTTTATTTATTTATTTTTTTTATTTTCGTGAATTTTTTTTAGTTTTTACGGAGTTACATATCTTGTGAAATTCATCATTTTTACATCACACATAGAAAACTATTTTTGAATTAAAATGGTCTATTTCCCAGTGAACAAAAATAATTTTAACCTAAAAAACGGGTTGGCACTCGGGACTCCTTTACAAACTCCGTAAATTTCTACCTCCATACATTATCATTATCCGTTCCTTTCTCACTGAAAGGTTATTTAAAGTAAACCACAATGATTTTAACACTATCCTCACCACGTTTGCCGATGACACAATTTTGCTCTCAGTTCATAACAACCCTTCCATTGTACCCCAAACCCTCCAATCCCACGTCACCACCCTTGAAGAATGGTGCCAAAATTGGAGGATTAAAATTAATTCCAATAAATCCCACCAAATAACATTTACCCTTCTTTGTCACGAATCAAGTCATCCATCAGGACCTCATTGTCCCATATATTGCCGATTTGGCCAGAACCAGATACCAATCCTTCCATGATAAATTTCCTAACCACCCAAATCCACTTGTTTCTAACCTGGCTTCTCCTTCATTACCTAATAATCCTCCTAGGTGTCTGAAAGGAAGATGGCCTCGAAACTTTCTAATATAGAAATATTATTAGAATGCAACGAATGAGTTGTTTCTCCGCATATCATATCATTATAGTCTTATATAAAATTTACTATATACTACTGTATTTTTATGTTAATACAGTTATTAATATCAATAAATAAATTTTAAAAATAGTTAATTTATTAAATTGACTTATGTCCCGTTAGATTGTAAACTCAATACCGATCCAAACCGGATACCCTGGGACGTTTGTCCCAGCGTGGTCTAGGCGTTGGTGATCAACCGAAAAATCTGAATATTATGCTAAGATACAAGGATTGAAAAGTCGAAGCTGAAGTATTAAAAGGGGAAAAATATTTAATTTATGATATTTGTTATCTAATCAACCGAAAAACTAGTATATGTTTATATCTACTTAAACTAACAGTAGCTGAAGGGAGATCTCGACCGAAAACTAGATGGCTTGACAATCCAAAATACCACAGTATTAAAAAAAATTAAATAAATATATAATATTATTATTATTACTAAAATGAATTCATTTGTATCTAATTATGTATATAATGGTGATATTAGCTCCACGAAACAATCGAAAATTAACTGCTTTACACTTTATCCTCGAGACAAAGAAACAATTGAATTCATTTCGCAAGAATGAAAATGATAAAAGGAAAGCCATTTCTCAATTCTTCTTTTGTAAATGTACAGATTCGTTTCTTTGACAAAGAATTTAAAATTGGATTTTTTTTTTATTAAAAGCAATATTAAAACGTAATAAAATGTTTTTATTTTATTTTTTCCAAGATAGCAAACGAAAACAATAAAAATAATTACACTTGGGTTAGGCTCTCATAAGTATAAAAATAAGAAATTATTTCTTTATTTAATAACTTTTCTTAGAAGGGGAAATGTAATCCCAAATGATCTGTTGTTTTCTTATCAAAATATTATCCTTAGTAAAATATTCATATACCGATCACCTTAAGATTAAATTATAATCCTGGTTTTTTTATGAATAAAAAAAAAGTTATGACAACGCTATTAGTAATGTTAGTTCCAAAGTTATAAAACAACGATTTATTGTAAGAAAAGCATGATTTATTACTTCAAATTTCTTATAAAAACGTTGATTTTTTTTCAATAACTAAATTTTCCACATATCACGAGAGCCTTACTCATCATTCTTGTCATTGTGAACATAACCTATCTAGCCCAACTCACCCCCACAATCTTCCTTAAAGGTTCAAACGGGAGTGGTCCCGAGACCTTTTGTGAATTTATATTTTGGTAGTATGATAATGGATAGTGCTAGTATGATTTGCTTCGCAAGGCATCCTCACTCAGCCTCCACTGGCATTCAGTACCAGAGATATAGTAGGGGTATTCATTATGTTGTGTTAAATGTTTTACCATGTTAAATGTTATAACTATAAGATTGTGAGCAGCCCTATTTGAAGTCATGTTAAACATTAAATGCATAAGAGCCCATAGCGGATTTTCTCAGCAACTTGTTGTATAAGCCTTTATGTTTATAACCTTCCTTCCAGACCCTCATGCTATTGTTTACTTCAGTTTTGATTTAAGTAATTAATTACAACATGCCTAGAGTGAGTGAAAAGTGGAATTTGTGTGAAAATTTAGCTTATGAAATGAAATGAAAAAATAACTTTATTCTGGGACATATGTCCTCTAAGAATAATTACATGGTTCATATAGTGATATTTTTATCTGGCGAGCGTTTACAAATTTTCAGATAGTAGAATGAAATTACATTGTTTTTTTTCTCAAATGTATCATTAAAATTATCCATTCTGGTTTAATAACAGGGATATGAATACCACAAACACACGAAAGAACTGAGCTGTCACAACAACAAAAATGGCGGCGATCTCAACTGGTCTATTGTGTGACGTCATTCTCCATTTAACAGACCAAGTAACAGACTCTCAGCCATGTTAAATGTTATTTCGTTTTACCACGGTAAAAGAAGGCAATTTTTTTCGATTTAACATGAGTTTTTCCATTTAACACGCTTTAACATGTTAAACCAAAGATCATGAATACCCCTAGTAAACAGGAAATCACGTGGATCTTATGCTATCCTTTCATAAGAGGGGAAGGGCGAGTTCATTCCTGAATTGTTCTGGCTGAATGTAAATTTAAAAATCCAATCTATACCGCTACATCCCATGAAGGGGGGGGGGGGTACTATTTTGTGAGGAAGTACTGGTTTTTACCCTTAATGAGGTTAGGTCGACCCGGAGGGCTTCCGACCACAGGAGGGCTGACTAACGGCTGTAATAAACAGAAAATAATTATCAGCCACAGCTGGATTCGAACCTGGATCCTTGGAGTTAGCAGTGCCTTACCACAGAGCTACCCTCACCCTTTGGCTGAGTGTAAACTAAATTTTATTTAATTATAGGTGTATTTATAATGTTTTATTGTAACTTTTTCATTTTTTTTTAAATTTATTTTATTTATATGTTTCTGTCAATTCAATATAAATCATTAAAAACACAGCTATAAATTTATTAATACGTCCCTATTACATTGTAATACTTGGTATTTTTCATAAAAGTGACTTTACTTAACATTATTATTTTATCTCAGAGCCAAGAAATCCTGATATCAATAAACCAGCCGGAAAAGAAGAAAGTCTTGGAACTAATGAGGAAAAGGTACCAGTCAGAATGGACGGAAAAAGATTCTGAGCTCAGAATTCTGTGTATTGTGTATCTAAATATATTTGACGCATTTACCCCTACCCGGCCCTAATTTAAATCAGGTTTTCTTATTATTTAGACTCTCCCAATTTCCTGGTTTTTTTTTTTCAGCTTTCTTACAGTCCAAAAATCATTTTAGCAATGTGACCTCTTAAAAAACTTGACTATATTATAAAAACGGAAAATAAAACCAGTTGATGTATGGTCATCGCTTAAATAAATGTTTTTGTTTTGTTTAAATCATGGAAAGTAACCAATGAGTAGTTTTTTCACAAGTCATTATCCCGTCTTACAAAGCCGACTGCAGAATCAGCTGCATGTATTTTTCCATACAGTCGTAAATTTCCGAAAATAAAATAAATATTCTCTAATTTTGATGATAAAGGTATGTTTTATTCTCGAATAAAAAAAAAAATCAAGAATAAACTGCTTATTTGTTACTGGAAAATAACAAATTAACAAAATAAAACCTCATGTACATTAAATTACACAAAATCTTGATATAACATATTTATTTGAGGTACAAATGTTTCTTATTCTGTGCATTTTACAATAAAATAAGTCGCGACTAATGAACCTAAATCCTGAAACATTTTTTAGTATGATTTTAACATTAAAACATATTTAAGCTAAAATAAAGCCCGAAGTACTGGGGGACATGTTTCCCTTTATCTTTATATTATAACTAAATATTTTATAACCACCAGTAGTTGGTAAAAATACACTTTGAGTATAGAATAAATATACCTAATATAGGCACACTGATTCCTTGATCGTTTTTATTCCGTTACGTCGATTGGGAAAAAATAAATAAATAAATCCAAATTTACTGCGGAATACGTTACTTCAAGGACACATGCCTCTATTTTTATTTTAACGATTCGTGTCCACATCCCATACTCCCTTTAAGGGTATGTCCTAAAAATAAACAAGATAAAATACTTTATTTTGAATTTTATTTAGAAATGCACCGTTTGTAAAAATGAATACGTGAAATTTACGTTAATGTAAACGACAGATATTGTTTCCAGGAACTAAAGTTGTAATAATTATTTTTTTTAATTCATATTTTCCTTTCAAACCAAATAGTTTACTTAATTGAATAACATGAATGAAAACAACTAGACAAGAATACGTTGTCCTTTAAGCATAGTATTATGATGAATGCATGACATTTATTCAAACATAAACGATACACATTGTTTCTAAAAAAACAATTTTTTTTTTTTTCATTTTTAGTACGAATCGTTTCTTTCATGAAATAACATTTCAATGAAAATAATTCTAGTCTAAGGTGCTTTGCCCTTAATAATACAAAGGTGAGTGTGTGAAATTTACTCTAATATAAACGACATACATTGTTTCCAAAAAACGATGTCAGTATTTTATTATTTTTTTTAAATTCTAAAACACATCGCTTATTTTATCATGATAAGAATTAAATAAAAATAAATTTAGTCCGGGATGCGTTGTCATTTAAGGATAATGCAACGAAACGAATAAATAATTTTTTTTTTACATTCCGATAAGTAATATAATATAATTGCTAATAATATAATGACAATTACAAATATTATA
>NW_027115240.1:1550234-1558593 GCF_000696795.3 Halyomorpha halys | reverse complement strand
ATAAATAATCATATAAATACTTGTATATTAAAGAATAAATTGATGCGTAACCCAACAATAGATAGTACATTTATATTAATAAATATAAATAACAAAGTTTCGAATTCTCGTCAGAAATAAATGAAATTATCCGTGATAAATTTATGAAAAAAACAAACGAGAATATATTTTTTTAAATAATAATTATATTTCCCAGTAACCTATTGCGTACATACTTTTTCTAAACAATTAATGAAATATGATTTTTTTAGTTTTAACTAATGTATTAGTGTTTTTTTTTTTAAATTGTGGAAAATACAATTAACTAATTAACTACGCTGATATAATCAGTTAAAAATGTAAATTGCATTATCAACAATTTTGACTTATGTGCTGTTGAGGAAATAAGTGGACCAAGTTAGATATTCACAATTAACTACACTAATATAATTAATGAAGGGTGTAAATCGCATTATCAACAATTTTGACACAGTCTAAAAGAGATAATCTGTTACGAGAATAAGTGAGCCAAGTCAAACATTGTCATTAATTTGCCGATATGTTGCCCATTTTTTAATTAATAATTAACCTCATAAATTATATTAAGTGACTTTTAAAGTGATATAGGTCATTTTTAAATGTTTAAAATGAAGCAGAAATAAAATGTAGACAATTTTACTTCACAATTACTTATTTTACTTCGCACAATGTAAGTTTAAATTTATCATAATAACTCAAACGGAAACATCTGTTTTTCAAATTTAAGACTAACCTATTTAGTTCGACATTAACTATCAAACAACCTTATTCTTGGCAAAGAGAATCGACATGAGACCAGAAATCGATAGTTAGAAGGCTTATCTAATATGTGGTAAATTCTTGGTTGTATTTATTAGTAATTAATTTCCTATTCACCAATTTTTATACTTCCTTAACATAACCTTATAATTTATATTATTATATTTTTCATTATATATCAATTTTTTTTTTTTGCATTTTTTTTTTTGTTTATGTATTCACATTTTTTGTAACTTGATACAATGCATCTTGTTTTCATTTAGCCATGACGAAGCCCCACAAAGTGGGCCGAAACGTGGGTCAATATTAAATAGTTTTTTTTTACCTTTATTGACCGCCACCCAGACTATCTTCATAGGATATTATTACTTATAATAAAAATATACTCTTCAATGTATATTTATGCACACATCATGATTTTATGCAAGTACTTATGGTCAGATTGTCAGGAAAATTGACGAGGTTGCTACAATTTATTTTATAAAAAAGGTTGGTGGAGGTTCAAAAAAGTTAGAAACCAATTTAATGTTAATTGAGATCAAAAAACCCCCATGATTGAGAAACAAGTTAAAAGTTACAACTTTGTTTTAACAATTTGTTGTCCCTCTTTTTTTTTATTTTATGAAAAAAATACTGTTCTTGTTGTTTTATATCCTGTAAAATAAAAAAAAAAGTGATGCAGAATTTTATTTATTTCATAAAATTAATAAGCGAACATATTTCTATAAAATCCTTAGAAATGGAGTTAATACAATTTTTATTATAATGGAAAAAAATTGAATATCTTTTGTTCTCTAGAAATGGAAAAATTACTGTCAGCCACGAAAAATGTATAGCTTAACATTGAATATTGTAATATTTTTATTAGTACATATCTGCCATATTGAAACGACACTTAAAATATTTGAGATTTTATTAATTTATTCAATTCATGTGCTGTAAAATAATTAATTTAAATTATGACATTTCTATAATATTAATGCCGTAATATTCTATGTTTTTTTCAGAACTAAAAAACTTTTCGACTGTAGCATTGTAAGCTAGAAAAATCGTTATTTTTTTTAAAATAATGAAAAAAAAATTATAATATGAAAAAAACGATTAATAATCTGATCTTGTTAAATATTTTATGATTATAATTAGGGATAAATTAAAGACAGCAACCCCTGGGCGTACCCAGGGGGAGGGGCAGAGGGGGCAGCTGCTCCTAGAAGTAAAAGAAAAATTAATGAAATTTCTATTCAAACAAATAATTGTTATAATTAACAAAGCATTGTTATAATTATATATAATTTTCTTAGAATTTCGGTTTCCTTTGTCTTTTCAGTGCTGAAATATCACAACCTGGCCGAACAGGTCTCCCCCCTCCTCCTCGTTTTAATCCCCTATGCCTTAATCCCTAATGTCTTAGACTGTCGTTTATATGCTCTTCTATTATTTACTATCATAATTTTTTTTTTAAAAAACGCGTTTGTATCACAATTGTCAAACTCTGGAAAAGAAGAATGAATGATTTAATGAACTAAAAGCTTTGGATAATACCCCCTTTTAAGAACTCATTAACTTAATGAATATTAATTTATTTCAGAGGGTGAAAGAAAGCTGTTTCCTGGTAAACAGACTTCGTTTTAAAGAGAATTATTTCGGACCTGTGTCTATTTTCAAATCGATCTTTTGTGCTTGTACTCTGGTCATTTGCCTATTATTTGTGCATAGGCGAATAAATAACATTAAACAGCCAAGGTGATATATTATATGAGGATATTATTATACAAGGTTTTTATTACGAAGTATAAATAATTTTCGATCCAAACATTTTTTTTTTCTAAAACCCTTATATATTTTTTAAACCTATGTCATGCCATAATTATTATAATTTCGTATGTAGATTGGTGACATATTTTTTATTAATACAATTTTTGCCATCCAAATTAAATTTTTATATCTTTTAATTAGAATTTAAGAATAAGAAATAATACACCAGAAACATATTTTTGGATTCCGTCCAGGAATTTATTTATCAGTTTAGTAGAAAGATGCTGCCATAAATGATAAATAGCTATGCATAATTTGAATAATTAAAGGAAAACTATATCTTGGCAAAAGAAATTCTAATTTTAAAAATTCTAATTGATAATTCGGGGCTGTGGCAGCTGTTAAGGGAAGATCGGAGTTTACGAAAAAAAAAAAATTAAAATATATTTCATGAAAAATTTATTATAGCTATTTTTTTGTTCATTTTAAGATGAATCGATCTGGTATATTTAGCACTATATAATTTTTTTTTTCGGAAACTTTATCAAATACATATACAATTAAAATTTTCCAAATTTCCAAGGGGTATCCCCTCTACAACGGAAATCCTCTTAACGGACAACAAAATTAAGGTCCTAGACAACAGGGTAGAGCAAACAGTTATTGCGTGTGCTCATCTTTCCTTATAAATCAGTCTAATAGTGGGGATTGTCAGATAATCTTTGGTACGGGCCCACCCGTCATAATTCACCCTGGAATAATTTTGAATAATTTTCCTAGTTCATTACATTAATTCTTATTTAAAAATAAATAAATTCCTCCTTTATCCAATCTTTACAATCCAAAATCCTTGTTTCTTCTTATTACGTCACACACTCACTCATCCAATTCCTTCCAGATTTGGCCCGAAATAGATATACCTGTATAATATATGTATAAAACTGGTGAGTCTGCCAAGTATAGGCAGAGGGAATAAAAAATGGCGGTTGTTTCAAAACCTTAAAAAAACATTAATTTTTCATTCGGAGCTCTGTTTCTTAAAAACTACCAACACTAGAAAATCTAAAAGAACATTATTTAAAGAAGAGTACATTTTCTGAAATATGAGCCCTAATAGAGCTATTTACGTCCAATAGTTCTCGATATATAGCCTTTTAAAAAGCACCATTTCATAAAAATGTACTGAAATATCAGTAGTTAGTGAATATATTTTAAGAAATATATATTACAATAACCATTCGACGTGCAAATGTCTATTAGCACTCAAATTAAAGATAAATAATTGTATTATCAAGTAGTTAATGACCTTTACCTTCGTAGGATTTGTAGTTTTAATGATATTTGCTAAAATAAATTGATTTATAGTTGTGCGACAATAGGTTTGATTTATGAAAAACTTTATTTTAGTAACCATTGGACATACAGATGTCTGCCAGCATTCAAATTAAATCTAGTTAAATTTACTATAAAATAGTTTAACGTTTATCTTTGTAGGAATAGCAGTTTTTATGATATTTGACAAAATAAACTCACAAAATGTTAATTTCTAGTTGTTCGTATAAAATGTTGGATTTTTGAAAAAAAATATATCTCTAGACCCATAAGACGCACATATGTCGCCCAACTCTCAAAATAAAGGATACTTAACTTACTATAAAATAGTTTATGATACCTATCTTCGTAGGGGTAGTAGCTTTTATGATATTCATATATTTATATAAATTTGGCAAATGAAAATTTGTCTGAACAACTATAAATCAACTTATTTTAGCAAATTTCATGAAAACGACTACTCCTACGAAAATAAACGTTATGAATTACTTTATAGCCCATTAAACTATCTTTAATTTGAATGCTAATATACATCTGTACGTCAAATGGTTGTTGAGATATAGAGATTTTCAAAATAAATTCACTAACTTCCGTTCTTTCAGTATGTTCTGTACAACATTTTTATGAAATGTTGCTTTATAAAAAGCTATATCTCGAGAACTATTGAACGTAAATAGCTCTATTAGGGCTTACAATTTAGCAAATTTACTCTACTTTAAATGATGCTCTCTTAGATTTTCTATTGCTCTTGGTAGTTGTAAAGATATAGTGCTCCGAATAAAATATTAATTATTTTTAACGTTTTGAAACAGTCGCCATTTTTTATTCCCCCTACCTATACTTGGCAGACTCGTCAATTTTGACTAGTAATTATACCTAGTTTTTAATTAAGTAATTAAAAATTGGGATGAAATAACTGCCTTTTTTCTCCTCTTGGGTCTTTTATTCCATTCCAAAATCCTTACCCATCCAAACCTATTAGTTCTTAATCGCTCATCCTTAACAATCCTTCTGGGCGCTGAGAAGAAGATGGCCAAGGGAATACCACCATCAATAAAAATAAATACAAAAAATATAAAAACATTTATAAAACATAAATGGTTTCCTTTATTCAAGTCACTTAGGAAACATTACTTCATGAACAATTAAACACAATGGAAAAATTATAAAAGCAGTTTGGATACCACAAAAATAACTATAGCAATATTAAAATTTCAAGAGCATATTAATTTTCTTATTCAACAAAAGAAAAAGAAAATAAACAAAAAAACTGAGGTTAAGTTTATTTTTTTTAATGAAGAATAATGAAAGTAAAGATTTGTGAAATAAAAAAAATAGTTTTAAAACTTTTTATCGAATCCTAGGCCTACTGGAACAAACGTCAGGAAATGTGTCTCGTATCGAATATTTTCTGATGTAGAATATTCAAAATAAATTTAGTCGGAAATGATTTCACATGCATGGAATAATTTTTGACAGATTATCTGAAATTTTATGATACAAAGCAAAGCTGTAAAATCTTGATGATATCCTTTATAACCCCAATTATGATTGTGCATTTAAAATAGAATTGAATTGGCGATTTTACTGGAAAATATCTTATTAAAGAAAGGATAGTTATAATTTCTGTAAATCATCTTTTGTTGATATTGCAGTTGAAACAAATAGCTTATCGTCTTTTTCTCTAAACCCATCAAGCCTAATAATACAAAATTTAATTTTTTTATTTTATTATATTTTTTTTAGAACTGTTACTCTAAGCTGATAAAGCTGTATCTCTTTGTTAAGTTTCATAACTTTTATTTACATAAATTCAAATTATAAAACTTAGTCGCTTTTAATGATATTAAATATGTCTCTATCGGCATATAATTGATTACCCCACCATTTCAGTTTTCTGGTATTTTAGGTTTCAAGTCCAAATGAAATTTCCAAAGTCCAAGTAAAATGATATTCAAACCCGTATTGAGATCAGATGCTGAATGGAATCCGAAGGTCAGCATTTTCCGAACTTCAAGGTTGACAAAACGCCCAAGTTTACGGAATGGATGCACACGAAAAGGCCGGCCAGTGCATTCAGTAGAAACAATTAAGAATTTTTTAAAAATTATTACAAATAAATCGAAAACACTTCGTAAAATGATTAAAACTGTAAAAACTACTTTTATTTATTGGTTAAATTGAGAAATTATCCTGAAATTACTCTAGCCAACTATTCCTCATATTTTTTTATATTTGACAAAAAAATTGATAACGGATGGCAAACTTTTTTTTGTGATTCTATTTTCAAAACTATAAAGAAACACGTATTTTTTTTTTTTCAATTCCTGAAGTTAGTTTACTCATTTTTACAAATCGGTTTGAAACTTTATACTATCCGTGCATTAAGGATCTTTTTATTTATTGAAATATACTACCGTATTAAATAAATATAAAAAAAGTAAATGTACTAAAAGTTCTATTAAAATGGCATGTTACAATCTTGTGGAAAATCTACCGATTGGATGAACATCAATAACATTCCTCGAGCCTATGAGGATTATTAAGTATTGAAAAGGATGAAAAGATAGAAGCAAGTGGGTTTTGGTGATTAGGGAGTTTATCATGGAAGGATTGATATCTGGTTCTGGCCAAAAGTGCAATATACGAAACATTGAGGTCATTATGGAAGATTTTATATGTGACAAAGTAAGGAGAAGATGCGAAAGGGATTTGTTTTAGTTGGCCCTCGAAGCTCAACTCTGTAAGCCCAAATAGGCCTAATTATGGTAATGTAAATGAGTCTTTTGGGAGTGACGGTAGCAGAGTGGTAACGCGCCTGTCTGCCAACCCATAGATTGGGAGTTCGAGTCTCCGGCCCTATCCGGGATTTTTTCAAGCATATAAATATAATATACTCACTCACAACCTCCCTCCAGGGATTTGTGAGGCCCTTCAGCCAATGGGTGGCACTCACAACAATAGGCGGGAGAGTGATGAACCCACCCTATGAAAACGACGTCAAGAAATACGCGATTTATTTTCTAAGTACATCGCGCGAGGCCTTGGACCTCCACGGTCTACCGAGTGAATAAACAAACATACAAACAAATGAGTCTTTTGTAATTAATTGGAAGTTTAGACTGTTTGTTCAGTAAGCTGTGTAATAGTCAGAATTGACGAGCAGTTTCCTACCTTTTCAGCTTGTAGGATTCCAAGTTAGTCGTTTGTCCAGAGGTATTACTAGGTAGCGGATCTGTTCAACAGAGATAAGTGAAATATTACTAAAGGATACTGTGAGACAGGAAGGTTTACGACGAAGGGTAAAAGTGATTTGATGGGATTTATTGGAATTTATTTTAATCCTCCTTATAAATTAATCAAATACTAATATTTTGGTACCATTGGAAAAACTATTTTTATCCCTCTTTATGATAATGGTAGTAAAATATATATCTACCTCATTTTAAAGCAAATAAAAGCCACTAAACAATCAAAAGTCCGTTATCTCATATCTGTAATTGAAATTTACCTAGTATCGTCCGATTTGTGCCATTCGTATAAATTTTAATGTTCTTTTGATACCATAAAATATTGAATTTGATAATTTTTTATTGCTAGGAGTTATAAATTATTTTCATTATTTTGACCAAAACTTTATTATCAATTTTTGTGATATGATTGTAGCGAAAATGACTCACTAAAATAAAATTAATTTTTCGGTGTTCTGGTATCCTTAGGCCGAATGTGTAATATTGTATGGATGTGATAGTGTCATTTATTTATATACATATTTTGATTCTCTTTTTTTTTATTAATCATTATTATATGTATGTTTTTAAAATTATTATTATTCATTCATTCTTTTTTCTATTGGAATTTATGGGCATCTTTATAGCTCTATTACTTATTTCCCCAGATATTAGCATACTGTACTATTTATTAATTAACTAATTAAATAAAAATTACACGTCTTATTTTGGTTTTTAGGTTTTAGCTGGAGATATATAAGGCATTAAAATCTGGGTTCGTAAAGTTATAAAATTTATTTATTATTTACAAACGAATCTACACACACACACACGCTCGCGATGTTTCTACACTGTAACTTATGATGCTGTATGTGTGTCATAGCCGATATTCTTTTTACATTAGATTAAGATATGAGATATCTTTTAGAAATAGCTCAATGCGTCAGAAGTGCTCAAGAGTACAAGGTTTGGCCTGTGAGTTCGGATAATTTCGATCACGTTTACGGCGTTTTATCACTCTGTGGTACTTGCGTTTAGGGATGCGACATCGATAAAAAAACATCTATGTTAAAAAAACAACGATGTTTTTTTTAACCATTTCTGTAACATAAAGACTGTTCTAAAGACTACGCATACTCCCGCCAGTCAGAAGTGCTTTTCCAATCAACCAATAGGACATGAAATCCAAAAAACCTCAATGTTTTAAAATATAGTTGCTTACAATACATTACCCAAAAAACATCGATGTTTTTGAACAACTATTT
>NW_027115240.1:1539018-1550184 GCF_000696795.3 Halyomorpha halys | reverse complement strand
CAAAAAACCTCAATGTTTTAAAATATAGTTGCTTACAATACATTACCCAAAAAACATCGATGTTTTTGAACAACTATTTCAAAAACATAAGGTCTGTTCCAACGATCACGCATTCTACGGCCTGTCAGAAGTAGGTTTTGGAACTAAGAATCCGACATCAACAACAAAAAACATTGATATTTTTAAAATATCCTTGCTTACAATACATTACCCAAATTACATCGATGTTTTTGAACATCCATTTGAAGAACATAAGGTCTGTTCCAACGATCACGCATTCTACAGCCTGTCAGAAGTGGTTTTAGAAACTTACAATCCGACATCGACTACAAAAAACATCGATGTTCTAAAGTATCGTTCCTTACAATACATTACTCAAAATACATCGATGTTTATGAACAACTATTTCAGAAATATAAGGTCTATTCAACGATCCTGCGTCCTACGGCCTGTAAGAAGTGCTTTTTGAAACAAAGAATCCGACATCGACTACAAAAAACATCGATGTTTTAAAATATCGTTCCTTACAATACAAAACGCAAAATACATCGATGTTTTTGAACAACTATTTCGGAAACATAAGGTCTGTTCCAACGACGACGTATAGTCCGGCCAGTAGGAAGTGGTTTTAGAAACTAAGAATCCAATACCGACTACAAAAATCATCGATGTTTTAAAATATCGTTACTTACAATACATTACCCAAAAAACATCGATGTTTTTGAACATCCATTTGAATAACATAAGGTCTGTTCCAACGATCCCGCGTCCTAAGGCCTGTAAGAAGTGCTTTTTGAAACAAAAAGACTATACATCGTCGTTGGAACAGACCTTATGTTATTCAAATGGATGTTCAAAAACATCGATGTTTTTTGGATAATGTATTGTAAGTAATGATATTCTAAAACATCGATGTTTTTTGTAGTTGATATAGGATTATTTATTTCAAACAGCACTTCTTACAGGCCTTAGGACGCGGGATCGTTGGAACAGCCTTATGTTTCTGAAATGGTTTTTCAAAAACATCGATGTATTTTTGGCAACGATTTGTATGCAATGGTATTTAAATATTGAGCAAAGATATTTTAAAACATCGTTGTTTTTCTAGTCGTAATTTATCTCTATCATGTGGTTAGCGTGAAGGTTGGAGGTACTTTATTATTCGACCACATTGTTGATAGGAATCTATTTATACTGTAAATTTTTAGTTTTCATTTAGTTACTTTTGGAAAAAAAATGAAAAATTGGGACAAAACAACTATGTTTAGAAAACATCGGCTTAAAAACATCGATGTTTAGAAAACATCGGCTTAAAACATCGATGTTTTCAAACCATCGACATCGATGTCGCATCCCTATTTGCGTTTTATTACTCTGTGGACCGGTTTTTTTTTTTTTTTTTAGTGAGTTGCAATCTGTCAATGTTGTGATTTTTACATCGGCTTATGAAATATTTTTTCCCTACCCTTTTAATGATTAAATATGTATGCAAAGGTCTGCTGTTAAAGAATGATCCACGTGAAGGGGGAAGGTGGATCACGGGTCCCAGGCTTTCTTGAGGCCCGATAAGAGTAAATTAAAAACTCTAATAATATCCTGTATTATTATCATAATGTGACTAAAAGCCTAATTTATAAACATGTATTTTGTTTATAAATAGTAATATAATGTTTGTATGATAATCATTAATCCATATATTCATATAATTCGCTAAAAGTAAGTAAGAGAAATATTGAGTGAGATGGGCCTGGGCACATGTCATAATGCCAGTCTGCACACACACATAAATACATATATATATTATAAACTGCAAGTGGTGTCAACTGAGGATTACATCAAAAAGAGGTTCATGAAGTTCCACTCCCAGTTACCTACAGTTAAAGGAGCAGTGACCTACAACTTGGGAAACCCGACCACAAATCGAAGACTAAAGGCCAGGCTGTTGCAGTACATCCTGTTATAAGTTCTACATTTATCAGTCACTCTAAAATTTTATTTTTTTTTTCATTTCATATTTTTCTTAAATTTGAATTCATAATTTTTTGACCTTTGGGCTCCGTACTTTTTTTACATGTCACTGGTTTTATGTTTTTCTTTTAAACTATAACTTGACCTTTTTATCATTGGTATTTCATATCAACTGTTGTGTCATAACGGTCTTTCTTGACAGTTACGTTTCGAACCTTAGTCTAGTAGCTCACTCTAGCGGAGGTCTCAAATAAACTGTTACATCAGTCAGTTACCAACCTGCCTTCTACGCTACAACGTAAATCTCCCTTCTCGTTCTCATATTGGTTACATTATTCTTTTCCTTTCTCCATATACTACCTTTTCCTATATTCCTATATATATATTTTTAGTATAGGTATATAAGTTAATACTC
The DNA here is from genome assembly GCF_000696795.3 of Halyomorpha halys. NCBI lineage: Eukaryota > Metazoa > Arthropoda > Insecta > Hemiptera > Pentatomidae > Halyomorpha > Halyomorpha halys. Next base: position 1,547,801 of record NW_027115240.1, on the reverse strand, counting down.
ACAATGTAATTCAGATATAAGCCACTCACTATTTTTCATTGTTTGTCATAATGTTCAATTTGTAGATTCCATTTATTTATTTAATTTTTAAATTTTTTAGACACTACTTGCATATCTTCTTACCTACATGATATTGTATTTCATCTGTCACTGTTTTCAATTTACTGCCATACAATTCCACAAATATCAATCAATTAAAATTTTGTACTATTCAATTATCAGTTATCAATTTTTTATCATTTATGATTTTATTCAATATTTTGTATAATTCTAAATGTGTTTGTATACTATTCCATTTCAATTGTATGTTACTCTAAATGTTGTTGTTATCTCTTTTGTTCTATAGCCCTGAAACTCAGGTCGAAACGTCGGCATAAAATAAATAAATATGGTTTTGTTTATTTATGTTGTTCTTTGCTGACCGCACCCCCCGACAAAGTTCTCCAAGCATTAATCTACGGTCAACTATCTACACCTCATTTTCTTAAATTAACTTTATTTTTTTTAATATTAGAAGTCAATTGTTTATTTTGTTAAATCCATAAATGTCATTGTTTTTATTTATTTTATCCTAACTTTTTTTCTATTTGTAACGTTTTATGTAGTTAGGAGTGTCTTTTGTATGAGACTATACCCCCCCCATAATCAATTGTTAAAAAAAATGTACCTCTTACAATAAGAGCCACAAGGCCGATCTGGTATTAAATAAAAAAATATATTATATTTTTTTATTATTTACCCAATTATTATTATTTACTCAATTTTTTTTTTATTTTTCAGGTAAGACGAAGAAATGTTAATGCAAAGACGCTATTCGATTAGGCATCAAAAAGTATGTTATTTCAATTTAATATGTGTAGTACCACATTTAAAATTTTCTATTAACATACATAGGCTTCTTGATTATTTTTTTCTATTTATTAAGTTTGGAAATTCCCTACGTGCTTTATCCGAGGAAACATGAAATATCATTCAGAATACTCACTCATACAGGGTGTATCAGTCTCAGCCCACAATAGGCAATCAGGTATTAGTAGACCTTAATAAAAACTTTCTTATAGACCATGGGTCCGAATTCCCATAGAAAGGGGAAATTGATATTTTATGTTTTTAAGCAGGTCAAGTTTTTCGCTGAACAGGAAGCAATAAGTCAAAAACTATGCTTTAAGTTCTATTGCGTCATAGTAGAGAGGATAAATGTCTTTTTAAGACCTAAGTTGTAAGTTTTAATTTCGTATAAATGAGGCCGAGTCTTTTTTTCTGGGATTGGTCTACAATTGGGTGCAAAGGTACCTTAAATTGTCTCGAGTGGAATTAGGTTTTTAGGCATAGACAGAGTTGTATTTTTAAAGTTGTGACAATTGGCTTTACAGGGAACAAAAAAGTTCATATGGACTACTGTCCGATTCCAGACAGAAAAGCAGGAAATCGAAGCAATATTAGTTTTTTTGTTGGATAGGAAACGGTAACTTAAAAACTATTAGGTAGTTATAAATTGTTGCATAGCAAAAAAGTAGAAATCTTGTTTTGTTTTTTTAAATAAAAAGAAGAATTTATCTTTGTTTAAGCCATTTCGATTTATAATTTTACAACGAAACGTCGCGTCATTTATTCGCTTAAAAGAAAATATTCTCTAGTTTACTATGCAGTAATTTAGAGTTACCCAAATCAAATAATTTTTAGGTATTGCTTTCTATTCTACTACACAAAACGTGGTGATGCTTACAAAATTACTAAACTTAAATTTCCTACCTTTGTCCTTTGGATGTGATCATAGTACATATAAAATTTTTATTGCTCTTGAGGTTTACTTCCTCCTCTTTAAGAAGCGAATTTATTAAAGATAAAAAAACAGATTCTAAGCCATACAGTTAGATAAATCAAGAGCCAAATTTAGACTAATATTTAAAGACGCCTAGACTTTATTTATACAAAATTAATTAAATATAGAGGTTTTTCTAGTGAGATTTTTCTAGTCTAGAAGTAAGATATTGGGAGTGAAGAAGGCTAAGAAAAACATGGACCAGTAAAATGTGATTCATAAAAAAAAAAAAAAATAAAACTCTTGCTATCAGACTCTAACGAAATCATTTCCCACCAAAATAATATGGTTTTTTTTTTAAATCTAAAAATAATTAGTAAAAGCTACGCATTTTTTGTTAAAGTTTTCTAATTTTATTTTTAATAACGTAATAATAATAAATTACCATCTAGCAATATCTTAGTAATTAATTTAATACTGAGTACAACATTTAATTAAAAAATTAACATTGACATTTTATTTCATCCTTTTTGTTATTCGCTAAATGGTATTCATCCATTTTTGTCTTTCATGCGTGTTTATGTCACAATCATTTTAATTGTATTGATAATGAAAATTTGTGAATACATTGTGGACCAATATAATTATTTAAATTAAAGAATAACCGATAAATTAAATCTATTATTAGATTTAATTTAGTGTAATTGTTTTTTTGAGTATGTAATACGCAAAAAAACAATTACACTAAATTAAATCTATTATTAGATTTAATTTAGTGTAATTGTTTTTTTGAGTATGTAATACGCAAAAAAACAATTACACTAAATTAAATCTATTATTAGTCATTTACAAATGTTTTAAATAAAGTTAAACACACAACTTATTTGAATTAAGTTAATATGGGTTGATAAAATCTCACCACTATTTTATTATTGTTTTACAGAGTTTCGTCCTAAACAAGCCATCCTCAGGTGTAATCTGAAAGGATTCATTATCATTTTACTGGAATACATGAGAACAAAAATAAATAAAAATAAAAATGAAAATGAAGGTATTGCTTAACATTTTAGTGACTGACTCTAACAATTTCAATTTATAGAGTTAATTACTGAAATATTAAGGAATAATTTTATTCTCATTTTTTTGTTGAAATTTTATTCAGTAGAATATTTATGGGTCCTTGCATATTGTATTTGAGGACGATTTTTTAGGCCGAAACGTAGTAATGTAAAACAATATTTAAATAGTGGCGAAGTTTATCAGCCCATCTTAACTTAATTCACATACTGTATATTAAAAAAAAAAATACTTAAGTCGGATTATTATACATATATTAAGCAGACAATTTTGTACCTATTTAAAATGAAAATATAATAAATGTATTCGCGACCTATTATATTTTATGATTGGCAATGAGCTTTTTAAACAGCAATGTTATGATTAGTTTTTAAAAATGCCTATTTGTAATATACAAGCACCTCAACAAAACCAAACCAAACACTGAATTATCAACTCAAGGACGTCCGAGCTACGATAACGCTGAATCATTATATTAACCAGCTTAGGGAAATACTGATTGGGGCAATAACACGAATCACTTTATTTATAACACCTATTCAAATGTTTATTTAACAAATCATAAATATTATTTTAAGATGTCAGAGTATTTACAAGTCCATAATATCATTTGTAATCGTGGTGAAAACGATAAATGTTTTAGCCAAATATCTCAACTGGAAAATTGTGCGAAAGAATCAGGATATTGAAACCACTTTTGACAATTTGACGATCTTAGAGTCCATAAAAAATGCAGCGAATGATAGCAATGAGTTAGTTCCAATTAGTAAAGGAGATATAGCTTTTTGGGTGGAAGTAATTCACCCAAAGACGATCTCTTTATATTTGCCGTTGGTATCCTTTCGACATACTAAAAGTCTAGATAAATCTAAAAGTATTCGCTTTAAATCCTTGCAGGACAGAGACGGCTATGAGCTATTCGTTCTCGATTATGCTCACAGGTATTAAGGATTAAAGAGAAATTATGAAATAACACAGTTTAGATCAATTTTAGTCCGTATGTATTCAAACAATACATTTATAAATATAATAATATATTACATAAGCAAATTTACAATATTTACAAGAAATTAACATCATGCTTTACGTCTCGGCCGGTAGGTCGCGCCAGATGCGTCTGTAACAGTTAGCGCACATCTTGGCTGTAATGGCTCTAGCGGAAGCCCCTAGAAGTTTTATTTAAAAGTAGTAGCAGGGTACTACAATGGTATTACTTGTTTTTACAGAGAGTTCATGATTTCACTTAAGTTAGAAATTTACACACCCCCGTTAAAAATTGATCATATTTTGATATTTTTAATTATTGGAGAAGTTTGTCGGGGGGGGGGGAGGATGTGGTCAGCAAAAAACAACATAAAGAAAACCCTATTTATTTATTTTATGCCGACGTTTCGACCTGAGTTTCAGGTCTTCATCAGGGGTTTTGGCATAGAAGGCAGGCCTGCAACTGCAATGATATTTTTATTTTTGAGTCTGGTGGCCCATGTTTTTTTTTTTTTTTTTTAATTTTATTAAGATAAGATTAAGATAATTAAAGGTATGAGAGATATTAAGGATTCGTTACACCTTAGTTATTCTCTATGTTTTAACAATTTTAGGTTTAAGTGATTTTCTATATTGATTTCAATTTCATCTTCAGCCTGACTTCTTTTTGATACCTCCATACATCAAATTCTCTGTCTCTTCATTAGTCTGTGTTTTATTCATATTACAATGACTTGCTTAAGCCAGGATCGTTTAGTAAGAATATTCACTCTTCAGAAAGAAGGAAAATCTTTGTGTTGCATCGATAATTCCCTTGGTTTTCATTACTCTATACTTTCATTGGCCATAATAGAGTACAGAGAGACCATAATCATTCAAGAAAGGAAAATTCAGATCGTTCATAAGTAACAAACCCATTAAAACCTTTTTATTAAAGTGCAAGTACTCAGTTAACTGCTTTTGACACTAGAAATTTGGTTGTTAGTGTTTGGGATACATCAATCTCAGAAACAACGTTAGAAGAAGATTGAGAGAGTCAAATAGAAGCTCAAGAAGATTCAAGAAAGGTCCCTTCTTACTGCAGAACACCAAAGACAGAGACTAACAAAACTGTGAACTAAAGAGGAATAGAATCACCAACTAGATGAGATTAGCCATTTACAGTCAGATAGCCGTGAAAGAGTTCAGATAATAAGTAGAGAAGGGTATATATTATGTGGTTTTACTATGTTCTGTTGTGACACTACCTTGGAAACAAAATTTAAAATATCGAAACAATTTCAACCTGATTTCCCAACTTTCCAGTGATCTGTTACTCAAAGAGTTTTAAACATGTTAACTATGTCTGCAATGTTGATAATTTGTTAAATAATTTAGGGATGTTTATAGTCTCAATTGAATTATCAATGAATCTGAAAATCCATTTAGTGTAAAAATAATTATTATTTTGAAATAGCTATTCTTAAAACATTAATTTTTAATATATGAACTCACTACCTCTTTGAAGAATTAGTGATTAATTTCTAATCCAAATATCAAATCATTTTATCTATGTATTTGCTCTAATTATTATAGCTCTTCTATCAGCTGTTCACTGTTTTATTTATAGAATACTCAATTAAAAACACCCAAAACTAAAACAGACCTGGTCAACAAAATTATATAATAACTCATGATTTTTATGTATCCAACTATTGATGAAAAAAATATATATGCAAATACAAATCAATAAGTACCTATTTTTATTTAATGGATGGATAACTTGGTCGAAACAAGTTTCTTTTCTGATTGTCTTCCAAACAGGTGGGCTGGAAAAAAAGTACATTTCCAATAGTGGAAATATACCCCTTATCACTAAATGGTGGATATATTTTAATAGGAACTTAACTTTAGGAATCAAAATAAAATTAAGTGGGCTTTCTTGTCAGTATGAGTAATGGTATTATGATTCAACCAAGCAAGAGTGATATTTTGCAGAGAGGAGAGGGTTATTGGAGCTGAAGCTGCCTATACGAAAATATGCTATCTCTTCCAACCATATTAAAAAACCTAATTCTTTTCTACCATACCTTTAAATCATAATAATGAAACAAAATTTACATTTTTTAAATGAAGATTATAAGAAAAGTTATCGATGATAACACAAAGATGCAAATAATTCATTTTTCAAAATAATTTGTTTTAGGCACTGAAAGTGTTATAAGAAAAATTAAAAATATTGAACTTAATTATTCCAGTATTAAGTATATAATTGAGGTGTAGATATTAAAGTATTCCTTTATTTATTTTTATTTTTTTACTGATCTTTTTTAATCAAACAAATTATCATTTTTCCCTCTTTCTTACATTAAATACCCCTGGGGTTTTTCATTAATCACATGATCAAAAGATCAATCAATTCTAAAATGAAATTATAACTTTTTTTAAGTTAACCTAGTAAACAGTGCCTTTAAGAATTTTTCCCCTTATTTGTTGAGTAAGAGAATTGTACTTGCAATATAAATACTGTAATTGATCTTTTAATAATAGTATCATTTATTATGGACCAATTTGATTATTACCATTGATTTGTGGCCATGTTTTTTTCCTAAAAAACGAGTAAAAATATATTTCAACCTGACTGAGGAGAAGGATCTTTAGGATTCAGGTTATTGGTAGGTTCTTACAAAAGTCTTTTGCATAAAAAAGTTTTATTTAAATTTCAGTACATATTAAAATCATTCTTCAAAACATAGGTCATAACTATCAATTACAATAACTCTATCATTGGCAAAGAGACATGAGTGCTAACATTACATTGTTGAATGTTTAAATCTCCCCAATGTCTTAAGAATAGATATATGACCAATAATCAATAGTTAACAGTGCCACCATTGTTGAAAAACTCTTGTTTAAATTTGAAAAACAAATAGAAAATTAAGTTTTAATAGAAATTAAAGCAAAGATAGAGAATAAAGGTAATATTCATAATGTAATTTTGATGATCACTTGCCATATTTTTTTAAACAAATATATTGTTCTTGCTTTTATCTCTCAAAACTGAACTAGTATAAAAATTGGTGCCGATTTTATTCTTAAAAATAATATTTTAAACAAGTTAATACAGGAAAACCTTTGAATAAAATTTGGAGGAATAAAGTTGTACTAAATTTTATTTTACAAACACGGTTTCTCACAACAAAAACAATGAAAAACCTAACAAGAAAAAAAGCATAGTGTTTTTTATTTATTGATTACCAAGAAAAGAGTTAAACTATCTTTCTGTCGTAAGTTAAATTAGGGGGTTGTACCACTCCTAAGTGAAAAACTCACATCTTCATTTGAAAACATTGATAGTTAAAATAAAATAAAATAAAATGCACATATAACCACATGACCTTCCAAGAAAGCTCAAAATGTTCTGAGCAGGCATTTCTTACAATAACCACCAGAAAAGAATACAGATTCCTAGAAATAGGATTTGAATATCAGAAAATTTTCAGAAGGGGGAAAAATTTATAAAAGGGTTTAATATGAATGATTCCCAGAATAGTTCCCATAAGCATTTTTAACCTTGTGCAGTTTTTAAAAAGGAGAGCAATATTTCCTCTAACAGAAGTTTTGAATCTCATTTGTTCAGTCGAGTTTCGATAAGCGTATTTTATGTCTGTTGTAGCATTTAGAGCAGCAGCTGATAGTATCTTGGCACAAATAATAATAAATAAAGACAGAAATATCTTTTCTTCGTCTGATATAGTTTTAATTTCGAAATTAGGTGCATATATGACAGTTTCTCTCGCTTTTCTTTTTATCTGGGAATCTCATTTGTTCTCACAGTCGAGTTTCAATAGCGTATTTTATTCCTGGTGTAGCATTTAGAACAGCACCTGGTAGTATTTTTGCAGTTTTTAAAAAGGAAAGATATATCTTTTTCTTTCTGTGATATAGTTTTAACACCTACGAATTAAGGGGCAGAAATAACAGTTTCTCTACGTTTTTAACCTCTTTTCTAGCATCACCCTTGGAAGGCAATATTGTAATTTTGAATTACAAATTCTAAATGCGATTTAAGCATAATAGGGTTTTCTGACTGGGAGTGAAGTTTACAGAAGTGTTAAATCTTATTTGTTCTCACAGTCAATTACGATAAACGTATTTTATTCCCTGTGTAGCATTTAGAGTATGTCCGGGTAGTATTTTTGCAGTTTTTAAAAAGGACAGATATATCTTTTTCTTCCTGTAATATACTTATTACACCTTCGAATTAACGGGAAGAAATAACAGTTTCTCTAGGTTTTTAATTTATTTTCCAGCTTCACCCTTTGAAGGCATTAATGGAATTTAAATGAGAGAAAAGAAATAGATTCCTCAAAATGCGATATAAGCAAAATAGGGTTTTCTGAATGGGAGAGTAGTTTACAGAAGTGTTGAATCGCATTTACTCCCAGTGAAATTTCGATAAGTTTATTTTATTTCTGTTGTAGCTTTTAGAACAGCACCTGATACTATTTTTTCAGTTTTCAAAAAGGGCAGAAATATCTTTATCTTCATGTGATATAGTTTAAACACCTTCGAATTAAGGTGCAGAAATAGCAGTTTCTCTAGGTTTTCACTTCTTTTCTAGCTTCACCCTTGGAAAGAATTAATGTAATTTTAAATTACAAATTTTATATGCGATTTAATCATAAAAGGTTTTCTGACTGGGAGAGAAATTTACAGAAGTGTTAAATCTTATTTGTTCTCACAGTCGAGTTACGATAAACGTATTTTATTCCCTGTATAACATTTAGAGTATCTCCGGGGAGCTATTCATTGGTTTTCTTTGAGAGAAAAGAAATAGATTCCTCAGAATGCAATTTAAACATAATAGGGTTTTCTGAATGGGAGAGTAATTTACAGAAGTGTTGAATCCCATTTGCACCCAGTACAGTTTCGATAAGTGTATTTTATTTCTGTTGTAGCTTTTAGAAGAGCACCTGGT
>NW_027115240.1:1536436-1537587 GCF_000696795.3 Halyomorpha halys | reverse complement strand
TTTTTAACTTGTTTTGTCAGTTTCTCTAGCACAATAACATTATAAGATAATAAGAGTTATCCTAGAGGGAGTTTATATAACATAAAAGTTAATGAAAGGGTTGAATCTGATTAAACTGATCAATTACCAATAGTATCAATTGATTGACTGATAAAACATCCACATCACACTGTAAGAGTTTCTGTCTAAGGGCTTATGCAACATGGTGTACTGCATTGTGATGAAAAACGATACCTCTTATCATAGCCGATTCTGGCCATTTTTTGTCAATGGTAAAGTTTTCCATTTTGTCATGTTTTAGAGAAGTGTACTCCAATTATTTTACTGCAATAAAAGGAAATAGAATGAATAAAAATAAAATAAAAACAATCACACAATAATTTATACAATTTTTGTTTCTTTATGAAATACATTTAGTTTATCTTATATTTGTAAAAAAATATTTAAAAAAAAGGAGGTTCAACACAATTATCAGAAAAATGTTAATATCATCAGATAAACCCACACTCTTTTAAAGGCATTAGCGTAAGCACAGTTTTATCGAATTGCAGATGAAGAGTTCAAATCTGGAAGTACCAGCACATTCACAGGCCCCACATACAGCTGAATAGCAATAAAAATAATATTAGGAGAAGATGGTCGGGGGGTGTAGTCAGCAAAGATACAAAAATAGTAAAGCTTATTTATTTGTACCGAGGTTTCAACCTGGATTTCAGGCCATCTTCATCAGGGCTGAAAAAACAAAAATGAGATAGCCATAATTCAGAGAAACATTAAAATAATAATAAACAAACCTAGAAATATGTATAAACTTAAATTAAGTAGGTAGTAGTTGGCTGATACTAGTAGAAGATAAAATATAATATTAAAGAGGTAAGAATTATACAAATAAATGACGTCTCAAGAACTATTTGACGTCTGGGTGTCTACTGGGGCTTAATTTGAAACAAGTTAAAAACATCATAAAGTACATATGTATATATAGTTTACCGTAAAAATTGATATATAAGAAGATGGTCAGGGTTGCGGTCAAAAGTGAAACAAAAATAGTTTACTACTATTTATTTTCCAACGTTTCGCCCCACTTTGCAGGGCTTCATGAGGGCTAAAAAGATACAAAATGATACTATGATAAGATACAATGATAGGAA
>NW_027115240.1:1516775-1535696 GCF_000696795.3 Halyomorpha halys | reverse complement strand
GTAAACTATTTTTGTTTCACTTTTGACCGCAACCCTGACCATCTTCTTATACATCATAAAGTAGTTTATAATGAATATTTCCATAAGAGTAGCAGTTTTCATGAATTTGCCAAAATAAATTCACTCTTGATTTCCTATTGTTTTGTAAAAATAATATTAATAATGTGAACTCCTTCATGGATTCATTACCTAATCACTTACAATCCCATTAAACAGATCACCTTACATCAACTTTCTTTCTGACATCTATACACTAATTTTCTTCTATCCCCAACCTCCAACTTGCCTACAGATCCCACAAAAACTTTCTTATATCAACTCTCATCTTAAAAATAAAGATCCTACTCCTCTACAATACCATTCTCATATTGAATACTGTATCCCTTGTTCTACTCCTAATAGAAACTCCTCTTACATCGGCAAAACTAAAAACCTACTTAAAAATCGTATAACCCAACACAAATATTCTGTCTCTTCCCATTTACTGCTTCCAAATCTTCCTTATCATTAAACCACTCATTTGATTTCGACGATACTTCAATTCTAGCCACTATCCCAAAATATGACAAATGACTCCTCTCTGAAAGTATTTGTATACAATTAAAATCTTCATCTGTTAAACACAAAACTGATCAACACAACGTATCCCTAGCCTATTCCCAAATATTCCTTCTCCCTTAGTGCCTAATCAACGTAAGGAAGGGTTCAGCCACAGGCTCCAACATTCTTTATTAGCAGCAAGGTTCCTGGCCTGACAAAGATTCTTCCCTCTTGCTCTGCAAAGCCTGTCGACATACATCCCAGGATTTCTGGAGCACATTCCACAGAGAGAAAATATGGTCCTGTGTTTGCCGTTCTATTCTGAACCTGGCTTGTTCTTCTCCGATGAGGTGCTCAACTAGGAGTCTTAACTTTCCCTCCAGAATAGACGTGTAAAGTTTGTACATTACTGGTGAGAGGTATATAGAGCAATAGTTGGAGCATTCTGCCTGAGAAACTTTCTTGTGGATAGAAATAATTATATTATATTCCCATTCTGTTGGCATCATCTTCTCATCCCAAGCTTTTTGGCATAGTACTTGTAGAGCCTTCACTAGCTCTGGACCACCCGCCTTGATGAATTCTGCCACTATATTGTCTCGACCCGGTGCTTTACCTGTCTTCATTCTTAAAATAGCCTATTCGACTTCTTCTTCCTTTATCACCTCATCAAACTCAGTATCATTCCACGGTTCTATCTGGTTCCCTGAATGAGTACCATCAGCAGAAAATTGCTTCCTGTAATGCCTGCACCAGGCCTTATCATCCGTGACCAACTTCCCTTGCTCATTCTTCACATTTCTTATAGCTTTACTTTTCCAGCCTCTTAAAGCTTTAATCTTTTTCCAAAACTGCTTGATGTTCTCTCCGTGGTCCTGGTTCAGCCTGTCCCCGAATTCCTCTCAAGACTTCTGTTTTGCCCTTCTTACTGCTTCCTTTGTTCTGTTACGTACCACCACATATGCCTGCCATTTCTCTGGCTTTTGTTTTGACAGTAGTTTTTTCATGCCATCTTCTTCTCTTTGACATGTACCCTCAGCTCTTCTGTCCACATGGAAGTTCTCTTGCCCTTTGTGGATATCCTTTTTACTCCACATACTAGGGATGCTGAATGTAGTATACTAGTCTTTATGTAGCTCCACAGGTTATCTTGGCTATCATCTGCATTCAATTCCTGGAGCCGATTCCTCAATTCTTCCCTGTATTCTTCACTCTTCCGAGGATCCTGCAGGTTCTTCACTTCGATCCTCTCATAGGATTTTGACTTCACCCTACATTCCTTCAGTACCTGGGTACCGGCCATTAAAGCATGTGGTCACTTCCTAACTCTGCCCCTCTAATTACCTTCACAAACATGAAATATCTCCTGATGTGGCGACTGAAAATAAAGTAATCTATGACATTATTATCATTTTTCTCGGCAGCAGAGAATGTAATTTATGTATCATCTTATGGGGAAAGAATGAGTTACCCAAACAAATCATTCTCGTTGCAGAATTCTATCAGTCGCTGCCCACTTTCATTTTTAATGCGCTCTCCACCATAAGGGCCCATCACTAAATGTCCCATAGTATGGTTATTGCCCATTCTTGCATTGAGATCTCTAATTATCAATAAGCTTTTCTATTATTGTTCCTTGCTTTAACAGTGGCTTGCTCAGAATCATTGTAGAACTGTTCTTTCTCAAGGATGTCAGAGTTATTTGTAGGAGCGTACACTTTGATAAGAGCCCAGTCTCCAATACGCAGGTTTATACTAGCCACAATAATGCAAAGGCTAACTGGCTCCCATTCCACTACCTTCTTGAACAACTCATCTTTCATTATGATCCCCACACCTTCTACAGCGCAAATAGTCAATTTATTAAAACATCCATGATTTTTTTCAGACAAATTTTTTGACAATACTTACATATTTTAGTATGTTTATTCCATTAATCATTAGTTATATTTTCTTCCATACCTTTCAATATGTCTATTTCTTTATTTACATGAACACTGTCTCTTTTTTAATCTTTTTTTATAATTTATTTTGTATAATTCTTACCTCTTTGATATTATATTTTATCTTCTATTAGTATCAATTAACTACTATCTACTTAATTTATTGTTTTGTATATTTCCAAGTTTTTTTATTATTATTTTATTTCTATGTTTTTCTGAATAATGGTTGTTATCTTGCTTTTGTTGTTTCAGCCCTGATGAAAGCGTGAAATACAGGTCCAAATGTCAGCACAAATAAATAAGTTTCGTTTATTTGTGTATCTTTGATGACTGCACCCCCGACCATCTCCTCATATCAATCTACAGTCTACTATTAAAATCTCATTAATAATTTTCATAAAATTTATGTTGTCATGCTTACCTGTTTTTTGGATCACATGTATATTAAAATGTTCCAGAACTTCTTCAGGAATTTTTTTTTTTAAATAACTGTACGTAATAATTTCTGATATGAGGCCAAACAAGTTCCATCAGGTATTTCCACAGCTCCTTCATCTAATTTCACCTGTAATCAAAAAACACATATTATATACAACAATCTACATAATACTAACACAGTTAATTGCTAATCCTAAAAATAAATAGTTTTATACATATTTGCATAGACACAGACACATATATGTACAAATATATTTTTCTTTCTGGATTATATTTTGAATGTGCTAAATAATGTTATGATAAAGGTTTATTAATAACAAATTGTTTAACAGTCATTAACATTTATGAAGGTGAATATTGTGATTAAATATTACCATATGGTATTAATTAAAATACTAATAAAACTTCTAACTTTACACCTTCTCAGATTGTTTTGTATACGGGAAAATGAGTTAGGAACTAACTTGCTACAATAGAACACGTTTACTTCTTTCCTTTTTGTTTTCACTCCACCATGTAAATGAATTGTAAAATATGTTTCTTAATTTTAAATGGTCCTATTCTGATTTCATCCAATTCATTTCCATTTAATTTATAGCTGTTTGACATAAAAACCCAATCCCCATCTTTAAACTCACACTCTGCAATTTTTATCAATTCTTTCCTTAATTTGTTTAAAACTAATTTATGAGATCTTGAATATTTCCTTTTTGTCTCTTTCTAGTGTTGTTGACCCCACCCTACGAAAAAACCACATCAAGAAACGTGCGATGTATTTCCTAATACATCTCGCGAGGACTTAGGCTCCATGGTCTGTTGCCCATTTAATAATAATAATCCTTAAATTTAGATTACTTTAAAATACTGTATTGACCTACTAAATTTATTTTAATATTTTCTTTATATATCAGTTTTATTAATTTAATAAAATCATCTGCTAAAAGTAATTTCAACATCTCTGATAGTGATTTTTCAATTTCTGCTTTATTACACAATCAACTACCTCCTAAGAAAAGGAACTAATGGAATAATGATATCAGTCCATAAAAATTTTTAAAAAAACTTTATTAATATACGTTACAAAATGACTAGCTCATATCTTACCAAGGAGGATCATTTACCTCTCCATCCTTCAAGAGGTACATTTACAGTGTACTTTTGATCTCTTAAAGAATAAAATCATGGCTCTTGCTCGGACATCACAGTATGCTAGTGGTTCTACAGATTCGAGAATATTTGAGGAAGAAATAGGATGGGCATGTTACACATCTGTAAGGAATGAATCCTGAACTTTTCAAAATACAATTTCCATAATCTTAATATACATAGAAAGTAAATTTACAATTATCCAACACAATAGAAAGTAGTAGGAAACAAATTTATACAGATTCACATAATCCATGGAGTAATCTTCTTATTCAGTTATTTGAAAATTTTGAACAGAAATGGAATCTAAATTTTCAGATGTTAGATTAGTATTTAAAATTTGATCAATTTTGAAATAAAAAATTAAAGGTATAGTTAAGCTAGTAGATCCTGAGTACCAGGAAGGGTGATATCCATCTGGAATAGTCTATTCAATTTGCGATAGGCTGCAACCATTCAGATTTTTTTCTTCACCTAGGGATTGGCCAACCATAGAGGATTATAACATGGGGAGTTATTAGAGTGAATAATTTTTAAATTTAATTTTTTTTTTCAATTTTCTCTGTTACATTTTTTTTTTTAATTGATGGGGATACTGATAGTTTTTAGAGAATATCGGGTTATTTGTTCTTGTTTTATCAGTGTTTTAAAAGATATGCAGCTGTAAAAACTTTCTATTCCCTTTTAAATATAAATGGATATTTTTGTAAAAGATTAATTAATTTCTTTTTTGTCATTAGGGAGCATGTTGTCAGCCCTAATAATTTGTAATATTTCTTTAATTGTATCTAAATAGTTTTCATTTATAACATTCGTATTTCTACTTCAGTAACAACTAAATTTGAAAAATTTAATTATGTCAATACTTACAATGGAATTATGGGTTTTTAAGTGGTTTAAGTAGCAGAGATATCATTATAAACTACTTAATAGTGCATTCAACAAGTTTTAATTTGGAATCTAATAGAGTTCTTTATTTTCCATAATTCTCGAGATACAATTTTTTCCAAAACCAATATTGTTTTTCTGGAAAAAAAAATTACTATTCTAAGCAAAATAATCATCATGAACTACTATGGTGTACAAGGACCCAGGTTCCAATCCGGCTGGGTAGGTAATCATTTTCTGTTACACTGCATCTGTGAGTCAACCCTGTGGGTTATGGAGCCCTCCTCAGGTCCAGCCAGCCTTGTAAATTTTAATTGGGGAAAAATCTGGTGGTTGAGCGTGATCTTGAAAAAATCACCTTCTTGAATAACCGTTGTTCTAAAAACAGTGCTTCCTAACAAAGTAATGAATCCACGTAGGAGTTCACATTATTAATATTATTATTCTTATTTTTACCAAACAATAAGAAATCAAGACAGTGAATTTATTTTGGCAAATTCATTAAGACAGCTACTCTTATGGAGATATTCATTATAAACGACTTTATCATGTTCATCACTAGCTTCAAATTGAGCCCAATAGACACACGTCAAATAGTTCTTGAGACATCAAAATTTTCTCAACATATGGCCCATTTTCAGTGTATAGTGCAAAATGCCAAAACTAGGTAAACATATTTATAAGCTACACTGTAGGGGTAAAAATGACAAAAATTAATTATATTTCACTAAATAATATAATTCAGTAATAATAAACTTATTTTGAAAAAACATATTGGTGGTTGAAGACCTTATAACTTGGAAAACATAGAACACAAAGGGTTTAATCAAGGCTCAAATTGAAGCTCCTTAAAAGATCCATAAATTAGTTTATGATGATTATTTTCCTAGAAATATTAGTTCTCATATTATATATTCAAAAAACTTACCAAATAAATATTTTATGCCTCGTCCCAAGGTATAATAATCTAAATTCAATTTGGCACAATCATCATCCAATGTCTTTATTATCTTATCTTCTTTTAAATATCTATCAATGACAAGTTCTTTAATTTGTCCCATAGTATGGGTGAGGACTATATGGAAGAAATCACGTTATCAGTATCAATTTAAATTTCAACAGATATACTGTCCAAAAATATTGATTACTTTTGTTACTTAGATGGTAAAGGGGGCCAGAGAGACTCAAGTGTCACATTGTTGGGAATAATAGTTTCTATACACCATGCCCCCAATTTCCTTTTATATGTCTGATGCATGTTCATCCCCTTATTCTGTGAATAAAAAAAAATTCCATTTAATTCAATATAAATTGTTTGATTACAAATACAACAGTGGGGATTGCTTTTTACTAATATAAGGTTGTTTTTTAAAAACTATGGCATTAATATACCTTATTTTTTAGGAGTTACAGTTACAGTTATTGCAGGTGCTTTTGTTAACCAATGCTCTAAAAACAATAAAATCCGAAAAGCTCAGTGAGATTGGGAATCAAAGTTCAAAAGCAATTTTTTTAAAGTATATACTAAAAACAGTCATTAGATAATGAATGTAACAATAATGAAAAGTCAAATTCTATTCCCAAAAACCACTTCTGGAATTAATATCAGAAAAAGAATTTTGGTTGATCACCATTACATATTTTTAATCATTTAATTGAAGTGTTTGTTAAACTTTAATTCAATTTTATAGGGGACATCTGTTTATTTAAAAAAAAAAGAAAGAAATAATGATAGCACAAATTTAAAAGATCCATGGTAATTGAGGATAACTGTTCTACCCAAAATCCCATAATAATCATAGGTTTAGAATCAATACTTTTTTAACAATTACTATACTCCAGGACATTGATTAGCTATAGTGCAACAGGTTTTTATTTTGTTACTTTCACTTACCTTTATATGAAATGTATATTAAGAAGTATTAGGATCATAAAAAATTTTGAATCTGTCTTTTTAACAGAAATATACGCCTTAAGGTCCTCGGGCTCCAAATAACCAAGTCTCACAAACTGGTGTGTGTGTACAGCCTAGCTCAGAAATGAACAGTTGAATGAAATTGAAATTATGTACTTAGGATAAGTAACATTCCCAGGATGTGACATTTTTTCTGCGAAAAATTGACTAACCAGAAATGCCACTTTGTATGATTGATATTACTTTCTTCATAACAGCTCTGACAATTTTGAAGAAACTAGTTAGAATTATGTACAATCAAGTGATCTTTAATTTCACCAAGGCATTATCATCATAGAAATATGAGGCATTTCCAGGAAGTAAGAGTACGATTGGGCTGTGTGAATTTTTTGTCCAAATTTGGCAACGTTGAGGGGTAGTGAAGGTATTCACAACAAGCACCTAAGACTAGAACCCATATCAGTATCAAAACTTGTCTTGTATAGTTTGCTTTTGAGAAATATGTCAATAAGATATCCTGCCAAGTGAGAGGTGCGCTGTCATAAGGTTCCTTCACGCACAAGGAAAAACTGACTGAAAGTTTTGCACAGATCAAGAATGTTTATGGTGAATAAGCTATGAACAGAATGAATGTGTTTAAGTAGTTTTGAGAGTTTAATGAAGGAAGAATGAATATTCAAGACAAAGCAATGGAAGACCTTTAATTATGAACAGTGGATTGGTCTAAAAAATCGAGGAAACTGATTGTGAAGGCTACCGATTGACACTGAACAAAATGTCTGTGATGTTTTCACAAATTTCCAGATCATTGTTACATAAAACAATAACAGAAGCACTGATATTTCAAAAATTGAACTGAACATTGGTTCTAAAACAACTGCATATCAGATGAGCACAAATTAAATCAGGTCACTAGCACTCTGAGTTCCTTGAGCAACTTGAATTTGAAGGTAGGATTTTCTGAGCTCCATTGCGACTGATGATAAAACACATGTAATAACTTATTACATTCCTGAGACAAAAAGACAGTAATCAAAGAGGTGGCACACTGATTTCTCATCTGCCAAAAAATCTAAAACTTCTATTTCAGCAAAAGAAAATCATGGCATCCAAGTCTCGGGGCCAACAAGGGATCATTTTGATTGATTTTTTGCCCCAGTGGGAAATGATTACTGCAGCATGATACTGTGAGACCCTACAAAAGTTCAAGATAACATTGTTGACAAAGGAAGTGTTTGTTGTACGACAACGTTTGAACTCGTTTGGATGAGACAGGTTGAACCACCCTGCTTCACTCCCCTGACTTAACCCCATCAGATGTTTGTTAACCTTCCTAAAAACTCAAATGGGTGGAAAAAGTTTTTAAATTGATGATGAGGTGAAACAACGTCTTGAGACTACTTGAAGTCGATAAAGTAAATGGTGGGACAATTCTAAGACGAGGGCATAAAAACCTTATGCTACAGCTCAAGACAGAAGGTGATTACTTACATATATACCTATAATATCCAGTATTTTTTTTTTAAAGGAAAAACTGGGCCTCTTACTTTCTGGACATGTCTTGTACTTTGACAGAGGCTGATTAAACAATTTTCAAAAATATCTTATTCAAAAGTACCTTTATTTTGTTTATTTAAAATAATTAACCATCTCCACACTACTCACCATACTTAGCAACAATCAATGGATATGCATAAAGTATGAAGGAATCTGATATATAACTAAAGGAGAAAATAAATGTTTTTGTGTTTTATATGGTTGTTATCACAATAGTAATAACTGTTTGACTATTGCCGTAACAACCATCAAACCATCAGAACATAGTAATAATAGTTTTTTTTATGAAACCAATAAATATAAATACAGTTAGGAGATGTATTGTCATAGATAATAATAAAGACGTTGTCGAATTTGAAACAAACTATGATTTCAACTCAAAGTAGAGTAGTATACAAAAGTTTTCTGCAAAGAACTGTAAGAAAAGTTAAATAAAACACATATCATACATTTTTAATAGAATACTGTTCTAATAACACTGGTGTATTATGCATAAATAAAAGATGAAACTAATAGTAATTTCACTAATTTCATATTCTGTTTTTTAAAAGAGATTATTATTATATTTTATAGTAGGAGGTTCCTCAGGCCCACATAAAAAAAAAAATAGTTTGTTTTTTCAATGCTAACTGTATTTTTAACAATAAAAGTAATTATAATTATTAGTTCCTTCTGGTTTAAAAAAAAAAATTAAATCTTGGTGTAATGCAATCTTTTTTATGTGGGCCAAAGGAACCCCTTGCTAGATCCAATTAATCCCATGTTTTGGTACATATAGAAGTTATATGCACATAAACGAAACATATATTATATCCACTATTTAAAGAAAATTATATATAATAATAATAATCAATCACTTTAAAAAAAGCTAAATCATAAAAGAATATGATTTCCAACGCAAACAATAGAAACCCGAATTTAGGTTTGTTACCTTATAGGGAAGAGAACCTCTTTGAGCTGAAGAAATTATTATTATCATAATAGACAAAAACTCTAAGCTCAAAGTTAATAAAGAATTAGAGGATATTTTTTTCTTTCTCAGCAGCAACTCTTCATGAGCTTTATCAAGATATTCAAGATCATAAATGGATGATTAGTAATCAACTTTTACATTACTACTTTCTCATCTGAAAAAAAAGGAACAAAAAACATTAAAACAAAATGTTTAGTAAATAATTTTAAAATTAATGATACTTAGTAGTTCATTACGATAGCTCAAACATGGTAGTGAGCATGTACCCACTCATACACAATGAGAAATTGGTTAATCTTGTCAGTTATAATCTGAAAGTTACAGATGATTTGTATTTATGCCTAAACTCAACTGCTAAGGATTTATTAGAACATTGCTTACCCCTTTAGAGCAAGCTCAAGTCCACAGATGTGATCCAAATAAAGAAGTGATAATAAGGGTATTAGTTCTATAGGATATAATAGAACATTGTGTACAAATAAATATACACCCACCTGCTATTGGGAGTGATGTTTATATACTAATTCCAGGTTAAATATAACTACATACTTAAATCACAGTATTAAAAGACATAACCTACATCAAGAATGATCCTATATAATAATTTAAATTAATTTATCACTATATAAAAGTGTAAGATTATTAGTAGATTATATGTAACTTATTGTAGGAAGATGGTCCCGGCAGCAGTCAAGATAGGTATAAAAATTGAAAAAATAGTATAGACTTTTCTCCCAGGACTCAGCCCTGCAAAGTGAGGTGAAATATTGGTCACTAATGAATAGATTTCCTGAAATTATGTACACTTCTTGACTGTCATCTGGTCCATCTTGGTACAATCTGTAACTACTAAAACATTGGTTTATTTAAGAAAACAGATCCAAATTTCCAATAAATTGAGTTGCAACTCAAAAGTAACTACTTTTCAGAAATATAGTTACAAAGACTATATAAATACTAAACCGTGGGTCAATAATCACACAATGACATCAATGAACATTTAATCTTTCAAGAAAAACTAGTCAAGATAAATTTTGACAACAGTATTTCAACTACCATATCATTCAGTTGACAATTATATCTACTCTAAATGAGATAAACAATGGTAAACTGGAATACCAGAATTCAGCAACACCACAAACCATACTAATTACAGATTATGATTATTTTATAAAACTAGACATACTAGTTGAAACAGTGAACCAGACTAAAGCAAAAATGTATAATTTTGATAACAATTATTTTAGAATAATGTCAATGCAATAACAGTTTACGTTCCATTTAAAAAAAAATGTAACCACTTTATCGCTCTATTAGTTCAATTTAGGCTACATATTCTTTACTTATGAAAAATAAACTAATGGAGAAAATAAAATATAACATTGAATGTTAAAACGCTCGTAAAGTTATTAATTACAGTAATTGTCTTCGGCATTTGTGAATAACACTGAGTTTCCCCTCCAATAATTGTGTCATCAATTATTAAACATAAAATGAAGCGTTAGATAAATGTAACGTGAATGTACCTGTATATCTAAAGAATAACCTGTTACTCACTTCTGCAACCTCCGTAACCTCGACTCAAACAACGAATCGATAGCTCAGTTCCAGTGTTCCGACAATCTTCATTATATGGATGTTTGAACTTCAGTCTTTATAAACATGCTAATCGCAACATAAATTATCAATGATTTAACGTTAATTTTCATTTAAATATGAATCATTAGAAATCCGAATTTTTTAAAAAATTATTGAAAAACATAAAAAAAGGAAGTATATGTATTGGCGGAAAAAAGAAAAACTATTTGCGTATAACAATAAAATAATCCTCCTAGTTTAATTGAATAAAAATGAAACTCACTGTATTTGCACCTTACGGTGATTTTTGATTTGCAGACTTTGTTTTTATTCTATTAACAATATTAATTGTCATTACTTAATCGTGTTTATTCTACACACATTCATCAATATTATTTATTTCCTCTAGACGATTTTGTTTTAAACGAATCACTAAGTTATCATACTGAAGACAAATGATCTAAGGTTTTATACATTTTGCACTGGATACAAGTTGCACTGGATACAAGTTGCACTGGCTCAATTTGGTCCATTAACCATATTTATTGCTAATGAAGCTTACTTAAATACTAATATTTGAGCATATATATACAATTTAGTTATCGTTATAAGCGAATGGCTCAGCTCAATTATTGTTTTATAATTTACATTTGAAACATAGAATAACTTAAAATACAAACTGGTAAGCCTGCTTAACCTATACTATTCATAATTAATAACAGTTTTATTTTTACACTGCTTTAACCGCGTATGACAGATTTTATCACTTGTTTCCACTGTTTAGCCAGTAATTTGTATTGTGCTCAAGAAAATTTTGTTAGTTGAATAGGGAAGTTGCATTGCCTGCCGGTTATCCTCGTTCATTTCCTCTATTTTTTTACGTTGTTTCGTTTGGATTTTCCATTTTTTTTTTTTTTAAATCGATCTTCTTACAGGTTAGATTCAAACCTGTTCTTTTGTTAACTAAAGGTCGGCAATTCATTCCTTTATTTCAACTCATTTACATAACACGTGCGTTAGTTTCATTTTTATTGAATTATACATTACTTTGTTGTTTCGTAATAGGGTACTTACTCGACTGAAATAACAGTTTAGTTGGTTGGTTTTAAGTGTTAATGTGTATTTTGGTGTTTCGATGGAGTTGCTCACAAAATTTCTCTCCAATTTTGAAGTGAACTACGGCGTAATTTATGGCAGTTTAATAAACGTTTTGCCTTGAGTTATACCGGGTAAAATTTGCTTTCATATTAAAAAAATTGAGAAAGAACTTCTATATTAACATGCTAAGGATATATTTGTTCTTATTATAATATACAACTAGAAGGGGTCTGCAGCAACACTGCCTCATTATCTATCTCTCTAAAAATATTTTCCCTGTATTTATTGCTATAGTATAATAAATTCATATTTCGTTTCTAAATATACTTTATAACATTCTAAAGATATATTCCTATGTAACACGGATCAATATTTTTATGTTTGCATATACTCAGAAGTGTAATCATTATAATTTAATTTCTAAATAAGAGCAACTATTTTGTTGTTTTTATAAATATTTTAATAGTTAAACAGTAACAAAACATATAAAATTTTGATCGAAAATTCGCAAAATCGTGGTGTGTAACCGCAGTTTTGTAAGCACAAAAATCAAGAAACTCTTTCATATCACCTAGGGTTCTCAATGATCAACGTCAAATTTTTGTTGTATCAAGAGGTTCTTAAAATATACTATATGGCCCAAATCAGACTCTATTAGGTCGATTTAAATTTGATATGTAAGATTATATGTTTATAATTGTTTAAATCTATTCGAGTGACTTTATATTGCCTTCAAATCTAACAAATTATTATCAGAAATTGTCATCAGAATCAGAGAAAACTCCTACCAACGGTACCAAAACATTTGAATTTGGCCAAAGTCAACCTGAGTAGTAAAGGCTACAAATATGTCCAAAACGAATTATCTCTCGAGTGAGAAAAATTTCTATCTGTTGTTGATCTATGTCATACAAAGAGTTGAGGGATTTTAATTTTTTTTTTTTTAAAGTATGAGAAATAAGCTAAAACTATTTACAGATAATTTAATCAACAGTAAAACTGATATACCAATGAAGAAAAAAAATGTTGGTAAACAAAATGCCAAATGAAAAGATCATATTCGTATTCAGCACTCCAAAACCCTCATATCTCTAAAGAAATAAAAATAACTAAATATTTCTCATCTGTCGTACAGAGTGAATTAGTTTTCATATTTTACTAGATCAATTTGAAATTGTTAGGCGTATATACTTTGACCAAATTCAAATGTTTGGTACCGTTGGGAAGACGATGGTTATCTTATTTCGATGATAACAATAATTTACACATTTCCTAGACAAAACTTAATTGAATATATAAACAATTATAAATATATTGCGTATATCTCAAATTTAATTTGAACTGGTAGGGTTCAATTTGCGCCATTTGGTATATTTGAACATATTCTTGATACATTAAACATTTGATAATCAGAATGAGGTGTAGATAGTTGACCGTAGATTAATGATTGGAGAAGTTTGTCGGGGGGTGCGGTCAGCAAAGAACAACATAAATAAATAAATATTGTTTTGTTTATTTATGTTGTTCTTTGCTGACCGCACCCCCCGACAAACTTCTCCAATCATTTGATAATCAGGTGCTCTGAACATCCTTTTTGTGCTAAAAAAAACTTGTATTCATATCTTGGTTTCCCGAACCATATTTGCATGGTGGAATAAAACGGAGTTCATTTTCAGTTTCAGAACACCAAAAAACATTGGTTTTGGCAAAATGTTTAAATTAAATTAAAAAAAGTTACTTTTTGTAGACCTGACTGTTATTTTACAGAGATGCTTAATACTGAATTTTTATTAGAGCACATCCTTATACAAAAAATGTTTATTTGATAAGGATGAATTATTTTGTACTCTGAGTTCCAAAAGTATTAATAATTTACTGAGATTTTTCCTTTTTTTTTTTTTTTTTTTTTTATTCACTAATCTATTTTTTAAAGAGTTAATACACTTTTTTGTGTACCTTTTAAGTTGATCAGTGCATTATAACAGAAAAATAAATTCACTTTATAATGCACGTTTTTAACAGAACACTAAAAAAATAACCAAAACATATGTGACAAAAGAATTCTGAAGTACATAAATTATTTAATAAAGAGTTTAGATTTAAATATAGTTTAATTTAGTATTGATCTATCATTTTTTTAGATAGATTAATGTAGTATAATTTTATAATCATAATAATATAATGATAATAATAATAGAAAGCATAATTTTCTCATCAGGACTATGTACTTTGATACGAGACTCATCTATATACATTACATCCTTTCTAAATTTACAAGATTTCATTAGAAAATTGTTACATTTACCTTTTTCATTTATTTATTTATGAGTTTTTTCGGCGTAATCTTCCATAATAATAGTATTTTTTTAGAACGCAACTAACGATTGTAACACGTATTGCCCATACAGCTTTTGTATTTTTCATATTAAATATTTCTGTTTTCTGTTCCAGTTTTGGAAGTCAGTAACAGACTGAAAAAAAAAAAATCCGAATATTTTTGACAATCTGTGTAAATATAAAATATGAAAAATCGAAATTTTTCATCAGTATATTTCTGCACAAAGCGAGACTGCTTTGAGTTTGTAGTTCTTTCATTCAATAAGAGATGGCGCTAATAGCATTTTCCTCTAAAATCGCAGCGGCCCAGCGGAGATTCTGAATACTATGTATTATATTATATATTTGTACTTGTAATTATATTTAAAATAAAGAGGATTTTGAAAAAAAAAGAAAAAAAAAAAAGGAGATTCTGATGGGCCAGTATTTTTTTAAAATTTTAATTCTTAATTTTTTTTTTAAATTTAAATTAAAAAAAACTTCAAGGTCTCTTTATGGGATGAAAGAGGTAATTTAGACTTGATGTTTTTGATATTGATAAAAAAAAAAGTCCTATCTTGATAATATTAATTAATGAATAATGTGCTAATGATTGATGGAAGAGGGAAGGGATAGCTGGAATTTTTTTTTATCTGGAAATTTCCTGAAGATGACCTGGTTCCAGAGTGGATGGAGTTTAAGGAGCGGTTTGAAATATTCCTAGAAGCGGCGGAAAAAAATAAAATATTTGAAGAGATATGACAATGCGCTGTTTTTAAATACATCGCAGGTGAAAGGATTGTAAAAATTTAAAATAGTTTACCAAAAATATTAGGAAAATTAGAGGGCACTATAAAGGACTTAGATGAATATTTCATTCAAAGAAATTTAAATTATAATCATTACCAATTTGTTTACATATGTTCAGTTTCTATGATAATTATATGGAGACTAAATTAAAACATTAAGAGAAATAACCAAGATCTGTAGGTTCAAGGACTTGATAGATGGATTGATAGTTCCCGTTTTATTTCCTCATTTTTTTTTTTTTTTTTTTTTTTATTGAGAGAGAGATAGATTTATTTATGGATAGATATTACAATCTGCCACACAGTTGTGGGCAATAGGTAATAGTGATGAATGATCTCATATATACTAAAATAAAAAATAAAAAAATAAAAAAATAAATAAATAAAAAAACATAAATAAAAATAAAATAAAAACAAAAAAAAAAAACCTCTCTGAAAATATATACAAGCAAAAGAATAAACAAGATGAACATAATCAATCTATCTGTATGAATAGATGTATATGTTTTAGGAAAGTTTCCTGAATATGGATAAGCTTTTAATCAATGCCATCGCCTTAACCACTTTTCTTCGCATAGTAAAAGCAGGCCAGGTTTTGTGAAAGAACTACTAGAAGAGGATACTAATCCAATGAGAATTTATGCGTAAATATGGTTAATAAAGAAACTTAAAGTTAAGATTGTTCTTTATTTGTGGAAAACTGGTGTCATTAAATTAGATACAGAAGCTCTCTAGCTATTGTGTTACTTGAGAGTTTTGCACACAGATGTTAAGATGGGATCATCCCAAAAGAAATTGACAACTTATTCAGGAGAGTACTTATCAGTGGTTGGACAATGCAAATAGACATGTTCAAGCAGAGATAAACATTTGAGTTGAAGTTTCAAGTAGTGAACATCCCCTATGCAGCACTATGGCTTGGGCTAACATTTTTAAATTGCTTATTCGAACCTATTTGTTGGCATAGGGAAAGTAAAGGGACAAATTCATATAAAGTAGATAAGACCGTGGAGCAGTGAAAGAATGAAACGTCTCAAATGAGTCTTACCAACTACCAAACACCATTTACAGACCAAAGCGGTACATCAACCAATGATATTAAATAAATTTTGGACGGCAGACAAAAAAAGCGCAAAAATTACTTCGATAGGGACAAAGGCATTCAATGAATTAAAAAGCATCGAGAGTACGATCCCAGACAACTTCTGAATCTGAATAGATTCCAGCCAGGTTCAAGAATAAAACATATCGTCCAAAATCCTATTGGTTGCAAGTAGTAGGAAGCCGTGTCATAGGAAGAAATGTGAAGTATATTAATTCATCACCAAGGTGATTTAAGAGACCAATAGTTTAAAACAGGCAAATGAAAATGGGAAAGAGCAGAAGGAAATCGACGGAAATGATTACGATGAGGATGAAGAGGCATCGATGTCAGAAGAAGATGTTGATGTTTTTGAGGGTTATAGGACCAGAGCTGGACGCAAGATAAAAAGACCTAAATGGAGAGATTGATTTGAAGAAGCGTGATGTTGGGGTAACAGAGTAGTAGGTTATAGGACAAGGTATATGTTTGATGTTACAATGTGGGTGTTGCTGTTACATGTGTTTTAATTAAAAGTGTCATTGTTTTAATTCATAAGTATCATTAATAATGTTGATTACTTAATGTTATGTACTACAATAAAGTTCTAGTCTTGGTTTAATAAAGTGATATTTCAAAAATAGTAAACATTGATAAACAAATTTACTAATAAAAATATATCATAGACTAAAAATATAATAACTGAACTATAAAATGGACGTCTTTGGTCGATGGATATAACCACCGTCTGTCAAGTTGTCCATTTTATTTTCTTCGGCATTATTTTATATAATTATATCCTAATAATTAAAGAGTATCAATATATTATTTAAATAATTTTACAGATTTTAACAGAATGCTTGCCACTCAGAAATTATAGTGAATTCGGAAATATGTTGGGTATTTTGTGTAGTCAGAAAATGTCAGGCAATTCTTAGTTTGTGATAAATATCTTAAAATAAAAAATTATCAATTTTCATAGACTGTGTGATAGTTTGGAAGTTAAAAGAATTTGATAGGAGACACAAATCATTTAGAACATTTTAGACAATTATTACAACAATTTAACACTATTTATATGTATAATAAATATTTAGAGATTTTAAAAATCCTAGTAAAAAAAACTAAAAACTATTTAAACAAATTCAAAAGTAAACTCAAGAAGAAATTTTTAAAACACAAATGCACAAAGATAATGAGTTGAGAGGGCAATTACGCAATAAAGGTATACGATGTACACAAAACTAAGTGTTTTTCAATTAAAATAAGCAGTCAAATTTTTATTTATTTATCGATAGTTTCTACTGTATTAGCCTAGAAATACATCTAGTAAATTTGATAATGTAGTGATCATAATGGAGTGATACATGTATCTAGAGAAACTATCCAGTGGTATAACTCTAATAATATTTCTACGTTAGACGATCTGCAGGCCATCTTCTTTTCGAATAAGAGGACTGTAAGAAATGGAAGTGGAAGCAAGGTTAGAAACTAAGCTGGTTAGGGAGTTTATAATGGAAGGATTGATATCTGGTTCGGGCTTGATCGGCTAAATATGGAACGTTAAAGTTTTTATGAATGATTTGATTTGTGAAAAAGTAAAGAGCATTGAGGATTTTGGTTTGAGGTTAATTACGAAGGATTTTGGATTGTAAGGATTAAGCCAAATTTTAAATTCGTTATAGAGATTCTTATAGATTCCAGGTTTCAGATTGTATGTTGTTGTTACTGATTGTAAGTTCAGCTAATAAAAATTAACTATAACTAGCTAAGACAAAACATGAGTAGACAATTTTTATTCTAAGATTTACTTTTTCTGGTTATATTATGATTTTCTTCCATGTGCTTACTCACTAGTTCAACTGATTTGATTTGTATGAAAATTTTATAAAACGTTTATAGGAAAATGACAGTTTAATTTTCCTCTTAAAATGGTTATTGATTGTTTTAACCGGCCTTACCAATTTTTTGCACTTTAGTAAAGGAGGGGAAATAAAGACATTGCTCCAAATTCTAATTGTCCAAGTTTACCTGTGCATCAGCAATCGTTAACCGCATTCCGCTGCATACTCAGAAGAAATATTTACCTGCAAACGTTTTATACATATAAAGTTTTTATTTCCCAAACATTAGTATGTACAGTAATTATGTTCAACATTTAGATAAAAAATAAACTGACAGAAACCCCCTCCCAAAAAACAAATTGAAATAAAATAAAATATGAATTTGACAATTTATGTTTATTACTTTTTTGTTCATATCTTCGGTAGTTGTGTTTGTATTATTTCCTATTTCAGTTACTAATGTTTTATGGAATTAGGGTAAGATAGAAAGAGATTATGAGTCAATTTGTGTATGTATCCTTATACGGTGTATTATATTTAATTCTGAATGCATCTTAGTTATCCTTGTGTAATATGAATAGTTCTTTATAGTTCTTAAACATTTGTTTTGGAATACTTAGTTATACTAAGTTCATTAAGTTGGTTCAGTTGATGAAGCTCCATTTGGGATGGGCATATGTCTATGATAGCTATTAGTATTGTATTCGCATTTTTAAAGGTACTTCGATATTTTTTAAAAGGTTCTTTTAGTCTTTGCGATTGTATCAATTTGTTAAAATTAGGAGTATATATATA
>NW_027115240.1:1503150-1516718 GCF_000696795.3 Halyomorpha halys | reverse complement strand
AACGGAAATACCTAAGGGCTTTTACCTCTAGTCTACAATAACTACCCGGTATTACCCAATTGATGTCCAATATATTAAATTGACTTTGAAAAGAATATAATTTTTAATATTGGAATATTTTGAATCGGAAGCTGGACATTGAACTTTGAAATGGAACCGTTTTATTAAAATTTTAAATCGTCATATTTTCTCAGGTATCGAGTCTCATGTTTTATTAATATAACTCGCTCAAGGGCGGATAAATCATATTATATATTCTAAAATTGAAAAATCTAATTTTTTTTTTTTTATTGAAGCAGTTATTTTCAATATTTTTTCTTTCTGTAATACTAAATTTTAGTACCTACTTTAATTAAATAAGGTCTCGATTTCCAATGAAATATAATATATAGTTGATATTTGTACATTGAGTATACGTCTCTCTCTCTCTCTCTCTCTAATATGTATTATTGTGGATCTTGAGGATCAGTCACTAAAACAATTATTGAGGCGTGCAAAATTATTGTTTGTATCAGTCAGTTTTATTGAAACAAAGAATTTCTTCAACTAATTATTAAAAAACTACAATGTACAGAGTATAATTTGAGATTAATAACTATAAATATTATCTAAATTTGTCGATACCAGTGTGTTTTATATTTAGTTAGTTATTATATTTACACATTTACCTCGCATTTTCATTCTCTTCTTAATATTCTATGTCAGTGATAAGGGGAACTGCATTGTATAAATAACTGAACAACTTATCCACTGTTTTCCTTTTTAGTGATATAGAATATATTATTCAAATTAGTGTAGAAGAGAACGAACTGTATGAAGAGAATGAACATGAGAGGTGAATGTGAAAATATGATAAATAATACGTAACAATAACAACAGTAGCACTAAGAAACACTCATAAAATATACATAACAACGCAAGAGTGTTTAAAAACAACCTAATATAATCATAACAAAAACAGATAAAACGAACCAAACCGTCGCTATCGCAAAAAACCAATACGTCCGAAAAACAAACAGTTTAGTAAATGACGAACACACATACAAAAAAGTAGGTATAAATCTTTTTAAATTTTACAATATAAGGTCAGGAGGAAATCTTCTTTTCAGGCGCCTCGGAGGATTGCCAGGAATGGAAGAGAAAGCAAGGTTTGAAACTAGTGGATTTGGGTGGTTAAGGAGTTTATAATGGAAGGAATGATATCGGGTTCGGGCTAGATCGGTTACATAAGGAACTTTTAGGTCTTTATGGATGGTTTTATTTGTAAGAAAGTAAGTAGCATTGATGATTTTACGAAGGATTTTGGATTGTAAGGATTGGATACGAGAGGAATTCGAATGTTTAGTGGAGCCCGAAAGCTCAACTCCGTATGTCCTTGTTATTGTCATGTTGATCAGTCTTTTGTAATGAGTTGGAAGCTTAGACCGTTTGTCTAGTAAGTGCTGTACTAGTCGGAATCTGCATGCGGTTTCCTGTCTTTTTCAAACCCTTTTCAACTATTTCAATGATAATTATACCCCGCTCACACACACAGACCATGAGACTTCGTAATATGCACTTAAAACTTGTATTTCCGTAAAAAAAAAAAAGGATTCGAAATTTTGCACGATCGCAATACCTTTCACTTACTATATATTCCATACTTCGGTAAATGAAATTAAAAACCTTATACTTATAACGTTTTTAGTTGTATAACGATTTTAGTTGTATCATTTAATATAATGATCAAATGTATAACTTTCTTTTAAGCTGTTCATAATCAAATAAATCTTTATTGTTGATGAAATGGCTTCTTAATTAGAAATCAGATAAGAAAAAGAAAAACATGAATTAAAAAAAAAAAAAAATTAGATATTTTTCATTTTAAAGTGTTGTAAGGAAAATGTACGAAAACAGGTACTAAATAAACCAAAAAAAGTTATTGAGTATCTAGAATGATTACAGTAATATTATTAATTGCCAATAACATTTTGAAAAAAACAATGAACAGTGTGCATTTGTTATGAACAATATTCTTTTTTAGTGGCAATAATTTCTTCCACACAGCATTTGGAGCTTTGAAGTTTCAATTTTCTCATGATTACATTTATTTTTTGATCAAAAGGGGTTCAATCATAGATGAAATAAAAAAAATATATATTAACTTTAAACTAAAACAATATAAAGTAGGGTTAATAATATTTTCTTGTCTATGAATACTATTTTGTAAATTACTTTTAATTTGAGTAATTAATTATTTCTTAAAAGTTATTAAAGTAAAAGTAATTAATTTTAGTTAATTACTTTTCCTTTAAATATACTTACAAAATATAGCTCTGAAAATCATATTTATCCCAGTCTGGAAGAAGTTCAGAGATTCTACCACAGAAAGCGCTAGTAGCACCAACGGCCACTTCTTTAATTTCTGATGTACAATATTTAAGTTGGAAGTTTTATTGTTGTAATTTATTTTTATGTAAATGTATCATTGTTGATAGTGATTTAAATATAATGGATTAAAAAGAAATATTCCTCCTAATTTATGATAATTGATTTAAAATCAGATGATTAATGTTTTTGCTCTATATGATTGGTCACTGTTTACGCTCTACTGTTTAAACATAGCAAAATTTTAATTTGCAATTAAAAAACAAAATTTTCCTTAGATAATTATAAATTTATTATCGATTATTGTTAAAAGTAAAATAAATTATGATGACTATTATCCAACATGTATCTGAATTCTTTAATGGTGGTTCATTTAATATAAAGTAAGGCAACTGCCAGTCAACACTGTGAGAAAATATTTGTTATGTTCTAGCCAAAAAAACGCAATTGCCTCGACGTAAGATATTTTTTATTTATTTATTTATTCGACAAGGTGTAACAAATATGGCCCGACCAGATGGGAACATGTGTCTGATACATGTGTTTTTGCCAAATTAACATGTAAAAATAATAAATATTAAGTGAAATATATCTATATAATATACTTAGCTCTATTCAGCTCTATACTAGCTTTATTCAGTTTATAATGAAATCGAAATCACAAAGTGAAGAAAATAAATATTAGAGACAGTAATTTGCTCGATAAAATAATTTTTTAAGATTCATAAAGCTAAGAAAGCATCCAGTCAAAAATATTAGTTTTGCAATTGGTATAATAATTAATGTATTTCTGGTAGACGATTGAACAAATATTCCACCTAGTTTAAAGTGCTTTTTACAAATCTGTTGTTTAGTGGTGGTTTGATAATTTTTTTTTTAACATTACATAAATAATTATTTTATATTCTAAATAATTTACTATTATAAGTATAATAGTATAAAGTAGTATAGTATAATAATAGTACAAGAGGCGGCAGTTATTTTACCCCAATTGTTTATTACTATAATGAAAACTATGTATAATTACTAGTCAAAGCTGATGAGTCTGCCAAGTATATGTAGGAATGATAAAAAATTACGGCTGTTTCACATCCTTAAAAACCATTAATTTTTCATTCGGAGCTCTATATCTTAAAAACTACCAACAACACTAGAAAATGCAAAAGAACATTATTTAAAGAAGAGTAAATTTTCTGAAATATGAGCCCTAATAGACCTATTTATGTCCAATAGTTCTCGAGATATAGCTTTTTAAAAAGCAACAGTTCTTAAAAATCCACTGAAAGATTAGTTGTTAGTTAATTTATTTTAAGAAATCTATATCTCAGGAACTATGTGACGTATAGATGTCAATTAGCACTCAAAATAAAGCTTGTTTAACGTACTGTAAAGTAGTTCCTTGACCTTCCTAAGTATGACCTTTCCCTTCGTAGGAATAGTAGTTTTCATGATATTTTCTAAAATAAATTGATTTATAGTAGTTCGAACAATAAGTTTCAGTTTTGAAAAACTTTATTAAATTTACTATAAAATAGTTTATAACGTTTATCTTTGTAGGAGTAGTAGTTTTTATGAGATTTGACATAATAAAATCACAAACTGTTAATTTTTAGTGGTTCGTATAAAATGTTGGATTTTTGAAAAAATATATCTCTAGATCCATAAGACGCACATATGTCTGCTAGCACACAACATAAAGAAAATTTAACTTACTATAAAGTAGTTTATGACACTTATCTTCGTAGGGATTGTAGTTTTTGTGTTATTCCCATATGAATATAAATTTGGCAAATGAAAATTTGTCCGAAACACTATAAATTAATTTATTTGAGCAAATATCATAAAAACTACTACTCCTACGACGATAAACATCATTAACTACTTCATAGCCCATTAAACTAGCTTTAATTTTGTGCTAACAGACATCTGTACGTCAAATGGTTTTTGAGATATAGATTTTCAAAATAAATTCACTTAGTGCTGATCTTTCAGTACGTTCTGTACACCATTTTTATGAAATATTGCTTTTTAAAAAGCTATATCTCGAGAACTATTGAACGTCAATATCTCTATTAGGGCTTTAGCAAATTTACTCTACTTTGAATAATGTTCTCTTAGATTTTCTATTGTTTTTGGTAGTTTTAAAGATACAGAGCTCCGAATGAAAAATTAATTAATTTTAACGTTTTGAAAAAGCCGGCAAGTTTTATTCCCCCTACGTAAACTTGGCAGACTCATCGACTAGTAATTATACATAGTTTTCATTAAAATTAAACTTTTTTCTTCTCTTGGGCTCTTGTACGGTAAGGTTTAGATGGTTTAGTTATAACAATTATTAGGTATTGTGCTTTGTTTCTTATGAGCAGTATCGTTTTAAAATGTTCGATTCTGCTGATTTATAATTGATCGTATTTAGAAACTCCACATTAGTCCAGATATTATGGATTTGTTTTGGAAAATAAATAGAAACATCTTAATATTGCGAATTATTATTTTAGTCATATTTAGTATCTTATTTACTTTTATCACGATTTTGCAATGTACTGGCTCGTGTTGTACATACGCCTCACCACTATCTGGACATAAAAAAAAATTTGTCTGGTACAGCATTTCTCTCCCTCATCTGTCTACAGACCCTATCTGACAGATGTGCCCGGTCCACACCACGGGGGAGATAAACCACAGTGAGAGATGTAAGAGGTAAAACGGGAACATGCATCGGTAGCATACTATAAACTTGGAACAACATTTAAACATGTATGAGTACGTTTTGAGAATTTTGATGACTTCTGTTTATTGGTTACTAACTTTTTTACTATTACACTTGTAATCTTTGGTGATTCTTTAAAAAAGAAGTGGTAAGTAACACGGTATAAGTAGTATAAGTCCTAGCTAAGAGAGGTCGAGTGTTTTACGCGTTTTAAAAAATATTGAAACAGACATATTTCTTACTCCTAAAATTCAATTTTTCAAAATGATTTAAAGAAACTATCTAGGGAGTCGTGTAAACGTGGAGTAACCAGAAGCCATAATTTTTATAAAACGATGTCCTATACTCCCCTCGAACATAGTTTTAAATGACACTCCTATCTATTTTGCCTAATCTGTAAAACACTTATCAGTTACGTCATACTTTTATAAATAAAAATTCAACAACCTTTTATTAAACCATTATATTAATTTAAAATTAGAAAACGCGAGAAAAATAATGTAAAAAAATGTTTCTACATTTGGATTTCACTAATATAACCAATTAGAGAAAATACTAGAATAACTCAGTTGCATTCAGAATTGTACAGACCGAAATGGATTGTAAAAGGAAACTGTAGGGGTGAAAAAAATTGTTTATTATATCCTATTATTGTATCTCTTTTTTTTCTGATTATACCATGTATGTGTAATTTATATATGTCCGATTACGGATTGATAAGTATGCTGTGTGAGATAGCAACCTAATGTATTTAGGCAGCATAGATAAATAAAGTATTTCTCTCTCTAGACACCGTACATGAAAACATATTGATTTTTAAAATTTTATTTTTTAAACAATTTTTTTCAATCTTGCCTAAACTCGTTAGGCCCTTTAATGACTGAAATAGGAAATAATAATAAAAAAAAAGACCCGTAGATAAAATCATAGGTACATTAAACTCATACTATTGTAAACATAATCAACGATGATATTGATTTGTACGGAATTGTATTGTATTTTATTTTTAAAACAATATTTCTACTTCTACTTTTCAAGTACTTGTATAGAGCAGCACTGGTATTGGGGCTTGTTAAGCAGAGAGGCCAAGGGGGCAACTGGCCTCGAAACCCACGGCTCAAGGGTCCCTACTTTTCCAACTTCAACTTTTTTTTCTAGAAATATAGTTCAAATTTAAAAAGCATTGGGACTTACAATAATTATACAATCAAAAGAGAGAAAAAATAAACTTCGAGATACATGACCTATGTAAACCCCCCTCCTTCCATTGAGAAGAAGGGGCCTCAAGACAACTGATTGATACCAAAGATTCAATATTATATTGGTATTGGACGATTTTTCAAAATTAAATTTGACACCTGGTGTATTATACAAGAGCCTAGGGGAAAAAAGGAATTTTTTCACACTAATTTCTGATTACTTTAGTGAAAACTAAATATTGTTACGAGTCAAAATTGATGATTCTGTCAACCATATTAAAGGGTCCGGCTGTTCTAGAACTTACAAAAAAGTTCTTGGAAGTAAAAACAACAATTATATGTCATTTTATTCTAGAAAATGATTCAATTTTAACCCAGACCATACAAGGAATAAAGTATATATCATTAAAAAATAATCATTGAAGTATTTATGGTAATCCCCCCTCCTCCACTAAAGTTTTCACTCATTTTTCATTCCGAACTCCATATCTTATCCATATCCGAACTACCAACAACACTAAAAACCTCCATAGCAAATTATTTTAAGCAGAGTAAATTTTCTAAAATATGAGTTCCTTACGTTCAATAGTTCTCGAGATTCTATTTTTTTTAACCCCCCCCCCCCTCCGCAAATATATATATAATTTATGATTAAAAAAAAAGGAAAAAAAAATTTGATCTAAAAAGTTTCGGAAGCTTTACCTCAAATTTGTCAATCAAACTTTAGCCTATAAATTAAATTAGCAAAAAAATAATACAATGAATAAATAAGGGCATACATATACAGTCCCATATGTGTGTAATATGAAAACGTTACTTAAAGCATTACATCATATATAAATTTTGGAAGATTATTGATTGACCGTGTGTGAAGATGAAAGGAATATGGTCCGGGTGCGGTCAAGAAAAACTCAAATAGTAGAAATATACTAATTTAATATATATTTAACTTAAATTAGTATATTTCTACTATTTGAGTTTTTCTTGACCGCACCCGGACCATATTCCTTTCATATATAAATTTTATTCTCATACCCCCTCTCCAATAAAAAACATTTGGAATTTTTCGCAAAAAAAAAATCCAAAACATGTAATTCTGTGCAATATAAAATTAGTGTTATTGAAATCTTTTCCTTGCTTGAAATTTCTATCAGGGTTAAATTTGAAGCAAGGGAACAAAAGATACAATCGCAAGAATACCCGGCCTCTAATTACGAAAAAATAACAAAAACTATGGGTCTAACAAGAACATATTTTTAATAAGGAATAGAGAATTAGCTTATTTTAAAATGATGAATACGTTTTGTAACTGATTTTTCAAAACCATTTTTGTTAACAGGTGCCCACTACGAGATAGCTAGTAGTTCGAATACTTGTCTAGGAGGCCTGCTACGAATAAGTTTTAATGCTTAGTTTTTAATTCATCATATTTCAGAATATTTACGGATTTCAACGTAGCTTCATAAAAACTTCGAAATAACTCGTAGGCAAGAAATCGAACTACAAGCTATCTCTTAGTAGGCACGTGTTAATACATGTTTATTATACTATTGTTTTTTTTAAATATCATATAGCTTATACATAACTGTACGATTCCATTGTTTAAGACGTGCGTAAAACATCATTATAAAAATTATTATGAATTAGATGGTTATATGTATCAAAACGAGGAATCACTCGAAACGTCTAAATAAAGAGTTGACGATTTTTATAATCTTTCTATGAAATTATAAATAATATAAAATTGTTAATAAGTATAGGAAAATAATTTTTTAAAAATTCACATCTGAAACCAATATTTGTACAGTATATTACTTCTGTTATCGCACCGAAGGGTCTGGTATTTATTTTCCTGACAGAAAGAGGAAGCTCCATTTCAGTTTCATGATGATTTGGGACTGGGGCAGTTGAGAGAAATTAATCATACTCCGCCCTCCCCCGCCCCTTCCTTGTTGGGCCAGTTCGTAATGATCGCATTTGCAGTTTATTCAGAGATCATTAGTCGGAAATATA
Organism: Halyomorpha halys; assembly: GCF_000696795.3. Taxonomy (NCBI): domain Eukaryota; kingdom Metazoa; phylum Arthropoda; class Insecta; order Hemiptera; family Pentatomidae; genus Halyomorpha; species Halyomorpha halys. Next base: position 1,508,429 of record NW_027115240.1, on the reverse strand, counting down.
ACCGATAAAATTAAGGTTACTCTATCTCCCTAATTGTCAATTTATTTATTTAACCGCATTCTGATTATTTATGTATTAAAAATAAACCGTATTATCTAGATTATTCGTATTATAGTATATATCAGAAGATCCCTATGTAGTAATAAATGCTGTCAAATGAAACTCAAATAGTAATGACTATTTTAATTGAGCCAACGTTTCGTCCCACGTTGCAGGGCTTCGTCAGGAGTAAAAAAGACACAAACACTTAACGTAAGTACAAAGCAAATGTAAAATTACAAGGGTATACAATGAAACGTAGAAATTAAATAAGAAAAATAAAATGAGGTGTAGATAGTTGACCGTAGATTAATGATTGGAGAAGTATGTCGGGGGGGTGCGGTCAGCAAAGAACAACATAAATAAACAAAACCATATTTATTTATTTTCTGCCGTCAAGATGGAGTCCCAAATAATAAATAAATATGGTTTTATTTATTTATGTTGTTCTTTGCTGACCGCACCCCCCGACAAACTTCTCCAATAATTAAGAAAAATAAAAGGTTATAAACAAAAAATGAAAACGGAATTAGTAACAGATAAAAAGAAGAAATATATAGGAAATTACAAATTAACAGATGAAAAAGGGGGATAAGAATAAAGGAAGAAACTGAACGAGACAGAATTCATACCCGTTTTGTCAGAAGTCAAAGTCAGAGTGAACCGTTTGTATTGGGAGGCGTGGGGATGGCAGTTAAGTACTTTACATTTAAAATAATTTTAAAGTAAACAGTTTAGAAAATGAATAAAATTAGGTAAACAATAAAGCAAGAGACAAATAAGTGCCTTCTACGTTGTTTTATTTAGGAACGTTGTAAGATAGTGTAGTACTCCCATTTGTCATTGAACCCAAATCAAGTGCTATTTATTGACTACCTCTGTTTTAATCCAAAAAAAAAAAAATCGAAAATTTCGAAATAGGAAAGTTTCTATTAAATGGGCTGGTACTCTCGAATAGACAATTTGAGGGGCCAAAACAGAAAATGGATATTGTTCAGTGCACCAAACGCCTAAATCATGGGCAGACAAAAGCTTGCTGTCACTGACAGACCGACCTGGATGTTTGGTTGGTATCTGCCCCCAAAATGTGGCAGTGGTGGTGGTTCGAAATTGAGCTTACCATGTACTAGTAAAATTCAACTAAAAAAAAAATACCAAAAAAAGTTTTAAATATTATTAAAGTTAAAGGTAAACTGTATGGGTCCCAAATAGAAGCTAAATAATCTTTAATCTTTTATTGATAATAATGCATTCATATATTCCCTAAATTAAAATATTGAACTAATGATCAAATACAATAAATATTACCATTAATGAACCAATTAATTATAAAAAATAAGGGATGTAAACAGTGCTTATAAAATAAAATAAAATTAATAACTCTTACACACACTCAACCACGGCCGACGACAATAGTGATAGTAACAGTAAATATGTCACATCAGCAAAAAGTTGATGACAACAACCGATCAATCAAATGATAGCACGACAGCAAATATTAGGTTACAGAATCATAGTGGCTGTAATAGTTTCCAATATCATTATAACTGTCACTATCACCGTCACCATGCAACCCCCAGGTGCATTTACCGCAGGTGTGTTTTAATTGTATAGGTAAATGATTAAAAATGCGGGATTTTAAGATCTCTATTAAAAAATAGCAAAACCATTTATGTAATATGTAATAAGATTAATAGTATATGCCCGCCATGGAGCGTTTGTCGCATGCGTCCAGTTTTGTCCAAAGTTTGCGACATGACGATCTTTATCATGACGCACAGGAAGAGCGATTTTATTATTCCTCTCTGCACATGATATATCGCAAGACTGTCCCACACCTTCCGATTTTCTTAGTTAATTACGTTTCGTCCTTATAATCTATAAATGAGAATGTTGTCGTCCCCGACAAAAAAATAAATTTTATTGAAGTTTAGCGAAATGTATTTATTTAAACGCGGAAATTTACCGGCACTGTAGGACTTCAACCTCTCCACATACTCAAATAAAATTATCAGAAGCGATACCCTCAAGTTATAGGCCAAAAATTACCAGTTGAACATAGGAAAAGTCAAAACTAAAATCAAAACTTCAGGTCATATTTTTCCGTAAGAAACCAGGTTCAGTTAGGGATAGTATATATTTGTCACCGTGGATTGCTCATATAATATTTTCTTTATAGTGGACAATCTGGTTTAAGATGAAACCAAGGAAATTGAAGAATATCCACCAAAGGAGGAGAGGCAACAATAAACAAATTATACCGTCAGTAATTTTTGTAATATAATCGAGTTGTTATTTAAAATAACGTACTTTATTCCATAGCAATATTTCATTGTTTGAAATTAAGTAAGAAATCCCCCTTTTTTATAGAAGGAAGTAATATTATGACGTTAATAGATCATCTCTTTTTTTATTCATTAAAATATGTTGTTTTGAAATTAAAATTGTCTTTATTAATTTATTTCTAGTGAGAAATATCACGCACTTTACATGATAATTATTATGTATTATTTTTGTTAAATATTTTTTTAAAATTTTAAATAGATAAATATGATTCCATAATTAATTGAAAATTACACATTCCAAAGAGAATGTTCACGACACAGATGTTAACAAGTTTACCGGATCTCCATCAGTAGAGGTATTCATGATCTTTAGTTTAACATGTTAAATGGAGAAATATTTCCTTATTTTACCATGTTAAAATATATAACATATTACATGGTTGAGAGTCTGTTACTAGGTCTGTTAAATGGAGAATGACGTCACGCAACAGACTAGTTGAGCTCATCACTTTATTTTTTGTTGTGTTAACTTACTTGGTCGTGGTTTGTTTTTTTATTGTGTTTTTATTATTTTATTAAAATTAATAATGCAATGGATGACAATAATAATGTAATGACAGTTATCAATCAGCTCATCTTGATTCTTTTCCTCACAAGTCGGATCAACAATGCACTCAGTTGCTAAACTTTCACACAACTTATACTTTTCACTTACTTTAGGCATGTTGTAATAATAAATTATTTTAACCAAAACTTAGAATTAAACAATAACATGAAGTTTTGGGAGGAAAGGTTAGTAAACAAGTTCATCAAAAAATCCGCTCGGAGCTCTGAAGCATTTAACATTTAACATGACTTTAAATAGGGCTGCTCACAATCCTATACTTATAAAATTTAACTTGGTAAAACATTTTACATTTAACACATCATGAATACCCCTAGTGTGGATTGGATGCATGCAAAAGCATGGGACCAACGTATACGACAAAAATCCACAGTGAGGAAATAGGTATTTATAATGTAACGTCCATTTGCTTATTTTTTCTCAAAATTAAATATATTCTAACGGTTCAAAAATATGGTTGAACTATAATAAAAAGAAAAAAAAAAACTTTTTATTTAGGTGTGTTTATTATGAATAAACGCGATTTTTACTTAACTGTAAATAACTAACTAACTTAGTTAGTTATACTACTATTTGGTTTTAAAAGTAAATATTTATGACTCACCACATAGGGTCCGAAATTCATGAGCTCAGTGTTTCAATAGTTATGTGATCTGGGACACTTCCCCATAAATTTTTCAAATCATAAATCATGAAACTTTTCTCTTGAAAGTCGGGTAAAGGAAGCTTTACCAGAAATTTATGGCTATCTATAACTTACGACTGCGACAATTGACCAGAATCCTTACCTTACGGATTTATGTAAAAATATGATTTTCGAAAAACAGTATTTTTTAAGATTCGGTTCATCGGTTAATCAATTAACATTAAAGTAAATTAAGATTAACAAGTGAAGTTAAATAAGAGATGCTATACCGATTTCGGCGCTATCCTTAAATGTTTTTTTTCATTTTCTGCATTAAAACTGTATGCATTTTATAATTTATTTATTTAGCTTTTATTTATATAACTGTTATAGAAATTTACTCCCTACCAAAACCAGAATCGATTAGTAAGCAAGGTAAAATCAGTTTTTTTTTTATTGTTTATTATTTTTATTATTGCAAGGAGAATAAGTATCTATATTGTTATTTATTTTAAACAAAATCTACATATTATAAAAAAAGAAAATAAGTGGGTTACGGTACGCTCATTACATAACTTACTATAAAAATTCGTATTTTAGCACTTCTTTAAGTGAAAATAACGGTTCATAAAGTTCCACTCCCAGTTGCCGACAGTTAAAGGAGCAGTGACCTACAACCTGGGAAACCCAACCTCAACCCAAAGACTGAAGCCCAGACTGCTGCAGGACATTCTGTTATGAATTTTAATAAATATAAAATTAATTCATAGTTACACTACCTCTATTTTACTTATTATTATTATTCATTTTATTTATTCATTATTATTATTTTTTTTGTTTTCTCTTTTCTTCTCCCGTCCCTTTTTCAAATTAACTTGTTTCTTTTTACTATTAGAGGGCAATTGTTTGTTTTATTTAAGTGCACCAATATCATTTTTTTTTGTTATTAATTTTACTTTCCACTTTTATTAAGAAGCATTATTCTTATCTATTTATTTATTTTTTCTTTTAATAAGAACACTGTATATAGTTAGGGGTGTCTTTTTTACGAGACTATACCCCCTCCATATATAAAAATATATGTATAATATAACGGTTATATCAACCATGTAAGGCCCACCAGGCCGATCTTATATAAAATAAAAAAAAAAGCTCTGCTAAAGGAACCCATGTGGCAAATAAACACAGGTGTGTACATATCCAGGGACACTGTGAAAGGTTTCTTGAAAGATATTCTAACCTGGCCAGGTATCGGGACAGATGGAGAGAAACCTTAATAATATCCAGAATTGTTAAAACGTCAATACATATAACTATCATGCATTGATTACCGAGTTTAATAAAAATCGTTGGAGCGGATTGAGTAGAAAATTACTCAGGAGACCTCAAAACTTGTATTTCCACCGAAAACACCGACATTTTGTAAGATCGTAATATATTTCATACATCTGTAAGTGAAAGTTATGTATTGATGGTATCTAAATGATGAAGTAATGAAGATGTACAAGTTGCCCAAAAGTATAATTTTAAATAGCATAAATAATCATTCTGTCATGTCCCAAATAAAATTATGCGTAATGGCCTTTATGGTCCACATGTTGCAGATTTAAGCCAAGCTGTGCGCCTTCTTCTATTATTAACTCCATACCATCAAACCCCATTTTATAATTTCTTTTATTTAGAATAAAATTAAAATATTTTTTTT
>NW_027115240.1:1500712-1503048 GCF_000696795.3 Halyomorpha halys | reverse complement strand
TTTTATTTAGAAATTAAATAAGAAAAATAGAAGGTTATAGAGAATAAATGAAAACGGAAATAGTAACAGATAAAAAGAAGAAATTTATAAGAAAGTACAAACTAAGAGATGAAAAAGGGGGATAAAAATAAAGGAAGAAAATGAACGAGACAGAATTCATACCTGTTTTGGCTTAAGTCAAAGTTAGAGTGAACCGTTTGTATTGGGTGAAGTGGAGATGGCAGTTTAAGTAATTTACATTTGAAAATAATTTTAAAGAAAACAGTGTAGAAAATATTAAAATTAGGTAAACAATAAATGATGAGATACATAATCAGGGGTTTTGTGTTTTCTATCCGTGTACATTTATATTTTTTTTTTGTTAAATATTTCTTTCCCCTCTATTGTGTATGTATCTTAATATAATTTATAAAGAAAATATTAAAATTAGGTAAACAATAAATGATAAGATACATATTCTATTTATAGTATTTATCGGGAGCAAGAGACAAATAAGTGCCTTTTACGTTGTTTTATTTAGGAAAGTTGTAAGATAGTGTGATACACTTGAATTACATTGAACCCAAATAATTCTTTTTTTAATAAAACCACTTTATTTATTGATAGATATCGCAATCTACCACACAGTTGTGGGCAATAGGTAATAGTGATGAATGAGCACATTCGTACTAAAATAAAATAAGATAAGAATGAAAAATAAATAAATAAATGAAAGAAAAAAAAAAGAGTACATAAAAATAAATAAAATCTCTCTTAAAATATACACAAACAGAAGGATAAAGAAAATTAACATAATCAAACTATGTGCATGAAAAAATAAATAAATAAAACCAAATAATCTCTAATCACATTTACCGAACCCAAATCAAGTCCAAGTTATCGACTACCTCTGTTTTAATCCAAAAAAATCGAAAATTGCGAAATAGGAAAGTCTCTAATAACAATAGGTATTATTGAAAAAAAAAGAATATAAACACTAGAAATGGTAAAATATCCATTAAAAAAAAAAGATAATATTTTAGTTTGCTTTTCTTAAAACAGTAATTTTAAAAATTATCAATACTTTGTACCACATAAATTATGAACATATTAATTACAACAATTTTAAAATTTTTAGAGGTTCCTAGGCAGCTGGAGTTATATTACCCTTTGTCCCATGAAACATGTTGCCTGTTAGAAACACTTCAGCGCAGATTAGCAATTGAAATTGGGACACTCGCGAGCCAAGTCTAATGCTACATTGATTGTTCTGTTAAATACTGATAGTCCTTCAGTCGGTGATTTGTCCCATTGCTATCGTTCAACATTAACAAACTATACCAATAAATTCCAAAGTGGAAAATTTAGGATGGATTTGGACCTTCCACTGCGCAATGGGATTTAATTAAAAGTTATTCCTTCTCATTTCCACCGGGGCCAGGCCAGTACTCAATAACCATTCGAACTAACAGTTCTTTTTTGTCTCTCTTCTTTTTTTATTTATTCTTTATTTCTCTCAAGCTCAAATCAAATGCGCTATTTTTAATCTGGGTTAATTAATATTTTCTACAAATATTAAGTACAGTTCGAATTATCTTTTATCCAGACTTGAATATAGCATTGTTCAGGTCAGGGATCGATATTTATATCGTAGTATAAAAGAAATTAAATGTTCTTGTTTGAATGTGAAACATGAGTGACTTAATGAAAAAATAATTTTATTATATAAATATGTAATCACCATATCAACAAAACGACACATAAAATATCAATGGAGAAAATAACCCAAAAAAACGGAACACATAAGGGGTATTCATGATGTTGTGTTAAATGTAAAATGTTTTACCATGTTAAATGTTATAGATATAGAATTGTGAGCAGCCCTATTTGAAGTCATGTTAAACGTTAAATGCATAAGAGCCCCTAGCGGATTTTCTCAGCAACTTGTTTTATAAGCCTTTATGTTTATAACCTTCCTTCCAGACCCTCATGTTATTGTTTACTTCGAATTTGATTTAAGTTTCAGTTTTGATTTAACCAATGTATTACAACATGGCTAGAGTGAGTGAAAAGAGGAATTTGTGTGAAAGTTTAGCTTATGAGTGTCTTATTGATCTTCAAACTTGTGAGGACGAGAAAGAAGATAAGCTAATTGACAACTGTATTGAAAGTTTTTGAGCTTAGGTTGTTACTTGTTAATGTTTTACTGTGCATCTTTGAATAAAATTATTATGTTCTAAGAAAAATGATATCTAATAAAAGTTGTTATTATGTCTATAACTCACTTTTTTAGTATTTATTGTATTAATGAACCCATTATCCTCCTATCTTCAAACCTTATGTATTGTTTAAGAATA
>NW_027115240.1:1465506-1500114 GCF_000696795.3 Halyomorpha halys | reverse complement strand
TCCGCAATCCTTTCCTTTTCAAATTCAAATCGCTCCCTATCCAACACAAGGCGGTCTGCTAATACCTCTTCTGGTTTTTTTCTCCGTTGTATTATTAAATTTAACCATTGTGATTTAATAACAGGAGTATGAAATAATAACTAGCACAAACACGAAAGAACTAACTTGACACAAAAACAAAAATGGTGGCGAGCTCAACTGGTCTATTGTGTGACGTCATTCTCCATTTAACAGACCAAGTAACAGACTCTCAGCCATGTTACATGTTATTTCGTTTTACCACGGCAAAATAAGGCAATTTTTTCCCATTTAATATGAGTTTTTCCATTTAACACGCTTTAACATGTTAAACTAAAGATCATGGATACCCATATAGTTAATCACAAAAAAACCAAATGTTGGTATTTATGAAGCTGGGGGTAAACTGGTAAAAATTACGACTATTTCCATCTAACATTTTATTGTGCCTGGCGACCTATATTTTCAGTTAAAAACCTTACATAAGATAAACGCAAATTCGAGTTCTCCTTAAAAAAAAAAAGAAGGCAAACATTTATTGATGTGGTAAATTTATTAACCAGTGTCTTATATAATTTATTCTATATAACCTTCCTATCTAAACCGTATGGGATACTAAACATATATTAAAATTAGTGCTAATGCGTTATAAATGTATGTCTGTATTTTAATATATTTACCTTTGATCCAGTCTAGCATCCAGGACTGCTATACAAGATTTGTAAATTCCTACCCCTACACACTTCCTCACTATCCATTCTTTTCTCTCCGACAGATTATTTCAAGTAAATCACAACCGCGTTTATTCATCGCTGTTTCCTCAGTCTGCTGGTGTACCTATTCTTTATACAGTTTTTACAGCTGACACCCCAAACCATCCTAACACTATCCTCACTACTTATGCCGATTACAATTGTCTATTGTCACCCTTTCAGGGTATCCAAGACCCTCCAATTCCACATCACCGCCCTTCAAGAATGGTGCCAAAACTGTAAAATGCAAATAAATCCCACCAAATAACATTTGCCCTTCGTCGTAAAAGTATGACTTCCTGCTTCACAGTATCCATTGATAATACCCCACTTATTCCTGTCGAACCGATCCGTTACTTAGGACAACGTCTGACTTGGAATCCTCATACAAAACTGGAAAGACAGAAAACTGCTCTGAATTCCGACTAGTACAACATTTACTAGACGAACGGTCTAAACTTGCAATCCATTACACAAGACTAATCTACGTGACTATAATAAGACCCATCCACCAGGACCGTAATGTTCTATATGTTTCTGATTAGGCCAGAACTAGATACCAATCCATACGTTTGTGCGAGTATCATGCCTTTATAACTAAAACAAAATTTATTTTGTGTTTGATTTTAATATAGTTATAAATGGCATAAATAAAAGCATATATATTTATTTACCGTAATGATATTGTTATTTGTTTAATAAAGTAATTCAATTATTCTTAAGTACATTGCTGAGCAATACATAAATATTATATTTTTTTAATTCACGTTATCAACCAATTAAATCAAATAATTTCCGGATATGACTCGAAAAATAGAGGAATATAATTTTTGTTAGGAGGGTGTTTTCAACGATAGAGTCTTTTATTATATTGTACCATTATTTTTAATTCTTATATCTTTTCTTTTTATTTTCATATTTTATTTTTAATTGTTTACTTCACCAATGTTCAGAGGGGAGCGCTGAAATCTTCATGAGTCCTGCTCATTCCTTTACAAGTGGGGGGAGGGGGGAGTAGAGCTCGGTTCGGAGTTCCTCAGACTGAATGTTAATATTGTTAATAGAACTGATTGTGCTTAAGATATTATTTTTCTTTACGTTTAAATTTGTTTATTTATTTATTTTTTCTCTTTTATTATTTTGTTATCGTTTAACATTTATATTTGTAAATATGGGGTGATTGAGCTATATGATCTCTATTAACATTGCCTATACATAGTAATATAACAATAATATACTATACAGTAAGACTGTAAGTAATATAAACAATATAGAAAAAAAAATTGTTTACTTTATTTTTTCTTCTGGTGTTAGTTTTGTCCTTTTTATATTTTATTGAAGGAATATAGTAGCTAAATGAGTGGGGGATTCATTAAAAAACTTTTAACTCTTTGATTATTTTATTTTTATCTAATTTAATATTTTACTTGGTTATTATATTTTTTGTCTCCCGAGTTTTATGTTTTGTTACCATAAATTTCAAAAATGAGTAATACTAAAAGCCGCAAATCGAGCATTCATCACACTTTATAAAATCAATATTTGGGCATTTAGTTTATATTTCATACCTACTTATATTGAAAATATTCCTTAGTAAGCGGTGAAGAAATTAATTCCAAAAAAGTAATTTAAGTATCGATTTACCATCCATCTACCCATAGTCTTCCATGAGAAAAAATTGTTTGGCAAAATTCTGATTCATACTAATCCTATCTATTTTTTGGTCATGTATGTTATTTAATATTAGTGAAGAGCTCACTTTTGTGTGTAAATGTATCAAATTGAATTTTAGTGCATTACTGACTATTTGTATAAATATAATTTTAGCACCTCTACCGAAGTCTGCCTACTATAGCCCAGGAAGGGACAATGTATTCCATCCAAACATTTTGGCAAGGTAGTATAGCGGCCGTGTTTTATTAGGTTTCGGAAATCGATGCCATTCAAATTTATGAGATTCCTCAGCTTTTCCAATATTCGGACTACTACTAGGTAATCTAATCTAAAGTTCTCACTCCCCGCGGACCTAGTTTGAAATGAAAATGAGGTATTGGTAAGCCATATAAGGGTAATTTTCATATAAAGGGAAATCCGCAGGTAATAATAATAACATCTCAATAATAACATCTCTGAAACTTAAAAATTCTAGGTTCTTCTCCAAAACTACTATTAGATTAAATTTGAACACAAAATCTACAAATGAAAATTTTGCACCCATTATTATGGCCGAAATGTGCCATGAAACAGAAGTCATCAAAAATGAACTTTATAAATCATTTAATATTGAATTGAACGAAGGATGACGATAATTATGGCGTTTGGACTATCCGATATTTGTTTTAAAAATTGATTTTGAAGTGTCATAGCATTTCATGTCATGCCATCTGTTGGTTTGAATTTTATTAATTTCTAAACCGTTTAGGTTAGTCTTATGCCATCAAACGGGTTGATCCGTAGTGGCATTAAAACGATTATGTAGTGCTATGTAACTGCTGACTGAAATGTATAGATTCACTTTCAAAAATTGGTCTAAAGTAATGTGAAAAAAAATGTACACTGAAGTTAATACATTATGATTATTAATGCTTCAATTAGTCATAATAAAATGGAAACTTTGTTTTATTTTTTTTCTGAGAGAAAAACATTAAATATACCAAAACACGACATGATAATCCAACAATTACTTTTATTTATATTTTCTGATAACTTGTATGAAAGGAATAAACATCCTAGATTATCATAAGTTATGATAAGTCATAACCTTTCCACATTATGTTTACATCGAGGTTTAATTTGTCCACAACAATATATATATTTAAACATATTTTGAAATGTCCTATAACCTGTTCTAATTAGTTAAAAAATTAATTAAAATGATTTTTTCAAAGTTTTCAACGAAAAACGGAATACAGAATTTTTTTTTCCACCGTATGTGTAAAAATAACGATAAAATGTATTTTAATGTTTAAATGTAGCCATATACACTGTTTAAAATATTTTTAGTGTTTTGTTGCACATTTTTAGTCCTGATTAAGCCCTGGTGGAACGAAATATTTGTTTTTAATAAATAGTAATAAATAAAACGCTTTAAACTTCCCATTTACTACAAACAATTATTATATACTATGATAATTAGAACAATTTAGACATATGGGATTGAGCTCTGGGGCTTTACCAAACCATCAAATTCCTCCGTATTTAATCCTTACAATCCATAATCCTTGATGCTCTTTATTACGACACAAATAAACACATCCACAAAGACCTTAAAATTCCACATCTTTTCATTACTAACTCCTTTCCCATCCATTAATTCTTAATCTCTCATCTTTAGCAATCCCTGATAATCCTCCGAGGTGTCTGAAAAGAAGATGGCCTCGGGACCTTCTAAAAATACCACTATTGGTTGGTTCCTTCTCAAGATTTTTAAGTGTTTGAAACATACTACATATTTACTTATTGTATTTTTCGTACAGTTGTAAATTACAATAAATAAAAAAAATAATAGTTTTGCACTACAATATTTGAGTTTAGACTTTTAAACCGCACCCGAACCATGTTCCTTCAGAAATATTTATTATGTGTAGATACATTTTTTCTTAACTGTTAATATTTAACTGTTGATATATTTTTGAGGTTTGGCCAAGAATATTTTGGTGAATTTTCGAAATTATTTTTTTATGGTTTGAGTCCTGTTGAAGCCCCAGCAACGAGAGGGCAAAACATTGGTGCTTAATAAATATTTTTGTGTTATTTACCTTCATTAATTGCATAGGTCAATCAACGATTATATGATATATAATTATTACTTTTTAATTTAATTCCTTTATAATAATTATTTATATTTAAAATAGAAATATTTCTATAAAACTTCTTAAGTATTTGAAAATGGTAGGATATTATTTATTTATGTTATAAATTTATAAAAATAGACAAAAAAAATATTGACAGCGGTGGGATTCGAACAATCAAGGGATTCGTCAATCAACGATTATATGATATATAATTATTACTTTTTAATTTAATTCCTTTATAATAATTATTTATATTTAAAATAGAAATATTTCTATAAAACTTCTTAAGTATTTGAAAATGGTAGGATATTATTTATTTATGTTATAAATTTATAAAAATAGAAAAAAAAAATATTGACAGCGGTGGGATTCGAACCCACGCCCTTTCGGACTAGTGCCTAAAACTAGCGCCTTAGACCACTCGGCCACGCTGCCTTGTGAAATATATTAATAACTTATAATATAATTGTTACTGATTAAAATTTAATTTTCAATCTTGCACAGAATGCTTACTATAATTAACAGTTGGCATTTATAGGAACTTTCTTCGTTAAGACCACATTCCATACGTTTTAAGAATTCAATGTGAAACAAAACATTATACACACGTTAATTACAATTAACCAATAAAAAATTATCTTCTTAAACCAAGACCATTCATGGTGAATACATTTCAAAACTCATTATGATTTAACCATGGAGCTGAAGCTTCTGTTGTATATTGCGTATATTTCTCTTTAGCATAGTTATCCTCGATCCATGGTAATAAAATAAAAATTTGAAGTTATATAATGCAAAGAAACATGAATATTTTATTAAATAAATCAAAAATTTTTATCCATTTTTGTCTCAACACTTTTATTTTTCACCAGTCCAACGTTTCGGCCATTCTAGCCATCCTCAAGGACATCTTCAATATAATTTCTTCCTCACATTATTATTATATATAAATGGTTTGTTATATGGTAGTGTATTAATTGTGGATAATCTTATATAAGAAAAATTAAATGTTAATGATTTTAAATTTTTAAAAATAAAAAATAGGCTTTTAAGTTATAATAAAGAAAATGACCTGGGCAGAATAGCCTGTAAAAGAAACTTTAAATTAATGTGAGGAGGAAATTATATTGAAGATGTCCTTGAGGATGGCTAGAATGGCCGAAACGTTGGACTGGTGAAAAATAAAAGTGTTGAGACAAAAATGGATACAAATTTTTGATTCATTTAATAAATAATAACCTTGTCTCAAGAAATTGAAATAATATAATTAAAATGAATATTTTAGTTTATTAATAATTTAAAAATTAAAATTATGGAAAGAAAAAATAAAATTGAGAGAAAGAAAATGTATGTAACTAATGAAATATGTAACCATAATATACGATAAAGAAGCTAAATATGAAGTTAGCTTATTTCATTTCCTTAATTCTGGCAATGGTTAGATTCTTCACTCAAGTTGAGTGTTTGCGGCTTTAGCGCTCTTGCTCAGCCTCTACTGACTCACTACCAGTGATGCGGCGAGAGGGATGCGCTGGGATCTTTTGAGTTCTGCTCAACCCCTCACACGTGGGGGATAGAGTGGGCTCAGGGATCCTCAGGTCGATTGTGTAAATATTGTATATTAGACTGTAAATGTGATTAGAGACTATATTATTTTATCATTATGTTATTTTATTTATTTATTTTTCATACAGATAGTTTGATTATGTTCATTTTGTTTATTATTCTGTTTGTATATATTTTAAGAGAGTTTTTTTTTTTTTTTTATTCATTTATTTTAGTATATATGAGATCATTCATCACTATTACCTATTGCCCACAATTGTGTGGCAGATTGTAATATCTATCAATAAATAAAAATTAGTAGTATTGTAAAAAAAAATTTCCTTAATTATGTTATTTTTACCTACTTATTCAATTACCGATATATACATTTTATTTTCCACTTCTTTCATCACTTTAATTTTATTAATCTCATTCTGTACAATTATTTACTTTATGTCATTCTGTTTATATTTTATTTTTTGTATTCATTGGTTGTTATCTTGTTCTTTGTTCTTAGCCCTAAAGAAGGCCAGAAATTCTGGCCGAAACGTTGGCACGATTATATAAGTTATTTCAACTTATTTGTGTTATATTTTGACCGCACCCCCCAACCATCTTCTCCTCGCATAGCCTTTATTAGATTTTGCCTAAATAGGTTGATCACTTTATTAGTATCGAATGATATTGTAAGTGTTCCCCCATTTTTATACTACAACCACAAATGTTCCACCACCACAAAAATGTTGAGAACCACTAATCTAGGGTATAGTTATCTATACCACTGAGAAAAAAAAAGTTATTGGGTTTACAGAACACAATGTCTCGTTTTTCAATCTCTGAACAGAAAACCTCCCCCCACCACCCCTTCCGAATAATAATATACTTACTATTCTTTTAAAACATGTAATTCCTCTTTTAATTATTTTAGAACAGGATTCAGCGAACCACATATTTTTGTTCATGGATGGTCTTTATAGAACTCTTTATATAAATGTTTTTTACATGTTTACGTCAGATAAAGCGTTTTTTCTTCTCGAAGAAGCTATTTTTCTGAAAAGGGAATAAGTTCTTTAGCAAATTCGACAGAAAGGTGCTAAGACTTCATAGGAAGGATGTTCCCTTTGTTTGGTCAGCGGATTGTGATGTAATATATTACAAAATTAAATAAGTCTTATTTAAAAACAACTTTATTAGTATCGTCTGATCCATTCAAACCGATCAATGTATCTGTAAGAATCGGTATATTAACACAAATTGGGAATACAATATTTAATTTCATATTATTTTAATCTATCGATTCCTAATCATCAATCTAGGGGTTCTGTGGAGGGCTAGGGTTCCGCAAGCCTATTCCAGGGATTACGGGAAATAATTTAGGAATGAGTCATTTCACGAAACTGAACACAGTTTTGTATCTTATCACCCTAGATTTTCGTCACATTTTCACGGATGTGTAGGTGTACTAGCCTTTCTTAGCTTTTGCTGAAAAGATGGATTGCTCTACATGTACTAAATGATAATGTGAGGGCTCCGCCATTTTCCAATTTCTATCAAAAAGGTTCCATCATTTTCTTATTTCTATCAAAAGAATTCCGCCGTTTTCCTACTAATACTAAATGGGTTCTGCCAGGAACCACTGCTCTAATCCCATAACCAAATAAGACAACATTGTCAACAGTTATAATAAGTATATAAAATAAAAAATACATATGAACAAACTGCTTATAAGAAAGCTGGGGTTTAGAAACACCAAATAATCCTCACATATCTTTCTTCTTCTTTTACTTATAAATGGCCTGGGTGATGGTTCCACGAAATGAAAAACTTGACCCCCCCACCATGGTTAGAATAGGTTGCTCACGATACCCCTCCCTCCGTATGTCAGAAATTACCAGGAAGGGGGTCAACAGTTTTAATCCCTACCGATAACCCCAGAACGCTTGTTTCAGAACGTTGTGGTTTCTATTCTTTCCTGGGTCAGTGAATACTTATTCCCTGGTGGCCCCGAGAATGAATCTTTATTTTGGGGCTGCGAAGTAGTTGAGCAAGAAAAATTCCAATAACAGTTATTAGACTAATTAAAATAATTGCTGTTTAAAAGACTTTAAGGGGGGTTTTAGTGGGGACTGAGTATACCAGGGGGCCTTTTTTTACAGAGACTTACTGATTTAGCAGAGGCTAAGTGTGCTCTACTGCCATTTTGATTTTATGCTCTTTGATAGACTTATAGATTTATTAGGTATTGAGTTCCTAACCACCATTTTGTGTTTCTTTCGCCACTATTTTGTTCCGAAGGTCTCAAAAACAAAACATCAATCACTAATGATCGGACTTTGAACTACTCCCCGAACTAAGCCCGAAAACATAAACAATGATTTGTAGAACTTTTTAATTTGCCCTAGCTTCAACAACCAGTGACTTTGAATTTTAATCCCTATTTTAGTTACAAGTAAACTTTATGTTAATCCCCTTAAGATTGGACTTTGAGCGTTTAATCCTTAACACATGAACAATCATAGAAGAAAAAAAAAATTATATACCAATAATAAATGTATCTAATTATTATCCTTCCTGCAGTGCTCATTGCCAGCCGAAAACCATACGTACTTCAGTTTGTCCCTCTTCTGACAGGGGAGCCAATACAGATGTCTGTTCGTAGGCAATACCTTCTGATTGGTTGCCGCAAAGTTCAGTTGAAAAAAAAATCACTAGAACATGACTCAAACTTTTGTTGTTAAATTGATTCTTCTCGAAATGTGAAGGTATATTTGGCCTCCAGATTATTAAAATCATATCATTAATTAAAAAGGAAGTGTCAGATTTAGTCATTAATCTCTTTCTTAGATGTGATTTTCGTGAAAGTGGCTGTATCTTCAGCAATGGAATAGTAATTCAAATTAATTAAACTATATATATTCATAATTTTAGTCTAGATTTGTATTGAATAAAATTTTCCGTTTTTATATATTTTGAATCTTAGTTCATGTATATTAAGTTTGAAAAAAGAAACATCAATCGTTTTCATGTATAAAAATTTTTAGATTCGTGAACATTTGTCTGTCTTAAAAAATCACTTGTTCTTTGTTGACGATACTGGAAATCATTAAATGAAAAAGCATTAAATTGGATTAATCACGGCCACCTAGCAGTTGTAAAACCAAGGATTTTTTGCACATTCCAATGTTAAATGGAATAATATTGTATGTATATATTAAAAAAAAAAAAGGAAAAAATAAATTCAAGCCAGTCACTTATTTCAAATTAATGAGAATGAAAAATAGTCTAAAGTGGTGTGCGCATCACAACTTTATACTTTCCATTGTACTTTGAATTGCAATTGATCCTTTCGAAACAGCTATTTCTAAATTAATCACTAAGGCAGTACTTTCCCACACATTAGTACATTACATATATACAAGTTTACATTCTGCTTAAACATTAATTCAATAGTAAATTACTCATAGAATCAATATTGAAAATATTTATATATATATATTTATTGAAATTTACAACTGTATATTATAATACATTCAGTAAATTAGATCTCAGTTATAATGGAGTGATACAGACGAGTAGATAACTATCCATTGATAGCACTCTGATGAAGGCGCCTCGGAGGATCGCGAGAAATGGAAGAGGGTGGAAGGTTAGAAACTAGTGGGTGGTTAGGGAGTTTAGAATGGAAGGAATGATATCTGGTTCGGGCTAGATCGGTTACATAAGGAGCATTAAGGATTTTACGAAGGATTTTGAATTGTAGGGATTGGATACGAGAGGAATTCGAAGGTTTAGTGGAGCCCCAAAGCTCAACTCCGTACGTCCAGATTGGCCTTATTACAGTCATGTAGATCAGTCTTTTGTTATGAGCTGGAAGTTTAGACCGTTTGTCTAGTAAGTGCTGTAATCGTCGAAATCGACGTGCAGTTTCCTGTCTTTTCAGTCTTGTGTGAGGATTCCATGTTAATCGTTTGTCCAGATGTAGTCCAAGGTAGCGGATCTGTTCGACAGGGGTAAGAGTAACGCTATTAAATGAAACTGTATGGCTGCCGGTAGGTTTAGTATAAAGTTAATATTATTATGAATGGTCCATTTAAATTAGCAACTCTTTTTAAAGCGTAAAATGTATATATTTATTTTTTGAGAATAGTAGAATTAGATATAAAACTGTGAGAAATGTAAAATTATACCTTTTGAAAACAGTAGAATAAGATGTAAAATTGTTTATCTGATCAGGGTAAATTGATTTATTTTCCATTTAAGGATTTTGAACCACTGAGCGATGGGTTTATTATAACATTGTTGGAATTTCGATATACTATTATAGACATTAGTAAATTAAATTTAGTAATACTCGGTTGTAATATAATAGAATTAAGTAGCTTTACCCGACAGATGTAGGGCTGTAGGATCCGCCCAAGTCGTGGGGAGCCGTCGTGACCTGGCTGCCAATTTCCCGCCGACCTCTTAACGAGCCTTCCGATAACAGAGTCACTAATTCGTACGCAAGTGGTGGCCCAGTTGAAAAAGTGTTTGTTGAGAAGCTGTTTCCTCTGCTTTGTTGGATTATTCGGTGTGTAAGCGCCCTACGTTCGTGATTGTCTCCTAAATATAAAAATCAGATCAGAGATTTTTGTTTTAGAATCAATTCTTGTTGATACACGGTGGCTCATTTTTTTCTTTATTGAGCTGAATTACATTCTTTCATATACATTGAAATATGAACAACACTAGAACAAAGAGAAATTTAAAATAGAGTAAATTATTTATGTATTTTTTCGGCCAAGACTCCCATGGGAGTCCTATATTGCCTAACCATGGTTGGGGGTAAAAGTTTTTCATTTTTTAAGACCGCCACTCAAGGAATAAAGTCAGCGCCCAGGCCGGATTCGAACCGCCACCGCCAATAGTCATCAAATTGGTAAGACTGTGTCTTAACCACTGAGCTACGGGCGACCCCAAGAGTGCATTTGCTAAAATATGAGCCCTAATAGAGCTATTTACTCTAGAGAGAGAGAAATACTCTATTTATCTATGCTGCCTAAATACATCAGGTTGCTATCTCACACAGCATACTTATCAATCCGTAATCGGACATATATAAATTACACATACATGGTATAATCAGAAAAAAAGAGATACAATAATAAGATATAATAAACAATTTTTTCCCCCTACAGTTTCCTTTTACAATCAATTTCGGCCTGTACAACAAATACAAATGTTTCAATTCATTCCTATTTTTCTTTCTCATTTCTGCTCCTCCAATTTCACCATTTCACATTTTTTTAATTCACCTGATCAACAAATTCGGTCTTCGGAATTCACCCTCCTAGACCCTCTTCAGTGACCCGCTAAACAAATGTAATATTAGACGACAATGTGAGATCAGACCATCATTCATAGTCACAGCAGTAGATCAGTTTACCAAAAACAAACAAATAGATATATTTTACGAGAATAAGACTAACACATAGATAATAAAAAACCGGATATAGGAAACACTTGAATGGATAAATAAGTTAAAAAAAAAAAAAAAAAAAATAATAATACTAATAAAATAAAATAATTTAATGAATAAATACGTTTATAAAAGTTTATGAAGTTTATCTTCGTAGGATTAGTGGTTTTCCTAACATTTGTTTAAATAAATTAATTTATATTTGTTCGGACAATTTTTCATTTGCCAAATTTATATTCATATGCAAATATAAAAACTATTACCCCTACGAAGATAAGTGTGTCATGAACTACTTTGTAGTAGTTAAATTTACTTTATTTTGAGTACTAGCAGATACATGTGTGTCTTATGGTTCTAGATAAAATTTTTTTGAAAAATCACACATTTTATACGAACAACAAAAAATTAACATTTTGTGAATTTATTTTGTCAAATATCATAAAAACTACTACTCCTACAGAGATAAACGTTATAAATTATTGTAGAGTAAATTTAAATTGTTTTAATTTGAGTGCTAATAGACATCTATACGTCACATAGTTCCTGAGATATAGATTTCTCAAAATAAATTCACTACCTACTAATCTTTCAGTACATTATGAAATGTTGCATTTTTAGAAAGTTATATCTCGATAACTATTGAACGGAAAAAGCTCCATTAAGGCTTATATTTCAGAAAATTTACTCTTCCTTAAATAGTGCTCTCTTAAGTTTTCTAGTGTTGTTGGTATTTTTTAAGATATAGAGCTAAGAATGATAAATTAAGGTTTTGTGACATGCGTCATTTTTTTATTCGTTCTACCTATACTTGACAGAGTCATCAATTTTGACTAGTAATTATACATAGTTTTCATTAAAATAATAAAAAATTGGGGTGAAATAACTGCCTTTTTTTCTTCCCGACTCTTGTACTAAGAGTTCAGACGTTTGGAACTGGAAATATATCCAGAAGCATGTACCACCAAGCGGTGTTTGAGGCTAAGGTTTGCTAATTTGATTCACTTAACAGCGATTGGTCTTACGTCCTAGCCAATAAGGAGCTACTTGCTCTGATGGTACCCTGGCTGGTTCGATCTTCCCAGTTGGAACTCAGCCAACTTTTCCATTAGATCTAAACCCCAGTCTCTCCTAGTCATATCTTCTTATTGGACTTTTCAAATTCATTCAACATCTATTTGTACCTCTGGTGTCTTCTTGGCATATTATGGTATTAGAAATAATTAAACAGTACCTAATGAAAGTTGACTATCAATCGTGAAATAAAACATTAGATTTTTAAAAATTATGAATCATCTATTTATCATTAATTTAAAGATATTATTAATTAGGTGTTCATAGTTGACCGTTGGTTAATATGAGGAGATGGACCGGGGCGCGGTCTTCAAATAAACACAAATAAAAAAAAAAAGTATTTACGTTTCGCCCTGAATTTCAGATCTTCACCAGAAATGCTCAGGCAGAGATTCTGATTAGAGCCATGATTCATTAATTAACTACAATAAAATATTATAACTCATTTTATTTTTATTCGAAGGAGATTGTAGACCGTACGAAGTAGATTTTAGTAATATAGACCGGGTGGTGGTCAATAAAGATATCAAAATAGTAAAAGAAAACTATTGTAAACCAACGTTTCATCCCACATTGCAGGGCATCATCAGGGCTAAATGAAAAAAAAACAAGATGCAAACATTTTAGAATTAACAAAACATTAAAATAAAAGTATTTCAAAACAATTGTTATGATTATAAAGTAAAATAATATAATTATAAAAATAATTAACCAGATGTGATAAAAGTTCTGAATACATATAACTATATCTATAATTTTAACCATATCTACTTCACTATCTGTTCTACTTTTTACACCTATATCTTTATCATATTTATAACTAATTTTAATGATTAGTCTCCTACAATTTATTAGTCTAGGTCTGTATTTAGAAATTTTATCACACCTGATTATGATTATTAGTAACTTGTTTCCAGTCCACCTACATGTTATACTTCCTTATATTGTTATAATTAACTATTCATTAAAGCTAGTTTAATGAGTTATAAAGTAGTGTATGATGTTTATATTCGTACGAGTAATAGTTTACGTGAAAGTTGCTAAAATAAATTGATTTATAGTTGTTCGGACAAATTTTCATTTGCCAAATTTATATTCATATGTGAATATCATAAAAACTACTACCCCTACGAAGATAAGTGTCATAAACTACTTTGTAGTAAGTTAAATTTAATTTATTTTGAGTGTTGGCAGACATATGCGCGTCTTATGGATCTAGAGATATATTTTTTCAAAAATCCAACATTTTATACGAACAACTATAAATTAACATTTTGTTAGTTTATTTTGTCAAATATCATAAAAACTACTACCCCTACGAAGATAAGTGTCATAAACTACTTTGTAGTAAGTTAAATTTAATTTATTTTGAGTGTTGGCAGACATATGCGCGTCTTATGGATCTAGAGATATATTTTTTCAAAAATCCAACATTTTATACGAACAACTATAAATTAACATTTTGTTAGTTTATTTTGTCAAATATCATAAAAACTACTACTCCTACAAAGATAAACATTAAATATTTTATAGTAAATTTAACTAGCTTTAATTTCAGCGCTGGCAGACATCAGTACGTCCAATGGTTTCTGAAATAAAATTTTTCATAAATCCAATTTATTGTCCACACCACTATAAATCAATATATTTTAGCAAATACCATGAAAACTACTATTCCTACGAAGGTAAAGGTCATAAACTTCTTTATAGTCCATTAAAATAGCTTTAATTCGAGTGCTAATAGACATCTGTACGTCACATAGTTCCTAAGATATTGATTTCTCAAAATAAATTAACTAACTACTAATCTTTCAGTAGATTTTTATGAAATTTTGCTTTTTAAAAAGCTATATCTCGAGAACTATTGGATGTAAATAGCTCTTTTAAGGCTAATATTTCAGCAAATTTACTCTTCTTTAAATAATGTTCTCTTAGATTTTCTAGTGTTGTTGGTAGTTTTTAAGATATAGAGGCTCCGAATGAAAAATCAATTGTTTTTTAAGGTTTTGAAACAGCCGCCATTTTTTAATCCCTCTACCTATACTTGGCAGACTCATCAATTTTGACTAGTAATTATACAAAGTTTTTATTGAAGTAATCAAAAATTGGGGTGAGATAACTGCCTTTTTTTCTTCCCGGCTCTTGTACTATCACCAGTACACTCCTAATGCGACATTTTTTTTTTTTCTCATTTGAGCATTTTTCTCACCTGGACATCTTTGGCGTTTCTTACTTTAAATAATGAGCCAAGGAGGAAGATCTTAGATCTTTTACGAAATTTGGATCCTTCAGCCCCTGATGGAAGAGCTACCATTTACAATTTCAATCGTGTATATATATATATATACACACAAGTCGTCTACCATGAGGTAAATGCTCATGGGACACCTCTTAGGGGACAAAAAATATATGGTACTCCTGCTGGGTTAGCAAGTAAAAGTTCTTATCTATCAATAGCTTATGAATCATTAGATTTAACTTCCAATTTTATAATAATCAGATTGATGGTTAAATTTTGAATAAGAATATTGCATATCTAAGATGTACAGAAAAATAATTAAAATTTACACTACGACAAGCAACAGAATATTAAAATGACGTGTTGAAAAACCTCTCTTGCATATAATAAATAAATAAAATCTATATCTGAAAGTTTACTTTCTTAATACCATATTCCTTTTTAATTTATTGACCTCCCCTCGTTTCCTTGTTCAGTGCTCTTAGAACAATAAGAAAAGAAATGTATACGATATTATTCATAAAGTTTATAATATTTAAAATGAAGAATCCCCCTAATCCTAGATTTAAATAATTTAGTTATAAGTCTCGAGTTAGACTCTAACTTTAGGGGGAAGGGTGCTTTAAACTTCGTCCGAACGGTTTTGCAATTTCGGCAGCATAATCATTGCAAGGACTCCTGATACTTTGAAATATAGAGAAATGAATAATTTTCCATCATTAGCTATAAATGTTTAAAACATAAAATGTTTTTTATTTATAATAAGAATTAGTAACAATATGTAGTTAGAATTGATTGTAATTTTGCTTTAATTTTTTTTTTTTTAATGTAACAGATCTAGCCCGAACCAGATATAACTCCTTCCATTATAAACTTCCTAACCAATCAAACCCCTAAGTTTCTAACCTTGCATCTTCTTCCATTCCTGACAATCCTCCAAGGTGCAAGAAAAGAAGATGGCCACGAGACGTGAATATGTAAAATGTCATTAGAGTGCTACAAATGGGTAGTTTCTTTACACGCCTGTAACACTCCATTTTAACTAAGATCAAATTTACTGAATGTATTATATAATATACAGTTATAAATTTCAATAAAGATATTAAAAAAAAAATATTATAATTTCTTTCCTTTTTACTGCATGGATATAAAGATTATTATGCATCAATTTATTGATTTTTTTTTTAAACAAGACATAAGTATAACCCGATCGAACAATGCATAAGAAACCAATGATACTTGCAGTAAAATATGTCATGTAAAAATGTTTTAGAAAAAGCGTGTCAGATTTATTTTTAGAGTATTTTAAAACTCAGGAATACGAATTTCTTTAGAATGTAGCGTAGCATTGCTAGATTATGGCATATATATATATAATATTTTATGTTAATTATTCAAATTTTGGTTACTATTATTTGCTTGTTTTTATTGTTTAAATGGTCGAAATTTGATTATTTTTTACACCTTTAACTAACACTCAGTTAACCTCTCCTAAATAGAAACAGATATTCGATGTTTAAATCAATTCTTTTCTATATCCTATGGCATAATGTTATAATTTGCTGATAAAATACTTTTGTATTATTTTACTAAAGAAAAACTTTGTCCAGCTGATGAATGAAAACGACACTGGAGAATTATCCTTGGAAAGTTGCCCCGCGTATCACGAGAACCGAATCTGATACATGCCGAAACTAATAGTACAAGAGCCCAAGAGAAGAAAAATGGCAGTCATCTCACCCCAATTTTTGATTACTTTAATGAAAACTATGTATAATTACTAGTCAAATTTGATGAGTATGCCAAGTATAGGTAGGGGGAATAAAAAATGGCGGCTGTTTCAAAGCGATAAAAAAAAACTAATTTGTCATTCAGAGCTCTATATCTCAAAAAGTAAGAACAACACAAGAAAATCTAAGAGAACGTCATTTAAATAAGAGCAAATTTGCTAGAAGATGAAGAACTATTGCACGTAAATAGCTCTTTTAGAGATAATATTTCAACAATGTTACTCTTCTTTAAATAATGTCTTCTTAGATTTTCTATAATTGTTGGTAGTTTTTAAGATATAGAGTTCCAAATGAAAAATTAATGTTTTTTTAAGGTTTAGAAACAGCCGCCATTTTTATCTTGGCAGACTCATCAATTTTGAGTTGTAATTATACAAAAATTGGGGTGAGTTAACTGCCTTTTTTTCTTCCCGGCTCTTGTACTATCACCAGTACACTCCTAACGTGACATCTTTTTTTTTATCATTTGACCATTTTTCTCACCTGGACATCTGCGTTTCTTAATTTAAATCATGAGACGAGGAGGAAGATCTTAAGGGGGTATAGTCATACAAATGACACCCCTAACTATATAAAGTGTTCATATTAAAGGAAAAAAAAAAAAATAAATAGATAAGAATAATGCTTCTTAATAAAAGAGGAAAGTAAAATTAATAACAAAAAATAATAATATTGGTACACTTAAATAAAACAAACAATTGTCTTCTAATAGTAAATAGAAACAAGTTAATTTGAAAAAGGGAAGAGAGAAGAAAATAGAGGGAAAAAATAAAAAATAATAATGAATAAATAAAATGAATAATAATAATATGTAAGTAAATAGAGGTAGTGTGACTATGAATTAATTTTATATTTATTAAAAATTTATAAAAGAATGTCCTGCAATGTGGGCTTCAGTCTTCGGGTTGAGGTTGGGTTTCCCAGGTTGTAGGTGACTGCTCTTTTAACTGTCGGCAAGTGGGAGTGGAACTTCAGGAACCGTTTTTTGATATAATCCTCTGTTGACTCCATTTATAAATGTTTCAGTAGAATCAGCGATCCCAAATTCATTAATTGTTTTTAATGAGATATTCTAAAATTCATTTTAACAAAACTATTTACTTAAAAATTACTAACAATAATCCCACATAATTTTTTCTACTTGTTCTTGCTCCTTCTTTCCCTCAGCTTGGAGTTTAAGAACCAGTATATACTACCCGAAGCTTCCTCCCAGAGGCCACCTGTCTCATCTGGTTCCCTCAACCTTTCCATGTACTCTCCATACATCAACGGGAATCTGCCCACCTGGTGCTTCAGTATGTCGTTGAGATTTC
This sequence comes from Halyomorpha halys, assembly GCF_000696795.3. Lineage (NCBI taxonomy): Eukaryota > Metazoa > Arthropoda > Insecta > Hemiptera > Pentatomidae > Halyomorpha > Halyomorpha halys. Next base: position 1,482,134 of record NW_027115240.1, on the reverse strand, counting down.
AGGTGCCCTAACCAACCAATTATTTTCCCCTATATTTGCTCTAAAAGTATTTCTGTTATTTTATCACGTTTATAATATACCATAAAAATAAAATTAATAACTTTAGTATTTATTTTACCATTTTTTTTTTTTTTTCGAAATTGGATTTTGTGTTCATTATTAATTCAAGTAGTAATTCCTAAAAATTCTTGGTTATGTTGCTTTAGTCTGTACGATGTTAATTGATTGACAAAAAAATTTTTTTTTTTCAAGTAGACTTCTTAGTAAAACGTAAAGTTCCAATTCAAGTATTACTGTTATATTTTATTTAGCTTTATAATGCAATATAACAACCATTTTTAATAATTGTATTGATTTAAAATATACACTGTATCATCATTAAATTTATAAAAATTGTATTATGTGCCTACTCTTAATGGGTTTACCAATGTATATGTGCATGAAAAATGTGAGTGTCTAAAAATATTTTTTTTTAAAATCTAGGTGACATTGAAGGATAAGTACAAATATAAATATACTCTTCCTCTATATTACTTTCTATTTTTATTTTATTAGTTTTTTTATAATTTTTATTACTTATTAATTATTATATACAATTTGCCACAAGGCTATAATCGATACATAGTACATTTTAAGGTACAAATACCTTGTATGTTACATTTATGTGATTTGAATTTCCAGTTTTGTTTTTTACACATTTACAATTTTATAAACAGTAGAGAAATTAAAAAAAAAACTACATAATAACATAAATATAAATCTACATATTAACCTAAATATAAACCTACATAATAATATAAAATTTAAATGATAGATAAATGAACAAATAATACACATTGTTAAAAAATAAAATTTATACAATAAGCAAATTTTATATATACAATTTAAGTATCAAGTTTTGTTAATGTTTAGTCTAATAATATGGGTTTTGTTCGTTTATGGATATATCTTTTGAATGATGTTTTGTCGTAATCTCCTATTAAAAATTTTGTGGAAGTATGTGTACTCTTTAATCGTTGGGAGTTGTAAGCCAGAGATCATATTTTAAATGCTGGTGTGGCGATTACAGGATTACTTTTTTTTTATGATTATTTAGAATTTCTGTCAAAATATGGGTCCATTTCGCCGATGATGCCCTTAGCTCTATGCATTTGTTTTTTATGTGCATGGAGAAGGTTAAAAATTTGTACGAGGAGAAGATGGTTGGGGGTGTCAAAAGCTGTCAAAATAAAACACAATAAGTTGATGTAACTTATTTAATTGTGCCAACGTTTCGGCTAGAGTTTTTAGCCTTCATTAGAGCTAAGAACAGAACAAGATAACTACCAATGAATATAGAAAATAAAAAACAAAATATAAACAGAATGACATGAAGTGAATAATTTTACAGAATGGAATTAATAAAATAAAGTGATGAGAGAAGTGGAAAATAAAATGTATACATAGGTAATTGAATAAGTAGGTAAAATAACATAATTAAGGAAATAAAATAAAAATGAAGTTACATGATGCAAAGAAATATAAATATATTAGTTATTAATAATTTAAAAATAAAAATATGGAAAGAAAAATAAAATTGAGAGAAAGAAAATATATGTAATCATAATAATTGATAAAGAGGCAAAATACCATAAGTAAAGTTTAATAAAAGAAATAAATAGAAAAAAAAATAGTTTTAAAACAACAATAATAATATATGGTGAACATAACTAATAACGTGGGTAAGAAAAATTGAGAAAAGAAGGGGTTGTAAAATAAAGATAGGAAAAAATAAAATAAAACGAACCTGTTAGCTTGAAATCTAACCATGAAGTGGTATTCTGCGCCGAGAACGGCCAATCTTTGAATTAAAAAATACATTACAAGATGACTAAGTATTTTTAAGAAGAAACGTTAAGAGTGGGTAAAAAAATAAAAAGTAAAAAATAGAAAATATTTAGAGGAAGAAAGCGTGTGAGAGGGTGACGAAAAATGGTTTTTGGAAAATGTATATATATATGTACTAGGATGACGAAGTACCGGAAGATGATAGATAGTTATGTAAACAGTTAAAGATTTTTATTTCATCCTAGTACAGATCTGTAAATATATAGAGGTATGTTTGTAATGGAATATTATTTAGTATAGAATGTCCAATGTAAGCAAGTATGGGGCAATATTTTACCGAAAAGAGGTGACTGTAGACATAATGAATATGGTTGGGGTAATATTCGTAAATGTTGATCGAACTCTATGTATATGTATTAATTTCTGAGTTTGATAGTTTGCGTGAATATGGTATAAGAGTATTATTTTTAGGCCATACTAGAGTTAGTGCGTTTATTTCTTGCCCGACCAATGCATGTTAGTCATTATAAAACAATTTGGTACAGCTTACTGAGTATCCTAAACAACATAAATAATCTATAGTTGTTACGATAATACACAATATTAAATAATTATATAGATATAACATAAAATAAACAATGTTTTCTAACTAAGATATTATATACCAATTCATTAATCAATTAACTATAATAATCCCTCTGCGGCAATAGATTATCTAGACAAGCAATCGTCAACATTTTCTACTTCTGACATAATATTTTTGAATTTGGATATAAAATTATTATAATTGAATAAAGTGAACAAAATGTTTAATTTTCAGAAATTCTCCAACGTTTCGGCCCTCAGGGCCTTTTCAAGGAGACAACCTTAAATATTGATGTTAAATTATTTAGAATATTTTCTGCAGGCTAATTGCCCATGACATATATAATTTTTTATATTTTAAATCTAAAACTTTTTCACATAAATAGTCTCTTTTTCTACTTACAAACATCATTTGTAAGTAACAATTATAAAACATCATTCATCATAAATGTTTGTTAGTAGAAAAAGAGATAATTATTTATGTGAAAAAGCTTTAGATTTAAAATATAAAAAGTTATATATGACATGGGCAATTAGCCAGCAGAAAATATTTTAAAGAATATGACATCAATATTTAAGGTTGTCTCCTTGAAAATTGTCTGAGGGCCGAAACGTAGGAGAATTTCTGAAAATAAATGTTGAGAGTATATTTGGATCAAAATTGTGTGTGTTAATAATAAAATAAACCACTCTCAAACAATCATTAATCCAAAATGTTTAATTTATTTAAACTACTCTATAATAGAGGGCTCATTATCTATACGGGGTACGTTATTGTGTCCTGGGAAAATTTTTTTCTAACCACCTTGAATCATTTTTGGGTAAGGCAGGAAAATCTGTTGATATCGCCTTGTAGATTTCTTTATTGGAGGGTTTGTTCTTCGGTCGTTTCTTACTCTCTTGCAGCTGTTGATTTCTAATATATTTTGGACATTTTTTGAAGTTTGCAAAATGTTCTTCGCTGCAATTACTGCATTTTGGGGTAAAGCCTTCTAGCCATATATTCGGACAATCTCTCGATAAATGTTCTTGAGCACATTTTAAACACTTAGGTTTTTTATAACAATTTCTTGATACATGGTTAAATTCCTGACATAGATAGCATTGAATTGTTTTTGTTTTACTATTATATTTTTCCCAGGTTATGCTAACGTTTTCACAATATTTAATATATTTCAATTTAGCAAGCTGCTGTTTGTTATTTAATATTACAACGCATAATGGGAGTTTTATTTCTCTGTCACCTGATTTTTTTGCCATTTGGAAAATCTTGTATATTTCAAGACCTTGTTCCTTAAGGTTGTTTAAAATGTACTCTACAGTGTACCCAGGGGGAATCCCTTTCAGAACCACTTTAGGTTTTACCTCATGTTTAGGAGTGTAGGTATGAAAATTTCTATTTAATGCCTTCAATTCATCTTTTATTATAGTAAAGTCATCACTATAGTAAACGTAAAATATGGTTTTATTCACACCATATTTTATGTTTACTTCTTTTAATTTTGCTTTTAAATGGGCCTCTATATTTTTATGATTTTTAAATGTTGAATTTACTACGATAGGAGGAAATTTCTTTGCTCGACCTTCAAATTCCTTGACACAATCACCATCTTCTTCATCAGAACAAAGTGACCATCTACTGATGATTGGGAAATTTAATATGGACTCACCTCTTTCTTGATTCGATAAACATAGTTCTTCATTTGTTTTTGATGTGCTAGGGGTCGCTTCATCCATCTTGGTTATTACTATTGTATATACAAATTAAAAAAAAAAAAAAAAATAGTACCGTTTTCAGTGAACTAGAAACTGATTTACACACAATAAAAAACTAAAAGATCGATTAGTTTATGTCTCACTAAGTAATAGGTCTTTACCGGCCGGATGCTACAGAGAGACTCCGCTCCAGGAGTTTGCAATCTGACAAATATAGACGAATGTTATCACTCGCAATATTTTTATATCGAATCTCAGATGCTTGAATCTAAAAATAAATCGATGTTTAAAAACATAGATGCTATCAAATAAGTCAGTCTAAAAATATAGGTGGCTTTAATAAAGCCATCATTTTGAAAATACCCCTGTTTGCCATCTTTGTGTGCGATATTCCTTATTTTTTTTTTACTATTCTATCGAATAACGCGTTTATAGTTATGAAACAACCCAAGTTGTTGTAACATCGTATAAATATCGTTTCTAATTCTATTCCAAAAGCATATTCTATATTTATATAATAGCTGAAAACAACAGACAGGTCTTAGTTTCCTCTCTTATATTTTTCTAAAAAATAATAGTCTTTTATTTGGGGAGGGTCAACTATAAATAGTAAATATTGAATCTTAATAAAACAATTATGATATAAAAATATATAATTAATTATGCGTCGATTGAGTATCATAAATTAATAATTTTATTCAGAGTATGGTAGTTTACCTCTTAATGCTATTTGTTTATAGTTTGCTACAAGCTTAGATATAGTAATATATGAATGCATAATTAACTCGAAAATAAGTCGAGGCTTTCCTAAAACTATTATTGAGGACCTGATAATTTGGTTAATTAATTTCGAAATTTTAAGTCCTTATTTGTTTTTTCGCCTATAACTACTTATGTGTATCACTGTATGTGAAAACTAATGAAACAGCACGAAATTATATTTATATATTTTCTATCATTCTGTCAAGTGAGCACCATAACTTAATAAATCAAGTAATATGGTCGTAGACCACTTGCTTCGGTTTTACCTTAGGTTATAAGAGAATTTTGTAACTAGTTGCTTTATCAAACTAATTAACAGCTTAGCAAGGATTTTAGGACCATCAGAAATTCGTTTGCGTGTCAAGTGTGAACTTATATATAGTACTACACCTAAGTTTTCGAAAAAAAATTTAATTTTTTGGTTTACTGTTTACCATCATACTACTAGGCCGTATTATTACATAATAGTACTCATTCAACTCAGAATTCAGTGCTCTTTTTTCGCACCGTAACATTTTTGCAGAAATGCACTGTTTAGGAGTAATAAAAAAAAAAACTAGAATACTAAAAAAAAATTTATTTTTTTAGAAAATAAATTAGCTGCTTAGTAAGAGTTTTAGGACCGCCAGAAATGCATTTCCATATTAGTTGTGGCTTAAAACAAAATTTTAAATTATTCTTTGATGTATTTTTTACGAGGTTGGTTTCATGCATCGGGCTCCAGTACTACAATCGCGAGAGTGGGCGCACAGAAAAAAAGGCTGAATAAGCCATATTATTGATATAATAGTTATTTAGTGGTAAATTAGCAGGTTTTTTTTCAATAACTCCAAATGCAAATAAAGATACTTCTTGGATTGGTGCTAAGTCGATACAATAGTTCGATTCGCTCAAGGAGAGCCCATAGTTGGTGTAGGGATGACATATTCAACGATGGCTCAGTATCAAAACAAACGAATGCAAGGTTTCTCGTCCATCGAGCTATCACTTTTCCAATTTCATCAGGAATTGACAAATAGAGGAAATAGAGACATAAAAAAAAGTTCATGAAGTTCCACTCCCAGTTACCTACAGTTAAAGGAGCAGTGACCTAAAACTTGGGAAACCTAACCCCAACCCGAAGACTGAAGCCCAGGCTGCTGCAGGACATTCTGTTTTAAGTTTTATATTTGTCAGTTCTGTTATTATTACTCTAAAATTTTATTTTATTTTAATTTTTTTTCTCTTAATCTTTTGCTTAAATAAACTTTTTTTTTCCCCATTAGAAGTCAATTATTTATTTTGTTAAAACCATAAATGTCATTGTTTTTATTATTAACTTTACTTTTATTTTTTAATACAAATTATTATTTTAATCTATTTATTTTATTTTATTTTTATTATTTATTTATAGCGTTATATATAGTTAGGGGTGTCTTTTGTATGAGACTATACCCCCAATATTCAATTGTTAAAAAATATACCTCTTCCATTAACCATGTAAGGCCTACCAGGCCGATCTGGTATTAAATAAATAAATAAAGTGGTCACTTTTGAAATTCAAGGAGAACATCTAGCTGTATTATATAAGTTTTTTTTTTAAATTTTTTCGTAGTCCAATTCAGCTTTCATCACTGCATCCAATCGTGCAATGCTTCTCCATTTAGGACATATGTTTATGTTTGTGATAAGATTAAGTTTTATTTTTTCTTAGATTCATCTTGGAGGTCTCATGCCTCTTACTAGTATTTAGTATTAAGGTACCATTATCTTTTTTTCTGACTACAGGAATATACATTATAACGCATAGTGTCTCTTCCCAAAAAACCTTCGTTTTTCCTCAGAAATGCCGCTATTATTTATGTCACCACTGGTGATCCTTATACTATTATATTCCAAAATTCGTAGTACATTTTCGGTCATGTACTACTTACAACTGGTCAATAATAAGACTTTTTTTTTTATTATTGTATATAACCTACCAGTTCATTATTGACATATGTGTGGGATGGAGGTTTTCCAAAAGGTAACCAACCTATTCTAACCAGAGTGGGTGGGTCGGCTTTTTATTCCGTGAGAGCGCCATGAAATAAATCTTAACCCACCCATTGACAAGCTGTTTCCTGTCTTTTCAATCTTGTATGAGGATTCCAAGTCAGTTGTTTCAAACAAATCATTGTAACGGATAACGGATCTGTTCCACAGGGATAAGTAGGGTGTTATTAAAGGGTACTGCGGGGCAGGAAGTCATATGTTTACAACGAAGGGGAAATGTGAATTGGTGGTATTTATTGGAATTTTAATCCTCTAGTTTTTAAACCTTTCTTCAAGGATGGTGATGTGGTATTGAAGGGCCTGGGATACAATGTAAGGGACATTATTCACTAATAATAGACATGCTTCATTAGTATACTTGCTAAGGATAATGTTAGGATGAGTTGGGATGTCAGCTATAAAAATTATATAAAGGATAGGACTACCCTGAGTTACACCAAAAGACTGAAGAAAGAATGGTGGATGATGTGGAGTTGTTATTTACTTTAAATAATCTGTCAGAAAGATAAGAACAGATAAAAAGGAAGTCTCTGGATAAGACATTTGAAAGGGTAGGAATTTAAGGATCTTTTACATTTAACTTATAATTACCCGTTTGCTATATAAACACAAAAGCATGTTATTTTAATTTATTTATTATAGAGATTTAATATTACTAAATATAATAATTTATTTTGATGACGCTATTTTTTTTTTTTTTTTACAGGTAACCTGTCTTTTTTAAAATACTTTGCATCCAGAACATCATCTAAGGTAGGTGTTTTTAAAACCTGATATCAAAGTCTTTTGCTCTTCTAGTTGGAAGGCTCCTTCTATAATATCTCTCATACATGAAAGAAATAAGAAAGTTCTCTTGTTTAGTGGAACGGTATCAATGCACTTCCTGTACTTGAGAAATCTCGGAAAAACGGGACCAAGCCATATCCACGGCACTCCTCCTCTCTCCCCCGACAATGCGACATGAGTATACCCTGACATCGGCCGATATAAATATATATATTAATGATAGTGGGGCTAGTGAGGATGAAGATCGATCGATGGGGCCTTGACCCGACCACGTGACTCCGCCCGTTGGCCAGCAGTTGGAAGATAGTCGCATACCTTCTGCCGCCCCTGTAAGGATCTCTCCTCAGTAAATGCACAGCACATGGCTAAATGCACAATAATGCACATTTTATTATTTATTTTATTTTTTTTTAGTTTGGTTACTGCTTATGCTCGGGTACTGAAATGCCGTACAGAAATGACAGTACTTGGCACTTTTGTATTCCCATGAAGTGGCAAAAGAAATGTTTACAAAAAATAAAAAATAATGATAATTAATAAAAATACTGTCTACATAGCACATGGTTCGAGCTTACTATAGAACAGAATAAAAAATATAAATATTCTCAAACGAAAATGAAGAATAACATAATGTTTATGTACTTAAAAAAAGAAAAACATCAATTTTTAATTGAATCGTAAAAATAATTATTAAACAGCGAATAAGACAAAAATCATACTGTGACAAAAGCAAAAATTTTATTTTTTGCGCTATATAAAAGTTTAAACAATAAAAAATTTATTTCAAAGCAATTAATTGTGCATTGGAATGTACAGCTTTAAAGTAAAAGCGCATATGAATCTTCTGCAATGAATAAACTACAATTTTATAAAAAAATTAATTAATAATTAATTATATTATGGTCCCATTAAAAATGTTTAAGTACTAATAATCTACATAATAAAAGTTACTTAAACAATAAGTTTTATTAGAAATGTCCTAATAGTAGTATAAATATTAATTATTATTGTAAATTTATTAGGTCGTCTTATTAGGAAACTCTGAAATTCTCAAGATTATCTTTATATCTGTCTGAAATTATTTTATACTACAACTTTAAGAAATGCTTGAAAGTTATGATTAAAATCATTACGAGTGTACTTTGAAATACTTAATTTGTTTGTTACAAATTTTATTATAAATCCTCTAATTAATATAGAATATATGGTCAATCCTATTCATCTAAAATTACCTATTTTTAAAGAAAATATGGTTGTAAAAAAATATTTACATACAAATTAAACAAAATTGTCATTAAAATAACTGCTAAAAATTATAAGAAAACGAAACAAAGGAAGTAATTGTTAGAGATCAATTGCATAACTTATGTCTTTGCTAATATTTTGAAACTTATGAATACGCTCTGAGTCTTATGTTCTTATAATATTCCAATTTTCAGTAAACAAATAATTCTAGGCATTATGATTTAATTTATCCTTAATGTCCTTTCCAGAAAAAAAAATTAATATTTAAAAAAGGTATTTAATTAAAATTATTTTGAATATTTCAATATGTATTTTTTTTTATTTCCATAAAGTAAGTTTGAGAAATTAATTGGTCGAAAAAAGATTTTTTCTCGAGTGGGATTTGTGATCCAATTAATCGTCATAAAATTGTTAATTTGTGAATTAATATATTCTCAGATTTTACAATTAATAGTCATTCAATTTTAAAAGAATCAAAAAATACAAAAAATAAATATTTGTACTCTGAAACCAACTGTACAATAAATATCGTTGTGTAATATAATATTTCGAGGCACACGTGTACGCACTTTGTGGACAATCGATATCAATTCGGACAAAAATAAAAATTAAATCAAATGATTCTATCCTATTAGTAATAATAAAAAAATGTTATACCATATCGATTTTTCGATTTTTTTTTTTCATTTTTATCGAGCTAATTTTTTTTTTAATCTGTTAAAATGTTATATTCGCCAACTATTAATTATCAAACCAAACCCAAACGGGATTCACGTCAGACTGATTAATCCATAAAAATGCAGCCTATTAGATTAATGATTATTAAATTATTATCACACTTTTTTTTCGTCATCTAAGAAACTTTTTGTTCTTTTAAATTCAACTATTCCAACGAGAACATGAATTGCATAATGAACGGCGGAGCAGTATGGTTACAAAGGTTGCTACAAATTTTCCGTAACTACGTACAACTATAGGTTAATGCATTAATTGTATTTAACACTTGTTTATTATATAAATAACATTGATATTTGGTATTGTAAAACTTTTTACTAGGTACTGTATACTGACGTAGGATTGTGGCAGTTTTTGAGGTTTTTTCTATGTTAATTTTCCTTCATATTCCAAAGAGTTCAGTGCAAAAAGATTTCTATTAGGTTGGGGTTGGTGGGATTAATTTGTTTTTCATGGCTCATCAAAGGATGAGATTGTGCCAGCAGCCTATTTGTTGCTTTATTTTTTGTAATTGATACAGTTGCCGCTGAATATTACCTCTTATATTTAAGCCCCCCAAAAAAGAAGCTAATTTTGACTTTTTTTTTTAATAAAAAATTATTATTACCCTAAAATTAACAATTTTTTTCATTTAATGATACGCTTATTGAAAAGTACATAAATGGATTCCTTAATCAAAATGAAACACTATATTTTAAGTTAAAAGTTACTTGTCATTTTATTTTAATTTTTTTTATGTTATTTTTACAGATGGCTCCTCAAAAAAAAAATCTTAACTCATTTTATGATAAAATTTCCGAATAATACTACCAATTCATTCCGTTCAATAACAAAGGCTGCATAAACTTACCATTATAAATATTAATAACTCCATCCTATCATTTATGGTATTGGTATTGATTACTGGTGGGTGGAAATAGTCCGGTGTGTGTGGGCCGCCAAGTAAATATTAGCTGTCCCAGATGGGAATCGAACCCACAAGGTTCCGAACCGAGCGCTCTGGTACTCCCCAACGCGCACGACCGTCACGCCCCTTTCTTCCTATGATGATCTGGAACGAAAATAACCCTATCCTTCTCATGGAACTATTATTCTATTTACGGTTTATTTTTTGGTATTTCAAAAAGAGCGGTTTTACATTTCATAAAGAAAAAAAGTATTTTATCGATCCTGAATCATAAAACTGTTCAAGAACTCTACTCCGTAATTTTCCTTTGATTAATATAGTCAACTTGGACAAAGGCTAATGTCCTTTTGGTGTTCTCTAGAAGGATGTAACTGCGCCGTGGGTGGCCACTTCAAAGAGATGTAGGGGTTGTGGCGAGGTCGTCGGTTATACCAAACATCCCTCTACCCTTGACGTCCCCGTTCATTAATGTGTGATAATTAATTATATAGATTTAATATATGTGATAAAATAGTTTAAATTATTTATTTTTAGAGCAAAAACAAAAAATAATAATGATGAAAATGCTCTCTTCAATAAAAAATTACACATATTTACATATATTTAAAGTGCTTCATTTTTTCCAGTGGATAATAAAAAAAAAAAAAAAAGAGAGAGAAATCATATTTTGACAAAAGTAAGTTGATACAACATAATTTATTAATCCATCAAAAAGTTTTATTTTTTAAAAAGTTTAAATCATTAAAAATGTATATTTAAGCAATTAACTGCGTATCCGAATACACAATTTCAAATTACATTTACATATGAATCTTTAGTAATGTATAAATTCTACTTTCATAAGTATTTTATTTTTTCAACACTAACATATCTGCTTGAAAACCCGTTGTAAAAAAAAAAAAAAAATATATATGAACTTTGTTAAAATTTGATTGATCAAAGACGAATTATTAATATTTTCTTTTTAAAATGTATAACTGATTATCATTGATCTAATATACACCAAATAAATTATAATTTTATTTAAGTGTATAAGGTTATGAATTTTAATTGGATGTTAAGCTTTCTTATACAATAATGAAGTTTAATTGATTCTTGACCTTGCATCCTCTTCCATTCTTGACAATCCTCTGAGGCGCCTGAAAAGAAAATGGCCACGAGACCTGTTCATGTAAAATGTCAGTCACAAATGGGTGGTTTCTCTACACGCCTGTAATACTCCATTTTAACTAAGATAAAATTTACTGAATGTATTATATAATATACAGTTGTAAATTTCAATAAAGATATTTTAAAAAAAATTGATTCTTGTTTATCATTAGTAGTCACATTAACTTTTATTTTATATAATAATTTAAAAGTAAGTAAAATATATAATTCTATATCATTACTTAGGTTTATTGGATTATTGGTTATTAATACATAGCAACATTACTCACTAAACTTTAAGTAAAGAAGAAAATGGAAAAAGAAATAGTAGAAAAATATTAATTACAATACGTGTGTTTCAATCTAAAACTTTCATGTTTGGAAATGCTATTCCTTTGAAAATTCGATGCATAACAAGATTTTTGACTTGTGTAAAAATAGTTATAGACGATCAACTGCAGATTGGATGAAAAGGTGACAATCATTTAAGGTATGCTGTCTTGGCCCCATTCAGATGTATTAATAATTAAAGTACTTTTCGACCTTGCGATTCCCAATGAATAATTTGAACGTTTAACCTTGTTGTGTAGCATTCCAGCTATTTTTACACAGAGACCATTTATGCTTTTATGAAACCTTAGTTTATCGTTATGTAGGTGTAACCCTGTATACACCTACATAACAATAAACTTCAAGGGTGTTCAAGTCTCGATTGACCTCCCCCCATTTTCTTTGAAGTTTTAAGAATTTCGAAATGAAACTTGGCGGGTCTTAGTGGTATATGAATATGAAATTTCTTTTGGCAGTGAAGCCAACTTTTTTTCATCAAGTAGTTCTTATTCAGCGTATTTATCTCTGGAATATTCAATGGAAAGAGTTGTTTCAAATGAAGCATCATCATGGAGAATTTATACTCAAACGAATTTATATCGGTAATTATTTCGATCAGGCAACTGAGTATCCTCGGCCGGTCGATGTTATTTAAATTATGACGGATTCTTTAGATAAATCAAATCTACAAACGATTTTGCTTATTCTATTTTTCTATTTACGCTTTCAGGACAAAATTACCTTGATAAAATCGGTTTAGAATTAGATTCCCTTTAAAAAATTTTCATTAAAAACTTCTCTTTCCATTGGAATTTTCAAAAGATTTCATTTGAACGAAGTACTCCTATTTTGGTGAAATTAGTGAGCATTGATAGTTCATTTATGATGCTTATACTGTTGTGTCACGAACTTGTTAACTTTGAGCTCATTTGTAAAATTGAATTAATCAATTTAATTAGGACGGAGCGTCACACCAAATGAGTAAGTCCATTATTATTAAAATCCATTAACCTAAGAGATATATTTTTTCTATCGTGGCAATTATCTTAATTAGGTTTTTTCCTTCATTTTGTCTAAAAGTAACAAGCGTGAATATTTTAATTGTTCTGTTCATCAGATTTTCATTTATATCAGTACCAAGTGTCGGGGTAAGTTGATTAATCTCAATTTTGTTTTGATGGGAGAGTTGCAATCACTGGTAATTATTCATTAATTAATGAAATAAATTTTTAAAAAAATCTCCATTAATGCACATGTCCCGAACATGCACTCATCTTATCCTATTTCATAAAATTATCAAATTTTATTGCTCATTAGTTACAAATTTAAATGAAATGGGACCAATCGATGAAATTTCGGTGATATAGATATGTAAGGAAATACACGTGAACAGGTAGATAGGGATGCGAAAGGTGGCCTCTTACACTGAGGGATGAACAGCGCTTTAAGATTTTCGAAAATAAAGTATTACGTAAAATATTGGGACGGAACTTGAAGTTTGCCTCCTCAATTTTCTTTCTGAAAACAGAATAAAATTGCAAAAGAACCTCGAAATTACATAATGTTTTTCCTCGTGACTATAAATCCATACTTTTTTTTTAACAGCATTTAAACCAGATTAATCTAATGAGTGCAACTTTAGCATGTCGATTTTTTTGGGAACTAAAAAATAAAATGTAAAACAAATTTTTTTTTTTATTTCATGATCATAATTTGAAAATCATGCAAATATTTTGTACTTAATTAAATTAAAGAGGAGTTAATTACCTTCAGTTTTGATCCTAAGAATTTTGTTCGGGCGGTCTTTTTTTTTTTAACCTAGCGCGAGTCGAAATTATGAAATAGAATCAGACTAGAACTAATGAGTACCAGCAAAAGGTTATCAATAGAAAAGACTGTGGCAGCAAAGTTTAAATTAAATCACTATTCTGAAATAATTTTTTACTTATATTCTGTTTCATAATTTCAACTTGCTCTTTTCAAAATGATTAAACAAGTTGCAGCTTTTCGGACTCAGCAATATTATTTCGCTGATATTATAAATGTTGGCAATAAAAGTTTCAAATGGTGGTGCGCCCTCTGCGACACGCGCGATGTCACGTAGTCCGCAGTTGATGTAGCAAATTATATTGTTTTCAATTGTTATTAGCCTTTCCTACGAAATATTGCATGTAAAATCACTAATTGAGGAATTTGCTCAATAACGAGAGGTTGATGGCTTATTGAATGATGAAATATGAAAAGAAAAAAAATTTAAATATGATATATTTAATAAAATCCAGTAGTCTTCGATACCACAATGTTTAAAAAAATCAGATTTAAAAAAAATAATAGATTAAGTGATTATAAAGTCAAAAGTTAAATCAATTATTGTCAGATAATATTGATTGATGTAGAGTGTATGTTAGTTTTTTTTTTTTAATAGAACTGATTTTTTTTTTTTGTTGTTAAGTCAATTATTTGGAAATTTTACTTAATTCTAATTATCTCCAGTGGCCTTTCTTTAGTGATTTATACTTTAAACATGTATGTATATATTAAAGAAAAAATATATAACAGCTTTCAACTGGTTCAAAGATAAATAACACGTTACACTCATAAAAAAATTTAAGTAAAGATTATGGTAGATGTAAACTGAATAAAGCAGAGACTCTTTTAATAGCTCCTTCCTTTCTCGAACGTATTTCGGATCAATACATTAAACCTGGTTTCCTAGCAAATGAATTATTTTGGCGCCCAAACAGTCAACATTATCGATTCATTGCTCTTGGGGTGGGGTTCCACAAAAGAATCTGTGATATTCAGTTAACCCGTATTACGGGATTTAATAAAATGAGGCTCTAATTAGAATTAAAGTACCGGTGGAGTTAATCATTCAGTTCTCATTTGGAGTGCTTATAAAGTTCTCAAGTCTATAGGCTGTCAGCGGCTTATATTGGCGTTTAGTGAAAATGTGGCTAAACCTCTCTCCCTCCTCCCATTGAGGCTTAATGCCTTCCTTTTGGCGATTCAGATTAATGGGAAGGAATAAAGCGATCCCACCGCTAATTTGGCTTGGTTTGGAGTCGCTTTCTAACTTAATGACTTGGCTCCGGTTTTTCTACTGGTGGAAAAAGAATACCGCCTTTGTGTTTTCTACTGATCGGGATTTTGAAGTCCTTTTTATAATATAGCTTATTAGCTGTGTAAAGGGTAGAGGTAGTTGAAATATTATAACACATAATTAGGATTAAATTGATCTTCATTAAAACCATGGTCTGGTTCGAAACAAAGTTATGATATTTACTTTTAAGCACGTGGGTACACTTCGGTCTTTCCTCAAGACTTGGAGAACAAGATAAGAGACTGTTATTAAACCTCCTGTTTCCTTACCTCTTAATATTACATTTAATACAAATTTAAAATTTGGTGAAATTGTACTTGTTTATGATTTTGGATATGCTTTTATTTTTATTTACAAACATTTGAGAGAGTTTAATATAGAAATACAGATACACCCTTCAGCTTTCTATTCTGGAGTATAAAAAATTTTTAAGTAGTTGGGGTTGACGGAAGAAAATTTTTATTTTTGGCACAATCTCGGGTTCTTGAGTGGGGTTAAATGAGACCACTGCTTTTTCTTCTTTATAGTAAACATCAATTCAGTTGTAATACATCATAATATCTCTTACTTTGAAGAAACGACGTGACCCACCTGTACCCCTCCCCTACGTGAACCGACTTATAACTTATACACACACACACTTGTGACTAGCAGGGAAACATGAAAACCATGGAAACAAAATGAGGCGGCACTCAGCCATTTCCCTCCATGAAGACGCCTAACGGCGGTCCCATCACCCCTTGTAAAATATATATATATTTATTTATATGTATAATGATTTACTTTCAGACAAGTGATATGTACTTTCATTCTTTCTTTACCTTTATCTCCACAGGGAATCCAGTGTTCAATATGATTTTTCTTTCTTCAAATACCTGATTTCTTTTTTATCTGGCCATCTGCTGCGAAGCCAAACGAGAAATTGATTCCCGAATTTTCTCTTTACATGTAAATAACAAAACAGGTAGATAGATATATTAGATAATATAAAATACTAATAATGTAGGAATAAATTTTCCAGTAAATATTTAAAATAAGAAGTCGACCGATAATATGGGAATATTAGTATTATTTAAAGAAATTGTATAGGTAAAGTATTAAAGGAAGATAAAAACAATATGAAAACATTGTAATATTAAAATTGAAGATAAAAAAACAATAATGTACATATAAAAATCCAGTATGAAAGTAAATATATGTACAAAACCAAAATTAAAGTTATTGAAAAGTGAGAAAGAAAACGTAATTGTAATTCATTAATTACGTAAGCATAATAACAGAATTAATAAAGTAAAATATAAAGTTATTTTAGCCAAGAAGAGAGAAAAACACTTTATTAAAAAATGTTGAGCTGGCGAACTTTATTGGGTTGCCTTATACACAGCATACTTATGACTAGTAAAGCACAATGTTTTTATAATCCTATTAATATAAATAGTCACAGTATAT
>NW_027115240.1:1464797-1465456 GCF_000696795.3 Halyomorpha halys | reverse complement strand
CATTATATACTAAAATTATGCATGATTTATTTTTCTTTTTTTATTATTTATTATTTCTTCCCCGGAATATTTTTTTTCCAGCTTTTTATCGTTCTTTAAATATGTTTAATTTTTCCATTATTTCAATTCTTCAAAATTTTCTCTCTTTTTTTCCATTACACATAAAAGTAAAATTTCAGTTTAAAGTATACTAATTATATAACCATTTTAAATACAGTAAAAAAGATATATGAATACATAAAACCCAACATGGTCGTCCCCATTTACAATATATTAATGTATAAAAAACATATGCATACAAACTATATAAAATAAAATAGAATAAATATTAAGCTAAAAGTTAAAAGTTCTAAATATTAGAAAACAACTATAATTAGAAGGGTAAACATAATTCAATGACGTTGGTATGGAAGAAAGAATAAAAAATGGCGGAAAAGGGGCTAAAAATAATGTACAATCATGTGAACGTATCGACTGATGTCAGGTTACAATAACAGTTTTTCCTTTTTATTTTAAATTTGTTCATTGGAATAATACACTCAAGGGAAATAGGTATAAGGAATGCTAATACACAATGATACCATGTATACATATTAACTAAAAATAAAGAATAATAATAAAAAATACAATAAAATAATTAAGTAGTTTAAACTAAAATG
>NW_027115240.1:1463555-1464747 GCF_000696795.3 Halyomorpha halys | reverse complement strand
ATATGGGACATTAAGGATAACTTTTAGATTTTATTTCGAACAAAAATTGAAACTATCAATCCTAGTGAGTTAACCCATCATCGGTCGCGGATGGCCGCGCATGAGACTTTTTCTCATATTCTTATTTAGAGCTTTTGAACGTATTTTTTAAAATATAGACTTTTGATTTAGATCGTTTATTTAAACATAACAAACAAATTATAAAAAAGTAATAAACATAATATAATATTTTGAGACAGACAAAATTATAAAAAGAATCAAAATACGGATATATGATATTATAAGAACATAATACTAATATTTAAAAAAATGCACAATCAGAAGAAATCTTTTGTGCACAACTGGTGCAAGTGAACACCATATGACTGTGATATATCGGTATTTTACATTGGTGGCAATTCTTTTTGGTTTAGAATGCCTGAATATAACCCAAACAATTATTACAAATAGTAATTATATGGTGCAGCTGTTAAAAGCCAATTTTTGTTATAAAAACCATCTGAACATACACTTATAGTATCGAAATGTAATTCATAGTAAATTATACGTGCATAATGAAGTTCCTGCTTCTTCAAGCCTACGTTTCCCTAGTTCTGATAACTTTTTCCATCTAGGAAAAAACATTTTTATGGATTAAATACACTTGTCGCACGTGAGAAAAATTCTCACAACTTGAATATTTTTATAGTACTCTTAAGTCGCGCATGAGATAATGTCTCACGAGAAGGGTATATTGTCAGAGAAAGAGGACTGGACGCTTACCCAGAGCTGCTAGAGTGGTGGAGGGGGCGAAGTATAAACGGAATAGACTGTGAACTACAGATTACAGGAAGATTGGAACCACAGTTTCCCTCTAGCAGCTTCCAACCCCGAAAAACAATTAACGTGAGAGAAATTCTCACGAAGCGACCAATGACGGGTTAATAATAACGAGATTATGTATTATTCACAACTATACACTGATAGTGCAAACACTGTATATATATATGTGTGTGTGTCTATATATATTGTGCTATTAACTCCAAGCATCCGGGTTTGAATCCAACTGTGGTAGATCAACTATTTTCTGTTTCACTGTAGCCGTGAGTCAACCCTGTGGGTTTGGGAGCTTTCCAGGGTCCACCCAGTCTCTTAAAGGGTTATACTGAAAGCTCCCTGTAATACTCGAAAGCTCTTAGTTTTTTTTTTTTTT
>NW_027115240.1:1462962-1463505 GCF_000696795.3 Halyomorpha halys | reverse complement strand
TCTCTCTCTCTCTCTCTCTCTCTCTCTCTCTCACTCACTCACTCACTCTCCCACGCTCCCTCCTTCCCTCCATTTCGATTGAATCCCTATATCCTCTATTGACTCCATTTTAAATTCCCGGTGCAATTGGATATTTTTTATGAACCAAGAAGCAATTCTTAGGATTTTATTTTGAAAAGATTGTAATTTTATCCTTTTCCTAAAGGATGCCGCTACCCAGACTTCACAGCCGTATGATATTTTTAGAAACTATTTTTAAGAAACTTTATCGATTCACAATATGCGATTACTGTGCGAAAGAAAGGTATTTTATTTTTTTATTGGAAATTCGAGTTTCTACAATGATTCATACACCTAAATTATACGACTATGTTACACCGGTTAATACATTATGAAATTTTAAAAGTCTTATAAATGTATCTTGTCCCCTAGTTCTTTAATGTCAGTGGGCATTACTCCTATCGTCTTAATCCTATAAATTTCGGTAAAATTAAAAGAATAAAAAATTAATGAATCTTAAAACGAACAATGTTTGACAGAGAA
>NW_027115240.1:1445408-1462912 GCF_000696795.3 Halyomorpha halys | reverse complement strand
GGTATTAAGGAACGTTTACACAATTCACTTAAAGTTAATAAATAAGCGACAACTCACCTATATTTTAGCTCTCATGTGAGCAGTATCACTTATTATCTCACTGACACTGTTTTTTCACTACTGTTTTTATTTTAGTTCACTGGAAAAATAGTCTATTGTGGGACACGAAGTAGCATATGTTCATTTGCTAACTAGCGCATGCGCACTTGTGAAAGCTCTTAGTGCCTACGCTTTAGCTCCATTGTCTTTTAATCCTAGTGGCGCGGTTGAAAGAAAAGTGATCGTTCTTAACTTACCAAAATTAGGTTAGATTCCTCTTAGTGTGAAAATTTTCATAAGTACGCCTATGCTTATGATTTATTTAGTTAAAGTTATTACTAGGGATAGGATTTTTATGTGCTAAAAAATCCGAAATATGTACATAAATATATGCTAATAAATTGTAAAATATTTAAACAAATATGTAAATAATATGTACTTATAAATTTTGTATTATTCAACAGTATAAATTTCTAATTAACTAGTAATTTTATAACTTAAAAAAAGTTACATAAATATGTATTTATTATATATTACATGAATAATATTTTAAAGAAATTATGTTAAAAAATGTACTTAGAGAAAACATAGCTGTTCAATAACAAGACATTAATTAGTAATTGTAATTAAACTAATAGATTAATAATTAATCATAATGAATTATGTACAAATTATAAATGGAAATAAAGAATAATCCTTATTAAGAAGAAAAAGAAAAAAAAAACTTTAGAAAAATATTTAAAACTTTGAAAGAAAGAAATTATTCAGCAGTGTCAATTACAAAATTATTGCAGATTAAATGCATTTTTAAATTTTCAAATAAAAACCTTCGTCGGTTTGACCGCAGAATGGACTTGTACCGGCCAGAAGATCTTTCAACATTTACTGTTAAAGGGGCATACTTAAATGAAGCTATTTCCATTGCATCTAGTTCGGTATTCTGCATCACCTGGGCGGATGTGTCATCATTTGTTATAATAAGGAATAAGACCCTTGCTCTTTTTAATTGATTCTGAGAAATTTTCGATGTAATTCTGTGTGAAAATTAATTATTCCCACTGCTTTTAATTTGTGTTCAAAGATGAAGATATAGAATTCGTACGCACTATTTATGATAAATGATAAATTCCACTTTTAAGTTTCTTGCGTTGTTTTGAATTTTACGTTGTTGCTGCGAACAATGTATTTACAATTGAACAAATAATTTAAGGAAATATGTGATTCGGGAAAAAATACTTAAAAATATGTTAAAAATAACAAATATTTCAGAAAATATGTGATTTACAACAAAATATGTAAAAATATTTTAAAAAAGCCAAATATTTAAAAATATGTGAAATAAAAATGGCTTCTTTTGGCCATAAATTTCTTGAAACATCTTTAGTTGGTGAGGAATCGCAGATATCATGGTCAGGTAAAAATATGTGAAAAGATAAAAATCCTATCCCAAGTTATTAATTACTCTTTATTTATTTCTAGTTAAAATTACATTTCTTTTCTATTTATTTTTCCCCTCTAAATGTGCTATCAATGATTAAATATAGCATTAATACCTATTATATTTTAATTTGGCTGATTTTATTATTTTCAAATTTTTTTATCTAAAAAACAACATTGCTCATTATTATCAATACTTCAAGGTTTAAATGAAATTTAATATGACGCTTCAAAGTACTAGAAATGCATTTGTTTTCTGTCATCATATAATTTTATTTAATGAATAATTCATCTTTAATTCTCTAATCTAGAGCCAAAATGGATGAACCGTTTCCGAAATTTGGGGGTGGCAAGAAAAATGTATTTGTGAGCAAACGAAAGTAGAAGGTGAAATTGAAATGGAATAATATGGGTACAAACTCTCTAACTTGAAATATCAAAATCATACAAAGAACACATATTTGTTGACACAAAACCAAAGCTTCTTGATGTCAGAAATGTAAAATAAGAGGACAATATTTTTTTATATTTTTTCTAAACACAAAACCTCCAGTAGTAAGCAAAAAGTTAATTACACTAAGTTATTAATATTCACATTTGAATCTTTGAATTTTTTTTTAATGGGGTCGTATTATAATTTCTAGGAAATTTCAATTAAAAAAAGTATAAATAAAATTCTAGATAAATTTCTCTCTTGTTCTGCTTAGTTCAATTAGATATCGATGACGGTATCTATAATTCACCGTACCACGACGGGTTGAAAGCTTTTCCTCATCACGGCTAAAACTTATTATACATTAAACTGTTGTTTCTTCTCGTCAATGGAAGGTGAAACCTTTCACGGGATAAATTTGTTTTTAAACCTGTTCGATGAAATTAATTTTCGTAGCGGACAGAATTTAAATATTTACTGTTCCAGAATTTAACAGACTCAATATCTCCTGTAATCGAGAAGAAAATTAGGTTTCAGGGACCTTGAATGGTAATTGATTTTTTTTTTATACTCTATTTTATATCAAATACTTGATCGTAAAATAGAAAAATCAAATTGATCTTTAGTTATTTACTTTGCTTGAACTATAAACTTTCAACTTTAGTTTAAGAAAATTTCCTTTTATGGCGTTATAATCTAATTAATTTTCATTTCTATAGTTTGTAGAAACAGTATTTTTTTATGGAATTTTTAAATTTTCATAATGCTTTCCGTTTTAAATGTGTATTATTTGGTTTTACGAAAAGCCTGATTCTCATGTTAAACTGATAATAAAAAGGCAGTTATTAAAAGTTGGTAAAAAAACTTTTTTTTAAATTTATTTTTAACAAGTTCGTTATAATAATTTAAATAATAGAGACACTGTCATATGAATTCACTTTTTTTTCTTATTTTGCAATTCAATCTTTAGTTTTATTAATTAACAGTTTTGGGCGGAAATAAATATATATATATATACCAAGTTATATAATATCTGGTGGTTGCTACCTTAGCTAATCTTCTATTCTGATTGAACTACGAAAATTAGTAAGGGTGAAATAGGACACTCTTTTCATATAAAAGGTGTGCCCTTCAATTTAATATGGCGTAAAACTGCTCATAACGCCATCAGGATTAACCTGCTGGGTATAGCGTCACTCAGAACAAAGCACTTTGATTAAAACTGGAAACTCCAAAATCTTCCCTAGTTGTTGTTGTTGATTGTTGCTTAAAGGCGTAAAACCCTCTGGTCATCAACGTCTATGGCATGATAAAATTTAAAAAAATATATATAAAAAAAAAAAAAAAAAAAGAATAAAAAAAAATAAAAATCGAAGAGGAGTTATAATTTATAAAGAAGGCGATGTGCTTTTAAAAGTTCAAACACTTGTGTAATTTTAGCTTCCTCATCTGTGAGAGCTTCTGATAAATTTGGGGTCAGTCCTATCCTGTTTATTATTGGCAAATAGTGAGTGCATTCTTCCAAAATATATTTAATCGTAATAATGGACTGACAATGTTTGCACGTTGGAGGTGGCATTTTTCTGATCAGGTGAGAGTGCGTGAGGAGAGTATGACCTATTCTCAAGCGAGCCAGAGCAACCTCCTCCCTGCGGCTGTTGCGGTAGGATGTTGACCACGGTTTTACTGATTGTTTTATTTCTTTTCATTTACTCGGAGAGCTTTCATCCCATGTGGCTTGCCATTTTTCTAACATTTGTAATTTAAGGGGTGTACTGAGTTCTGATGGGGTAAGAACGGCGGTGCCTCGTCCAGGAAGCGTGAGTTCCTCTCTGGCAGCTTTGTCTGCGAGCTCCTCCCTCGTTGTTCCTATGGAAGTTCAGAGAGGGTTGAACCTCTCCCTCATCGAAGAGGGCTGAGTTATGTTTTACGAACGCCCGAAAATAGGGATTGCATCTTACTTCCTGCAGTACCAGAATATGA
The DNA here is from genome assembly GCF_000696795.3 of Halyomorpha halys. Classification (NCBI taxonomy): domain Eukaryota; kingdom Metazoa; phylum Arthropoda; class Insecta; order Hemiptera; family Pentatomidae; genus Halyomorpha; species Halyomorpha halys. The sequence continues at coordinate 1,459,020 of NW_027115240.1, read as the reverse complement.
CTGAAAGACTAGGAAACATAATTTCTTGCCAAAAGAACTTTGAGATCTTTGAACGCCAGCAATTTCCCTCGGAATATGCAATGGCCCTGACTTCATACAGAACGTTTTTCACGTCAAGTCAAATTATACAATTTCACATGTTTGCGATTCTTAGATAAATCAACCACTGTGGTAGTTGGAATCGTTGGCATGGGTTTAGTCGTGTTGATGAAAAGTGTCATCTCTCTGATTTGAAAAATAAAAAAAATCGGGGAACTTAAAACAACCTATTTGACATGAATGATGCCTCACTTGTTTGCAAGTTGAATTTCATTGTTGAAGCTCTGCCTAAAAGTGTATTTTCATTATTCAAAATCAGAACGTTTTCTTTCACTTAGCGGCAGGAAATTTCAGTACTTAGGCATAAGATCTACTTCTACAATGAAGATATGGATGGAACTGACAAAATGGAACAGAAAGTAGCCAAATTTAGAATCAATTAGAAATTATACGGGCCTATATTTGATTAATTACTAGATATATCATTTCATCAACTTAAAATAGTGTTTGGGTATCACAAAAACCTTCAATGATTAAAAAAAAAATAATTGCTAATAATTTTTATATTTTAATTGTTAATTTGTTTGATGAAAACAGATAATAAAAGTAGAAAATTAATGCTAATTTATTAGTATTTATTTTCATATTGTATTATTTGACATGGTATGTGACCAGTTTTTCCTTTTCGCAACTGGGCCTCACTGAACTTTTGGGTGAAATTTGATAAAATTACTTTAACATACTTGGTAAAATTTTTTTTTTAACATTCTCTTACAATTTTGATCAAAATTCCTCATGAAAAGAGTTCTGGCTATTAATGGGTTATGTAATTAATTTAAAATTCTTAATGAACATACTTTTTGACAATATATATTTTTATTTAAAATAAGAAGAAAATTCGCTTTTTGACACAACTGTTACAATGGAATTATCATTGCACTATCACAGAAGTGAGGATATATGGAAGTCATATTGGTTGTATTAAGTTCTCCGATTTTTATTAATAGTAAAATGAGGCATGACTTACTGTGAGTGAGGGATTAAGTCAAACTTACGAACTAAATAAGTGACTTGAAGGTTTGGTTTGGAAAACCTGTTTACACAGACTCAGTTGTGTTTTGCTACTCTCTGTTTTTGACTAATTTTTGAGGTGTTGCGTTTTAGCAACACTGGCCATTAATCTGATGGAGCCAAATTGCAAAAAAAAAAATAATACAAAAAATCGCCTTGTTATAAATGAAGATAATTTTCCAGGAAACGTTGCATTTCCGATATTGTAGAGATTTACGTTTACACGGACGGCTCAGCAGTAGGTGCCAAAAGTGTGTACTATATACTGCATACTATTGGAGTATATCGAACCTATTTTTTAAATTTTTTTCCTGCTCCTAGTCTTCCTTCATTATACCTGGAATAATTTCACACAAAACGTGGTTATCCAGGTAAAAAATTCTAAACTATATGGGCTGCGCGAGTAGGCCATTGTGGCTCATATTTCCGTGTAATTAAAAACATTATGTAGAATTGGACTAAGACAAAGAAATATTTTTGATTAAATTGAATTATAAAGAACTGATTTCCTAATGCGTCCGATAAATATCCTCCATCGAAATTACTTGCTTCTTAGAGACATACTTCAAACAATAGATTCGTTCAAATAAAACTAAATTTTGATAATACGCTTTAACAGTAAAGCCACCCTGATGTAAACTAGCCCAATTAATTATTGTAAATTCAATGCTGCGCCCCCAGATGGTGTGGCGTCAAAGATCTTCAACGTCGTCCCACCAACACCTTACCGCCTCAACCACGCTTCAAAACCTTGTTGGACTCCTGTAAGCTAATTAAAAATTAATTTTTTAACAAAGAATTTATTTCTGAACTAATTGTTGAATGCAAGTTGAGGTCCTACAGGATATTAAGTTTACAACTTAATCTTTGTAGAATAGTGATTATTTTTTCAATTCGATTCATGTAAGAAGGTTTAATATATTTTTTTAATTAAAAATTATACATAATGCGCCCTATTACGTTTCCAACACTACACCATGACCTTCATATCCCTTTTGTCCTTGACCTCATATCTACCAAATTCTCAAAATTTCATATAAACCTTTCCAACCATCCTAATCCTTTGGTTCAATCCTTAACTAGTTCCACCCATCCCTAAAATCCACCTCGAAGGTTGAAACGGCAGTGGCCAAGAGACTTATTGTAAAATAAAAATGGACAATTGGAGTTCTGGCAGTGGTCAGATGCTCCACTCAAGTTGAGTGTTTGCGGCTTTTGCGCACTTGCTCAGCCTCCACTGGCTCACTAACAGTGATGCGGCGAGAGGGATGCGCTGGAATCTTATGAGCTCTGATCTACCCCCCGCACGTGGGGGATAGAGTGGGCTCAGGGATCCTCAGGTCGATTGTGTAAATATTGTATATTGGAGTGTAAATGTGACTAGAGATTCTTTTATTTTTATTATTATTTTATTTTATTTATTTATTTTTTCATGCACATAGTTTGATTATGTTCATTTTCTTTATCCTTCTGTTTGTATATATTTTAAGAGAGATTTTACTTATTTTATTTTGTTTTTTTCATTTATTTTTATTTTATTTTATTTTAGAATGAATGTGATCTTTCATCACTATTACCTATTGCCCACAACGGTGTGGCAGATTGTAATGTCTATCAATAAATAAAGTTTGATTAAAAAAAAAAACTATACAAAAATCTTTGAATGACACATTTAATATTTAACATAGATATACATTGGTACAAAACATATTATTTGGTATTTTATTGCTTATTAGTTTTTCGGCAAAGGTAATGAAATTTATGTAACTGATTATTATTACTTCATTAACTATTTTTGGGGTATAAATCGATTTTAACTGATAAAATTATATGTTCTAAGAATTTATCAAAAAACCAATAGCATTTCAAAATTTATGGAAGGAATGTTCTATAATGGAAGGAGCGTGATTTTGCATAAATATACAAAATCTTTCGAGGGAGTGGATTGCGATCAGAAACCTGATATGAAGAGTTTTTTACGTGTATAATTTAGAAGCTTTGTCAAACTTAAACATCATGAACCGTACGGAGCAGTGTTAGTAATTTATTCTATTTTTTTCCGAGTTATTATTAGTACCTTGCTATAAAACTTTCAATTTTTATAAAAATTAATAAATAAAGGCCATGTTTCAGCATTGTTTTACTGAAACAGTTCTTAATGATAAGATTACTAGCCTTATGGTAGTTGGAAAACTAAAATGTCGCATTGCTAAATAAATCTTTACGAAAGTGTGTAGTATTGTTTTCCATGGAAGACAACAATTTTCAGATTGTGGCTTCATACTTTTTGGGTGCTCTAGTGGTCAAAGTAGGGCATACTATAATTAAGAAATATTAAAAATTATCTTATAAAATGTTTTTCCTTAAAATAATGAAAAAAAACCATATTAATAATAAGTCTTATCTGGAAATACGGAGTTGAGGGGCTTCGCTAAACCTTTGAATTCCTCTCGTATCTAATCCTAACAATCCAAAATCCTTCTTAAAATCTTCAATGCTCCTTACTTTGTCACAAATAAAATAATCCATGAAGACCTTAATGTTTTGTATGTAACAGATCTAGCCCAAACCAGATATCAATCTTATAAACTTTCTAACCACCAAAACCCTCAAGTTCCTAACCATGCTTCTATTTCTGATAATCCTCAGAGGCGCTTGAAAAGAAGATGCCCTCGAGACCTTCTAGTGTAGAAATATAAGTAGAGTGTTACCAATAGGTAATTTCTCTACATGCCTGTTTCACTCCATTTTGATCTTACATCAAATTTACTAGATGTATTTTTATATAAATAGTAATAAATAAAAAAAAACAAATATTAAACGAAAGTTTCTTCAACTTGAATAAATTCATACAATAATGAGATTATGTATACTATACATATATATTATGTATATAAGGCAACTTAGCCAACGTTACAATTAACCGAAAAATAAAAACAAAACACTTTATGTGTTCATTTTATTTTGGAACATAAATAAATTTCTGGTGTATATGTTCAGAAACTATCATAGTAATTTTAGGAATGTTTTGACCGAGTTTTTTTCATTTAACACGGATCATCGGAGTTTCACTTCGTGGCTCTAAGTTCTTTTTTGTTTCCGACCGAAATATTAATTCTATATTTTCCTTTAATAAACATTAATGAAAGAATACCCTTTGATCTGAGAGAGAAAATAATTAATTGAGGCAAAATAAGAGGTTAGTGTAAATGGGAAACCCAGCTCTGAAGTTGGCCATAATCCCCCCTCCTACACCCCCGTGTACTCCCCCCTTCCTCGATCCATTAGAGTATTAACAATTTTTTCTTCTGTTTTTTTATCTGAAACTGGAAACTTGAAAGTTTGAGAAAACTTTAAGAAGGGCTTCTCGAACCACAAGCGAGATTAGAAATTATTCTTTGAAAGCCAAATTCCATGAAACAACTTCTCCTTTTTTTTTTTCCTTTTAGAGAGGAGCGATAAATTCCTTAGATTGTTGTATTATAAGGGTTCATGCAAATAAATTGTGCAACATCATGATTTTTGTGAACCTTCAAAATGCATAAAAGTATGTTTGATTGACAAATTGATGAGTGATATATATTATTTATTAAATTGTATCAAAAGCACTAAGAAGTTCATTATTTTAATTAATTTTTGGTATAAAATAATACGACTTTAAGTGGTTCTTATGCATAGGTGGTTTGATCTGAACTCAGTGAACCAATTAAAGATACAATATATCTTAATTTTTTGAAATAATTGCAATACGTTCTTAAATTAAAAGAACATCAATATTAACAAAAAATGTTTTTTTACATATGATTGGAAAATATCCTTCATCAAACGAAGTTCTATAGGTCCTATAATAATTTATATAATGGATAAATATTCGTCTATATAGTTTATTTAAGGTTGCCACGTGTTTAATAAAAAAGTGTGATACTAACTAATCAATATTGTTATTTCAGCCTATTTTGGCGAATATAAAAATAAAAATAATTACTTTTCTTTTTTTTAATTCTAATAAAATTAACATTACACTAAAACTAGACTATTTAAATTTAATTAAAATCTAAGTTTAAAAGTAAACACTTTTCTGTGCAGTGTCAATGCATAATGTTTTATTTTATTGAAGATACTTAATACAATCTGACACAAATGAAGAGCATTAAGTATTAGTGTCCAAATATTCAGTTATACAATATATACAGAAATAAAAGAAACTTAAAAAGAGAAAAAAATGTAAATGATAATAATAGTACTCACTGAATTAAAAGAAAAATAATTAAATTAAAAATAAATAGAAATATATAAATAAAAGGAAATACTATCATAATTTTTATAAATACAAATATGTATCCATATAAAATATGTTATAAAATAAAACTGATCACATAATAAAAAACAATTGTATTTATCTAAAAGTAAAAAAAAAAGTTAAGTAACAATAAAATAATTAAACATAGGCAACTATATCCAATTACAATATATTTATGTTTTAGATATTGTAGACCAAAACTGCTTAAATTTCTCTGAGTTTTCCAACATCTTCCCTCTTCTATTTATATCACCGAAACATTTTCGTTTCTGCTACTAAACACGTATTTTTACCCCTGTGTTTATTTGAAGACATAGTTCAACTGGTTGTATAATTTTCGCTTCTTAACATCACCTAATCATCATTATAACCATTCATGTTTATTTATTTAATAGGGGCATTAACAATTTATATAATTATCGTGAAATAATATCTTCATTTATTTTCTTTATTGATTACAACATGTTAAGTTCACTCCTTTGATTTTTTAAAATTTATTTGTTGTAAATGAATTATTTTATTAGATTTAATATAAAATCTATATTTCATTTTTATTGTTAGAAATTACAATTTATTCAAAGAATAAGAATGATTTTTATTGCTCAGAGTCAGATCATTCAGAAAATCGATTAGGATAATTATAAATAAATGTAAATTAATTTTAAGTCATTTGAAGCGTATTTATTTTTTAATGATATATTCAATTATGTTCTTTTTTTGTGGGGGAGAGGGGGGGGTCAATAAATAGTCTAAAAGAGCAGGTTGATTTTTAGAAAAATTTTCCTCTTAGATGAAAAGATATTTGTAAAAAAATACAATAAATTAATAGATTTAAATACAAATATATTTAATAAATTTATCTGATTTATAATGATATAAAATTACATCTCTCTATTAAAACTAGTCTGATATTGGCCGACTTCTCTCTTCGCGTTTGTTGGAATTCTCAAGATAAGTATATTGGAAAATACCGTATGCGTTGTTGAAAATAATATAATGCTTCGCCAGTTTTGAAATAAGCGGGTTCCCTTTCTTTAAGACAGGGCGAATAATCCTTTGCCTCTGTTTTATTCCAAAAAGTCTCTTCTTCCCGTATGGATGAAAGTTTACAAAAGATTCTGTGTGAATCCTATGTTCTCGTCTAAAAAGTTTACTTTATAATAATATTTATACTTCTTAGAAGTAAAGTTAAATTATATTTACTTATTGATCTTCTTAACTAGTATTTTTACGGTGATTTAGCTCCTTCCTTAAGGACCAAAGAGTTTACTTACATTACCATATTTCTCCATCTCGGACCTGTTGCATAGTCAGAGCCTAAAGCCTAAAGGCTAAAGCCTGAGGCGAAATCTTGCATGGGGACCCCTCATAGGAGGGTTGCGGAAGAAGATATACAAAAAAAAAATTAATTTCTCTAATTTTATAAATTTATTAATCTTCCAGCAACAAGGTAATAATTTTATTTTATTTTAAACTTTTATAGAAATATTAAAGACTATCAAACTCAAGGACAATATGTGTTAAGGCTCTTGTTTATATGATAATACTTCGATAAGTAATATCATGTACATATATGATAATTTTTAATTTTTGTTATATTATTTTTATTTTTTATAACATTATTTTATTTTTTTTGTTACATTAATTCAAAATTTTATCGATTTTCTTTTCTTATTATTATATCATATAAATAGTTTAATTATGTTCATTTTGTTTACCTTTGAGTTTATATACAAATATGAACCGAATTATAATTCGGTGTATGATAATAATAAAAGATAAATCCCCCACCCTTTGATTTTATACATATTTTTTTCTTATTATTTTTATTTATTTTATAGTTTTCGTATGAATATGATCATTTATAACTATAAATCATAACCCACATTGGGGTAGATAGTAATATTTATCAGTAAATAAATATCATTATTAAATAAAAAACATATTATAAAGAGAAAAGTTAAAACTACAATGCATAATGATAATAATGAATATGTAAGCATTTTTAATTAAATAGACTGATTAATTAATAAAATAATAGCAAAATAAGAAAGCAACTAAAGTAAAGAATCAAAAATAAAATAAATTTTCTTGAAAACATTAATTCTTTTATGACATATTTACATTCTTCCCAGGGTACCTCGAACCAAGATCTACCGCGCTTATGTGGAAAACAAGGCAGGACTCCAGAATTCCTAGCGCTTCTTTCCCAGTTCCGTCACTGGTTGTGAGAACCCATGGAGACTGGTCGAGGGCGCTAGAGCCACAGACCTTGAGGAAATCAATGGAAGCAATAATAAACCATAAATAAACAACAGTTTTAAATATTGATATTTTTTTAAAAATATAAAACATAATTTGTATACTATATAAATTGGTCATTTACAAATAAGCAATTACAATATAATAAACTACGACAATAAAATATACCAAAAAAAAAACAAACAATGAACAAGATAAAATGAGAATTCAATTTATATTTTTGAGGAACAGATGAAACTGATATCAGTGCTATTTGAAGCAGACTGTATCTTGAAATTTGAGGAAAACCTTTTTTTTTTTAATGTGATTTACAATTGTACAAATAATAAATACAATAAGTAAATATGTTGTTTGTTTCATATACACTTGAAAATCTTGGGAAGGAACCACCCATTGGTGGTACTTCAAGCATTAATTTAAATTAGAAGGTCCCGTGACCATCTTCTTTTCAGACGCCTCGGAGGATTATCAGGGATTGTTAAGGATGACAGATTAAGAATTAATGAGTTAGTATGGGTAAGGAGTTTGGAATGAAAGGACGCATATTTGTTTTGGGCCAAATCTGCAACGAATGGGATGTTAAGATCTTTATGAATGAATTTATTTGTAATGTAATAAGGAGTATCAAGGATTTGACGTAGGATTTTGGATTGGATGCGGGAGGAATTTGTTGGTTTGGTAGAGCCCCAGAGCTCAATTCCATATGTCCAAATTGGTCTGATTATCATAGTGTATACTAATTTTTTGTAGTGAATGGGAAGTTTAGAGCGTTTGTCAAGTAAGTGTTGTAGCAATTGGAATCTACGAGCAGTTTCTTTTTCGTTTCAGTCTTTTGTGTGGATTCCAAGTAAGTCTCTTGTCAAGATGGAGTCCTAAGTACCGAATCTGTTCAACAGAGGAAAACTAAACAAGAATAATTTATCCTTTTCAATGATACGAATTAAACCCCTCTAAACTTTTTTTTAACACGTAAAATGCGTTTTAACCATAAATAGTTAATTCAATAATTAATGAGTTATAAATTCAAACAATTCTTTAAATTGAGAGCTTAAAGATTATAAAAAAATATATATATCAACAGGTACATAAATATTCAAGGGAGCGCGGTGGCATAGTGGTAAGGCGCGATGCTACTAACTCCTAGGACCTAGGTTCAAATCCGGCTGGGCAGAAACTTGTTTTCTATTACACTGTAGCCCTGAGTCATCCCTGTGGGTTCTGGAGCCTTCCTTGGGGTCCTCAGCCTCATGAATTGGGTAAAAATCAGGCGGTCCAGCGTAATTCTGACCATATCACCTCCTTGCACAATCGTTGGCCTAGTACCAGTACTTACAAAGTACTGAGCTCCTGACCCAGATATTAATTCAATATAAACATACAAATGACATTTCTGAGTAAGCGGAATAGAGGGTTAAAGGAAGTGGAAAGGTTGTCAAAGAACTTAAGATATCTTCGTGTGATGAGCTGTTGTACTGTTTCCAGTTGTAGTTCGTTGTAGATGTGCATGTTACGTCTCTCTAGTGATATATCTCTACAGATCTTCTGCAATATGATGGTACCATTAAAGTGATTTCATGGCTGTTGGGTATAAGAAATGTATTAGTGGTGCTCCGTGTAGTAATGATGGTCTCAGTACTGCATTGTATATAAGTTTTTGTCTATGTGTCAGCCCTGGTGAATAATTGAGATGTTTGAGTTAATATGATGTTGACTTGACAATCTGCATTCTGTATTGTATGGGTGCGGTGAATGAGAGGTGAGATTCCAGTTTCATTCCAAGGTATATGAGATGTCTCTTGGTTTATATTGTCTGTTCGTCCAAACAACTAGAATGCGTTAAAAGAACTAATCGTACATAGTCCCATTTTCATTTGTGAGATTAAGAATTTTTTTGTCTGTTTAACAAGTTTATAAAAAAGAGAAAATAAATAAAAATGCATAAGAGGAAATTAAATTTTCGCACGCTTAATTTTCTGTTGTAAAAAATCCTCGCATTTGAATTGCAATAGGACACATTTTGTGGTAAAACAGCGGCACAATCCCCCCTAAAATGCAACCAGCCTTTGTCTACGAAAATCTTCCATATGCTTGAATTCGATTTTTAATGGATACCAACATTCATCCCAAGATTGTAATTAAATTCTAAACAAATAAATTAAATAATCCTGTCACCCCCATGGTCATTATAAGGTTTGTTAGTGTCAGTTTCATTAGTCGTGTAGGTGATGTTCGCATTAACCCTTAGACCATCCTTCATTCCTATCAAGCTGTCAGAGCTCAAGTTGCTTAGCTCCTTCACCTGTAGCTAGTAATTTAATTGATTAATTAGTAGAAACAGTGATTTGAAGTTCAATTTCTGATTATTATTATTGTTGTTATCTCGTGTTACGACCCACTTGTTGAGTCAAATCCATTTTGCCTTCTCGTGGCTGTACTTCTCCGTATTTTTATTCTGTCTTGCAGTTTCTGATAGCAATAAGATATCTTTCTTTCGTAGCCGTTCATTCCTTCCAGAAATATGAACTGCCCAATCAAGCTTTAGTAACTTGATTAATGTTCTCTACTAATACTCAATTCTACAATAAGCCACCGTTCTAAACTCGTCCCTTTGTGGACAGGAATCCAGTTATGCTTATATTTTTTATGGATGTATACTAAATTTACTATTTTATGTTCAGTACTCTATAGTTTTTTTATATATAGTATGGGGGCGTGGTTTGGTACAATGCTACTATCTATAAGGACCCGGGATCAAATTGGACTATGACAGATAATTATTTTCTGTTACAACGTAGCCGTGATACAAGCCTGTGGGTTCTGGAGCCCTTCTGGGGTTCACCCAGCCTCATAAAAACTCCTCCCTCATAAAGTACTGAACCTGAACATGATCCTTAATGGGTCGTAGCGGTTCATATTATACTACTAACATATGGTTTATTTTTGATTAGTGAAAATAAGCTATTTGATCGTTTCTGCATACCATCTTTTTACAAAAAATATATCTGAGATAATCTAATATGGTTTATTTTGCTTACTCGGTCAATAATGTTTACATATTCTAAAAATGGATTAGTTAAGGTGCTCTTATGCATCAGTTTCAACCGAGATTTCTTATCATTAAGTGGTATTTTCCTTGCTCAAAATGGAAGAGAAAAAAAATTCATTTTCGTCATTTAATGATTTTTCATTTCTGAAAAGGAAAATCCGCTGCACAGACGGTTAACAAAATTTGCAGTGTGTATGGTGATGATGCCTTAGGAGAAAGGACCGTCCGTAAGTGGTTTGCTCGGTTTAGAACCGGAAATTTTGATTTGGAAGCCCTCGGGTCGTCCTTCAACTGTTGATGATGACTAAGCATTGGTCACAGACAGCCCTCACTCTACGACTCGGGATATCCTCAAAGAATACTTGAATATTTTAAAATAATATTGCTGTATAAATTATGCTTAAACTTCTTCCTGTATCTCGAGCCAACCAAAAATAACCCAATTTCACCATTCGTCCATCATTATATTGATATCCTTAAACTTATTCCTAATCGATTCACACGACCATATCGTTCCCTATTTTAGTTCACCTATTATGTACATGTTAATTTCACCAGTCGGGTAACTTTACGCATGTCAAAGACATTTAACGAAAATCAATTGATAACCATCAAATGAACTACCATTTTACGTAATTTCTGCCATTCTTTTGTTCTGAAAAAGAGTTCTTGTAATTGAAGTTGGGTCTTCTAAGAATAAACGATCAATAGTCGGCTATAGATTAGACAATCTATCAGCTATTTTATTACCCATGAGTCCACAATAGCATACGTATTGGTTCAGTGTGTTTTTCCTTTATTCTCTATTTGTAATAAGATCTTCGTTTTTGCTTTCAGTGTAATCCACTCTAAATAATGTCTGAAAACGAGTTGAGATAGCAATAGCTTTCGTATATATTTTTTTTATAGCATTTCTTTATCTACCAACATAGTCCGATGAATTTAGTGCTAAAAGATAGACATACGTTTCAGCTTTTTATTTCAGAGACAAACTTTATTTTCAGTCGTTAGGGTTTATGTTAGTAATTTCTGGATGCATTTTTTTTTTTTTTATTAGAATGGCGCTATTTTTTATGTTATTTTGGTTATAGAGGGAACGTGATTTAATTAAAAAATGTCAGTCGGTACGCCACTAACAGTTCAAAAAAAATGGAATGTAGTAATGTTTTTTTTTTTATTTACTTATTTAGCAAAGTACAACCAATATGGTTCGACCAGATGATAACATCTATCAATCGATACTAAAATAATATACAAAAATGATAAACATAAATGAAACCTAAAGTAGTTACACTTATGAGTATTTGGGCGCTGTGGAGGCTAATTCGATTTATAAGCTAGAACAGTACAATACGAATTAAATTCTAGGGATAAAACTAATAGTTCATTTTAAAAAAAATACAACTAATTAAAAAATACTAAAATTAAACTAAAGTAAAATAAAAAAAATTAGGAGAATAATAATTATACGAATTTACAATTAATAATAATAGCCTAATTAATTCTTAATAACTATGGAGCGTACTTGTTTATAAATAAGCATATAATATAAAATATAAAAAGGATTTAAATATATAATAAATATAATGCATACAATAAGGTATACAATATGTAACATGATATTTAATATAAAGAATACAATAAAATAAAATGATATAAGATACTGATAAAAATAAAAATAGCTTAATTTAATTAATTAGGCCACTCGTAGCTCAGTGGTAAGATGCAGTGCCAATTTAAGTTCTATTGGCGGTGCCGATTCGTATCTGGCCTGGGGCATTGATTTTTTTCATTGAGTGACGGTCCCACTATATGAAAAACTTTGACCCCCCAACCATAGATTGGCAGTATAGGACTCCTATGTGAGTCTTGGCAGAAAAAAAATTAATTAATTTTAAATAAATAATATATATAATTAAACACACATACACATATATAGCTAATTTTAATTGTAATATAATGAATCAAAGTCACTAAGTGGAGCTAAGAAAAACTAGAAATACATATTGTAATTTGATCAGTCAAAATTCACAGTCATAAAGAGATATTTCTTTTTTCGTGATTAATGTATTAATTAGTTCTTCTGATAAATGATTGAACATATATTTTGATGTACGTTTCCCAAATCTTAATTTTAATGGTTATGTAATAAATAACATAGATGAAAAATGCTTCATGTGGAGGTGAATAAAATTAAGTCACCTACCAGTTCATAAGATGAACTTGCCAAAAGGAGAATTAATACATTTTACAAATCGAAACAAAGTAAAACTGTGAATTTTTACTAAATATTGTAAGACTTTTAGATGGTAAGAGAGGAGTGTTATAGTCTTTTGTGTTATAGATTTTTGTGCAGTAAAAAACTAAATGTGTATAAAATACCCAAATCCTGCAAAAATTACATTTATTATTTAATTTATAATATTAATACATGAAAAACTTAGATAACCTTGTTTGAATAAAATTAAACTCGCTAAATACTGTCTACGTTTATGCAAACGTACATAAAAAAATATCAGAGTAGTTTAGCTGTTTTTTTTTTTAGGTTTTTAAACAGAATTAAAGACCTAAAAAGAGCTATAAGAGACCCATTTGTATTAAACAATTTTATATTCCTATTATGAAAATTTTCTTCCAGGCAAAATTCCCTTTTAATTTCCCCCAATAGCGCACTTGCTCAGCCTCCACTGGCTTATTACCAGTGATGCGCCGTGAGGGATGCACTGGGATCTTATGAGCTCAGCTTTACCCCTCACACGTGGTGGGTAGAGTGGGCTGAGTGATCCTCAGGTCGATTGTGTAAATATTGTATATAGAAGTTTAAATATGACTAGAAATTTTTTTATTTTTATCATGATTTTATTTTTTCATGCACATACTTTGATTATGTCCAT
>NW_027115240.1:1427439-1445143 GCF_000696795.3 Halyomorpha halys | reverse complement strand
CTGCGAGAGGGAAAATGGCGTAATATCCCATTTCCTGTGGCGTAGAAAACAAAACAAAAAACCTTTATCCTTTCAATAATATATTTGCGTACCAAAAAACTAACAAGTACTAATGTAATGTAAAAAAAAAATTTTATTGAAATGTATTGGTATATTCATATTATTCTGACTGATTGATTTTTTGTTTTAGTTTTATTTCAAAATTTTATATGAAGATAATATAATATAACAATATAAAAAAATATATTGAAATTTCAACAAGTTAAAACAAAGTCAGACGGGAGAATAAAGTGCTAGAGATTCAAGTTAAAAAGAATGGACCTTTTCTATAAAAAGCCAATTCTATAGAGAATGTTTCTTAGTTGCCAGAAACAACTGGTTTGTATTATTCAAAGAATATTCTTCGCTCGTGTTGGATTCTTCTTTTTATTTTATTATTTTATTTTTTTTTTTTGTCGAATTCAACTCTTTACATAATAATCAATACATTGCTTTTCCTCAAATTTGTCCGTTTTAAGCTATAAATTAAATAAGGAAACATAATGAAATGAATAGATATAGCATACATGCAACTACATGTGTATAATATGAGAAATATTTCAAGCATTAAAATGTTTGTTATTCAATAAAAATAAAAATAAAAATTTAAACCAAAAAGAGTAAAACGTATAATTTTGTGGAGAAAAAAAAACTAAAAACACGCATATTTATGGAGAGCCTAGAAAGTTTAATATAATATTGATGTTATATGAATGTCTTTTTATGAATCGAATTTCTGTCGAGGATTGGCGGACTTTATAGCTAGTAAACAGAATATGCAATCACACGAACATACGGTTTCTAGTTACAACACTTGTTGATTAGAGCAAACATATCATTGGACCGTTATAAAATGGTAAAGTAATAATAGCTTGTGTTGGCCTATTCTCGCCCCTCTTGGCACAATTTCACATCATTTTACGGTATTTTTACATTTTGGTTTTTAGTATAGTATAAAATTATAAGTTAATACGACCATTTACATGAAATAACAGAGACGATTTTCTTGAAATAAAATGAATAAAAGAGGGGATTTTTGTTGTTTTTTTTTAACTAATTGATTATGGTGTTGTATAGTCTCATAGGAAAAACACACTAACTATATAAAATGTTATAAATAAAACAAAAAAATAAGATAAAACAAATGTATTAATATAATAATTCTTAATAAAAGATAAAAGAAACATTAATAACAAAAAACAATGACATTTATGGATTTAACAAAATAAATAATTTACTTCTAATGGGAAAAAATGAAAGTGAATTTAAGAAAAAGGTGAAGAGAAAAAAAGAAATTAATATAAAATAAAATTTTAGAGTGACAAAAAAAAAACAAACAGAACTGATAAATATAGAATTTATAACAGGATGTCTTGCAACAGCCTGGGCTTCAGTCTTCGGGTTGTGGTTGGGTTTCCCAAGTTGTAGGTCAGTGCTCCTTTAACTGCAGGTAACTGGGAGTGGAACTTCATGAAACTTTTTTTGATGCAATCCTCTATTGTCTTTATTTGTTATTCCCGATGCAATTGGTAAAAGAGAGTTGACGAAAGAACAAATGGTTAGGCGATGTGCAAAAGGGAATTGCTGCTCCTTAAAGAAAGCAAGAAAAGTCAGGGTGGTAACGAGAAATGATCTGTAGGTTGTTGAATCATTAATATATATATATATACAGAGAACTATCTGCTATTTTTTCATGGGCTCGGCCTAATAGATATAAAAAAAATTAAATCAGGAATTGGAAACTTCGGTTCGCTTCGGAAAGCTTACTTCACAGTAGTGCTAAGTTAATTTCGACTAGTTTTTAGAAAAATACAATTATTGGTTCTCTCTTTTAGACAGATAACAACTTTTCAGTTATTTTTGTGACTAGCCAGATTGTAATTTTGTGCCGAAATCTGTTCTGTCAAAAAATTAATTAAAAAAATATTATTTTCCTAAAAATAAAGAGCCTTTAATTGTATTTTTCGTAACATAAGTGGAGATGTACTTAGCTCTACTGTGCAGTAAGGTATCGAAACATCGGTATTGTTACAAGCAACATTGTTATTGTTAAACATTGTTACAAGCAGTAGACGGTTAACTCAGAGATGTGAATACCCTGGGTACTTGTTATAAATCAAACAGCTATAAAAAAAAAAATTCTTTAGGAGATATAAACTAGTAACTTGATAAAAATAGAGATGAAGTCAGAAGCGATCTGTATGGTTTATGTTACAGTTAGTCAATGAGCGTACTTCGTAACATTTGATGAACCTGCGTAAAAACTTTATTTGGAAGAAACAATGCAGACGTTTTTCAAAGTCTTTCAGATAACTGCGTGACTTCTTCCTCTTGATACAGATCTGGCTACAACCTTTCATTATTCGTTCCTCTCACGCAAATTCACCCCGACCATTGGCCAGGAGCGGTGGAGGTACTGCTTTCCATTAGGTGGTGAATTCCAATAGCATTTACTGCCCTGGAGGCTATTCTCTGTGGAATTTATCCACAATTGAGCTCTATCAGGGAGTCAGGTTAGTTACCGCATACCCTATCCTTGAATTATAATTACAGTTAAATCATTTTATAGCGGATTAATGAAGGTTCTTTTTCAGAAATCTTAAATTCTTATTCCATTTATTTATTTTCAAAACACAATCATTAAAAAATGTCACAAACCGACTAACATTAGGCAATAAAGGTGATGGTTGTTCATTCACATCGTATTTATACAAAAAAAGGAAGAAACAAAAAAAAAAAAAAATTAAAATAATATACTAATACACCAAAATAAAATAAAACCAATCTAATACATACTCATTAAATATTTACATTCGACCTGGAGATCTTCGCGTGAGGAACTCTAATAACATTTCTAGAGGATTATTAGTTAATGAAGGAGAAGCCAGGTTAGAAACAAGTGGGTTTGGGTGTTAAAAAAGTTTGTCATGGAAGGATTAGTATCTGGTCTGGACAAATCGGCAGCATATGAAACATTGAGTTCATGATGGGTGACTTGATTTGTGATAAAGTAAGGAGCATTAAGGTTTTTACGAAGGATTGGATTCGGGAGGAATTCAATGGTTTAGTGGAGCCTCAAAGCTCATCTCCGTATGTCCAGATAGGCCTTATAATAGTCATATAGATTAGTCTTTTGTAATAGATTAGAAGTTTAAGACCGTTTGTCGATTGAAAAGTTAAAAAAAAAATATACGGACTGTAAAATGAAACGTATGAAGACAACTAAATGACTGGTTTACTATCGGTGTCTACATATTTACACTCTACAGCTAATATGGCAATTGATCAGCTGATATAGCACTCTGTCTGGTGACAGGCAGTAACTCCCCCCTCCCTCCACCACTTCTTGATAATCATCGTACAGTCTATTATTTACAAAAGGAAGATATATATACAAATATAATAATAATAATAATATAAGAAATGTTACTTAGCAGTCATTTGTATTTCCTTACTGCATAACTATACATTTCATGTAGGAATGTAATTACTATATTTTTTTTTTAAATTTCATCTTTTAACATTAAAAAAAATCAGTGATTTTGAAAAATAATGTATATATAAAAGATAGCTTTGAAAAATTCCCATATAGTTAAGAATCTTATAACTTCTTTTGGACGATGCTAAAGACTTATTTTGAGAGATGTTCTACGCCTAATTTCCTGAGGCCTCATTTTAGGCGTTGCCTTTTAAAAAGTTGGACATATGGGGCAAGAAAAATCGTAAAATTTTGACTAATTTAACCGGTCTTACGGTTGGCAAAAATTGAAGATCATAATTAGAACTCCCTCTAGAAATACCCTGCATTCATATTTAATTTTCTTTTTTTTATTTAAAAACTATGATAAGACATATCGATTGGTTTCATTAAATAAAAATTAAAAAAAGCTAGGATAATATACAGAACGATATATGAATACAGTTGAATTTATGAAATATTAAGTAAGAAGTCAACGGGAAGATAATTGGGATTGTGGAATGTCACCTATGTTAAAAAACAAAGTAGATGAATAATATAAAATATAATTATAAATATAATTAGGTTCTATGAGAAATAATGAATAATAATAGTAATAATAATGTGAACCGCTACGACCATGGAGGGTTATAGGTTCTTTACTTTGTAAGCAAATTTTTTTGAACAACGGATATGTAATGAGATGATTTTTTTAACATCAAGCTCGACCTCCAGATTTTACCCCAATTAAGGTTACTTACTTTATGTGGATGGGTGGACGCCAGGAGGACTCCAGAACCTACAGGGTTGACTCATGGCTACAGTGTTAAATAAAATTATTATATCCTACAGCTAGATTCTTGCCCGGGTCCTTCGAGTTAGTTGCATAGTGCCTTACTACTTTGCCACAGTAATTCCTATAATGAAAAATATAATTTTATATTTAGAAACATATAAGAATGTGAAATAGTTAGAGATATGAAAAACATAATTATTGAAAATATAAACATAAAACAATAAAGATATTTTCATAAAGAAGATAACCTACCTCGACAATGTATTTCTGTCGAAAAGATAAATTAGACATTTTTCGTGATTGATTTCCTCTCACTATATATTCCATAAATAGGTAAGTAAAAGTAAAAAATTATGGTTTTCATGTTACAAGAGAATAAAACATTGCCAAATTTTCTTAAAATTTTTCTCATTTTTTTATGAGGGAAAAATGGATGTGCTAATCCTTATTCGTGTTCTGCGCTCCGTGTAACAGTACAATAAAGTTCAAATATCTTAAATTTCCAGAAAAATTTGCTATACACGGACTATATGATAGCTTTTTAACAAATAAACTGGGTATATGCTTATATTAATCCGTCAATTATTTTTCAATATACGTTTATTCAAAACTTCAATATATGATTTTTTTTTATTTCGTCCAACCGCTAAATTTTTTTGGATTACTATTTCTGAGTTCGTCGGATCAATCGAATTCGCCAATGTAAATAGATTATGATATTTGATTCGAAAAATAATACCTAAAATACTTTTATAAAACGGTTGACTTTTGTTGGGAGAGAAGAGGGTTAAGGGGGAAGGGGCGGCATAATTAGGGGCTGCAAAAATTCTAGTCCCGCCCCAGCCGGAGGGTATAAAATCCACCCATTGAATAGGATGACCCTAGCCATTCTATTCAACGACTGTACGTTTTTACCAGAGAATAGAATTGAATAATTTTTTCTACTATATCATATACTTTCTACAGATGTTGTTTATTGGTTTAAATATAATACGTCTAGGAATCGAATTTAATATATTAGCACATTTTTAAACTTTTTTTATGTATTGAAATTTACTACTGTACAAAAAAAAAAAAAAATACAACAAGTAAATTTGATATATGTTTCAGAACACATGCTAATCTTGAGAAGGAACCACCCAATGGTGATACTTCAATCATTGATTTAAATTAGGAGATCCCGTGGCCATCTTCTTTTATCAGGGATAGTTAAGAATGAGAGATTAATAACTAATAGGTTTGGAGGGGTGAGGATTTTAGAATGAAAGGACGTATGTCTATTTCGGGTCAATTTTGCAACGTATGGGCTGTTGAAGTAATGACGTAATGAGGAGCATTAGGGATTTTATGGAGGATGTTGGATTGTGATGATTAGGTATGGGAGGTATTTAATAGTTTGGTGGAGTCCCAAAGTTTAATTCCATACATCCAAATTGGTCTAATTATCATGAATGTTTTGTAGTAAATGGGATGTTTAGAACGTTTGTCAATTACGTGTTATAGTAATCGAAAGCTACGAGCAGTTTCTTGTCGTTTCCGTCTAGTTTGGTGATTCCAAATATGCCTCTTATCAAGATGAAGCCCTAAATAGCGAATTTGTTCGACTGGTGTTAGAGGGATATTAAGAAAAAACACACCCGACTCATAAGATTTACAGGAGATATTGCGAGAAGATCCCACAACAATAACAAAACTTTTTCATTTTCTAAAGATCATTAATATTTATGATCACATATAGTCTAACTGCCCAGAATGGATAAGTGGATGCAAAATTTAATATAGTAATTTACTAACTACGTCAAATCTAATTGAAACTTTGTAAAATGTAAATTGTAATTGTAAATGCGTAAATGTAATTTTAATTGTTAATTTAAAACTTGTAATTGTAATGTAATGTAACTTGTAATTGTTAATTTGTAACTTTCTCACTTTGTAATTTTGTGAGTATGTTAATTCTAATCTACTAACTTTCTCACTTTGTAATTTTATGAATATGTTAATTCTAATCTACTAACTTTCTCACTTTGTAATTTTGTGAATATGTTAATTGTAATCTACCAACTTTCTCACTTTGTAATTTTGTGAATATGTTAATTGTAATCTACCAAATTTCTCACTTTGTAATTATGTGAATATGTTAATTGCAATCTACTAACTTTGTGAATTCAGTGTAAATGGCCGTAGTGGTCGAAACACTTAAATAAATAAATAAGAAACGACACTGTAGGGTAGAACAGGACTTATTTTCATTTTCCAGTTGTGAAACCATTCTTCAATGGATATTATGTGTGAATGCAGAGTTTGTGAAGCCGTAGTTGCGTCTATGTTTGCAGACCGTACACATGTGTTATCAGCGTTTGTTGTTAGGACTGTCTTAGGGTTGGGTGGGATATAAGCCGTATAAACCGTATAGAGAATGAGACTTAGGATACTACCTTGAGGAACACCGGCTGAGAAAAGATGGTTAAGTAGGCTAGAGAATAAATTGCTGTAAAATCCTAGGCTTATATATAACCTACTGCGATGAAGAAAAAAATCGGTTCAAAATTTCCCTTTTTATACTTTTTAGAAATTTGTAAATAAACCAAATGAGAAATATTTTCTAAGGTTGAGAGTAAACTAACAGAAATCCGTAGTAGTGTTGATGTATATTTTATTTATTGTTATTTGTAAAATGAAATTATTAATATGGAAAATTTGCTGAAATGGCGTGACTAAATTGATTTTGACTCTAGTGGAAAATTCAGAAGTAGTCAAGAGTTTAAATTATTCCTTCTGCAAGCTAGAAAACTACATGCCCTTTAGTCAGCAAAGCTAAGCTGAGCCCAATACAGCTCTGGTCCTTAATTGAGCAGTTCTTCATTAATTAAACCTTGATAAGTCCCTCAGTCCCCCCCCCCCCATCAGATCCTTTCGTGGAATTCTGAACGATTCAACACCGACTGCCGGTGTGTAGAATTCAATTTTTTGAATCGACTGTGATTTATATATAAATAAAATTTGAGTGTTACGTAAATTGGTCGATAGGCGAGAAAACATTGTTCTTGTATATTTGTCTCAATTTTTTTTTTTAATTTATTTATTTATTACTATTTACATCTGAACATATAATAGATTTAGTAAATTTAATCTCACATAAAATGGCGTGAAACAGGCGTGTAGAGAAACTACCCATTGGTAGCACTCTAATGACGTTTTACAATTGCAGGTCTCGTGGCCATCCTCTTTTCAGACTCCTGACGATTGTCAGGAATGAAAGAGGAAGCAAGGTTAGAAACTAGTGGGTTTGGGAGTTTATAATGGAAGGAATGATATCTGGTTCGGTCTAGAACGGTTACATATGGAACATCAAGGTCTTTATGTATGATTTGAGTTTGGCAGCATTGAGAATTTTACGAAGGATTTTGAATTGTAAGTCTCAAAATTTAAAATTGTATCAGTTCTAGACTCCAAAAATAATCCGCCCCGAAAATTGGGAAAAAATACTGGCATCAGCAGGACTTGATGTGTCAATTACGCCAGTAAATGCTATCGTAACAGTAACTACACAGCTTAACAGGTGCATAGTTTGCGACAGTATTGCAATGATTGAAATTAACACCCAGTTTACATAGGTTCATTAACCTCATTAACTGTTCTTTAACCTCAGTAATTATTTTAATGAGGTTAAAGAAAGACAATTTTTTGTGAAATAGTTTTGAATTTAAATTATAAAGTTATAAAGGGCAATTAGCCTGCAAAAGAGACATTTTAAGGAAATATGACATCTATGATTAAGGTTGTCTCTTTGAGAATGGCCTGAAGGCCGAAACGTTGGAGATGTTTTAAATTAAATAGTTTAGAGAAAAAGTGGATCATTTTGGAATTAGTGGTAATAATATTCATTAATATATTTTTTATCTGGTGAGGTGTACGCATTGAAATGAATGCTTACTGAAAAATATTTGTAAAATTTATAAATTTCTACAAATATCTAGTACCACTGCAATCAATGGAAAGTCTCCACTTGAACGAAACTGCATATGTACATATACTATATATTCACATTAAATATTATTACATATTTAAAAATAATACAGTATACTTTATAATAAAACGGTCTTTTCTCAGTTTTTAAAATTAATTTAACACTTTTACAAAATAATTTAAAAAAAAAATTACTTGATAAATAATATTGAATTAAATACGCCAAATAAAAATGACTCTTTAGATAAGTTTTAGTTTAATGTTTATTTTTTTAAACAAATTAATTTCAAATCAAAAATACGTTTTGGAGTTTATTGGCCATTGTCCACTAGAATAGTGTAAACTGTATGTTAATTTCTATCATTGCAATACTGTCACAAACTCTGCAACGGTTAAGCTGTGTAGTAGTTACTGTTATGATAGCATTTACTCCCGTAATAGACACATCAAGTCCTTCCCGATTTTCGGGGCGGATTATTTTTGAAGCCTAGAGCTGATACAATTTTTAAATTTTGAGACTTACAATCCAAAATCCTTCGTAAAATTCTAAATGCTCCGTATGAGAAATATATGCCTTAATGAAAGACAATTTTTTGTGAAATAGTTGAATTGAAATTATAAAGTTTATATGACATGGGCAATTAGCCTGCAAAAGACATTTTAAGGAATTATGACATCACTCATAAAGATTGTCACCTTGAGAATGGCCAAAATGCTGGTTTTAAAATAAATAGTTGAGAGAAAAAATTGGATCATTTTGAAGTTTGTGATAATAAGATAAGCCACTCTCAAACAATCAGTATAATAAATCATTAATCTAATTATTGATGAATATCAATTATTTTATTTATTTTAATAAGTAATTTATTGAATAATTTGCATCAACGAAACGGAATGGGATTGGATATTTTTTTTGCATTACATCATATATCCTTGAATTATATAGAATAGAATAGAAAAGAATATATTTTATTTGTAAGAGACAAATTCATTACACAATATACAATTATAAAACAAAACCTGAGTCTAGTGCTTCATCATTTAAACAATATACAAAAGCATAAATCGCTAGGAAACCCTTATCTCTCGTCCTTTCCTTTCACGGTTATATTATAACTTTTTAACAAACCCATTGTTACTGGCATCATTAGCTGAAACTGAAACCTCTTCATTTTGTAGCCTACCCCAAGCAAAGAGAAAGAGGACAGGTGAGGTTGCTTAAAATTTTGATTAGGTCTCTACACAGGTGAGGGTTGACCATTACGAATTCAGCAGGGCTGGTTGTTGCAGCCTGGCTCTGCCCCCCCCCCCACCATTTTTGTTAATTATTAAATCGGTGTTCTTGTACGCACTTAACTAACCCTGATGTGATGAGGGAATCCCGATTTCATGTACTTATGAATAATTACGAACAGCATACTTGCTTCAATGATACCTATTCCATTTATAGGTGAAAAGATTTATTTTCTAATTAATTTTATCCAGATATGTGATTTTTAAATGTGTTTTATCCATAGGATGGGATTATTTATTAAATTAATTAGAAGTTGATATTATATTCTTGAGGTGGGTTCGTTTCTTCCTGATTCTGCTTATCCAGAAGGCCAATATAGGCTTGTAGAGAATCCACCGATTGGAAGAACTCTAATAATATTTTTACATTAGAAGGTCATGGGGCCATCTTTTTTTCAGGCGTCTCAGCGGATTGTCAATAATGGAAGAGAAAGTAAGTTTTAGTGGGTTTGGGAGTAACATTATATATTATAATATTTACCATCAGTTTCTCTGTGATTCTCTGTTATTATTTTAATTTTCTTCCTCCCTCTAACCACAGAACACTTCTCGTAATTGTTTCCTTATTTCATTTTACTCGCGTACGTTATTTACTACTTTTCCTTTTTACCCCTTTAAGATTATATAAATTTATATTTTTATATTCGTTTCATATTATTGTGTATATCATTTATTTTCTCACATTTCTCATAGTGTTAATTTAAATTTTTTTCTTCATATTTTCTTATTTTCCAATATTTGTTTACTCATTGTTATCTTCCTATTATTTCTGTATTATAAGTCAACTTTATATTACTATTTGTTACTTTATTAATTTCTTGTTAAATTTTTATTATTTCTTTTTATTATATTATGATTGTTACATCGTATTGGCTCTGATGAAAGCTTGACATCGCGGTTTAAACGTTGGAACTTCGGAATAAAAATATGTAGTACTAATAGGTATTGTTCTTTTCTTCCATCTACGCGAACTATAACTTTAGTAAAACTGGTCATAAAATAATTATGTTAATAATATACAATTATTATAATACTGATTAGAGTATAATAATTATACTGACACTTACTACACACTAGGTGTAAATTAAAACTACATTTTTTATAATGTATTTTTTTGTAAAACATCTCCTACGCAAACTAGTGAAATGAATCTCAGTATTTCTCCTCCACTATGTCTTCAAAATTTAATTTCTAATTGTTTATATTGTTGTTTTGTGTTACTTTTTTGTTTTATTTAGATAGTCAAATGCCTCTTCCTCTCCTGTGCAGCATTCATCCAGTAACCTTTATTTAGCAAGGTTCTCAGCATCTGTTCGGATACTATTAGGGCATCTCAGGTTGGCTTTAGAATTTTCGTGTCTTTGAATTTCCACATTTTCTTCTTCACCAAGTATTAACTTGTTTGATTGGGCCAAAGATTCATCACAGTATTTGCTTCTCATAAATGTCTGCGTCACTCTTAATTAATGCTCATCTTCGGATCCATAAGTCAGGACTGGTTATGTTTCCGTTTTGTAGAGTTTCACTTTGATTCGCAAATTACGTATAATTAAAAAGCTCCTACTTTCCCCTTTAAGCTTTTATAACTTTATATTCGTTTCATATTACCGTGTATGTCGTTTATTTTCTCACATTTCTCATAGTGTTAATTTTAATCTTTTACTTCATATTTTCTTATTTTCCAATATTTGTGAACTCATTGTTATCTTCCTATTATTTCTGTATTATAAGTTAAATTTATATTACTATTTGTTACTTTATTAATTTCTTGTTAAATTGTTATTATTTCTTTTTATTATATTATGATTGTTACCTCGAATTGGCTCTGCTGAAAGTTTGACATCGCGGCTGAAACGTTGGAACTTTGGAATAAAAAATGTGTTCTTTTCTTCTATCTACGCTAACTATAACTTTAGTTATACTGGTCATAAAACAATTATGCTAATAATATACAATTATTATAATACTGATTAGACGATAATAATTATACTGACACTTACAACACATTGAAGATTTAAAACTACATTTTTTATATATAGGAAGATGGTAAGGGTTGGGGTCACAAGTGAAACAAAATAGTTTACAACTAGTTTTATATTTATATTACAACTTGTAAACTATTTTGTTTCACTTGTGACCGCAACCCTGACCATCTTCCTATATATCAATTTTTATGGTCAACTATATATACATATATACATTTTTTATAATATATTTTATGTAAAACGTCTCCTGCATTAGTGAAATGAATATCAGAATTTCTGCTCCACTATGTCTTCAAAATTTAATTTCTAATTGTTTATGTTGTTATTTTGTGAATTTTTTTTTTATTTAGATAGTCAAATGCCATTTCCTATCCTGTGCAATAACTTTTATTTAGTAAGGTTCTCACCATCTGTTCAGATATTATTAGGCCATCTCAGGTTGGCTTTAGAATTTTTGTGTCTTTGAATTTCCACATTTCCTCATCACCAAGTATTAACTTGTTTGATTGCGCCAAAGATTCATCACAGTATTTGCTTCTCATAAATGTCTGCTTCAGTCTTAATTTATGCCCAAGCTTCGGACCATAAGTCAGAACTGGGCATGTTTCCATTTTGTAGAGTCTCACTCTGATTCGCAAATTACTTATAATTAAAAAGCATTATCAGCTTAAAGTAGCGTCTATTTTCTGCTGATAATCTGCGACTGCCATCCTGCGAAGTATTATTATTTTATTATTATTATTATTATTATTATTATTATTATTTTTTTTTTCTGTTTAGGTAAACACAGGTGGTAGCTTAGGTAGGTTATGCAGGGGGTAATCGCGATAATATCTGAGTTTTTTTTTCAAGATATTATCAGTTTTTAAATATTAATATTTGTAATTTGCTTGTACGAACGAAAAACCTCTGATAAACTTAACTAACATATTGTTATTCTTCGGTAATGATTGAAACCATTAGTCGCATCATTCTAAAAAACATAAAAGTTAGATTTATTTTATTTCCTAGCGGTAAATGCTAAATTTTAGTAATAAATGTTAAGCCATAAATTGGCCTCCATAAATAACGTTTCTGTGAAATTTTACAAAGCGCTATTTTCGTTTACACTTCAATAATTTTGAAACACTATTCTTTCGTGGGTTCAGAGGTTTTAAAACAAAGATTTGAGAATCTAAAACGAGAAGAGACGGATCACCAAGGAGACAAGGTCGTCTACAGACATCGAGGATTTACGAGTTTTTGAACGAAGTCCCAGGCGATTTAGTACAGTCAACAAAGGGTTTTCCAAAGAAAAAAAACATAGTTTTTACGATTTTTTTTATTTGGGGGGGGGGGTTCAGAGTCGTAATTTCAGATTTGTTACCACGCCAGGCACCGGCTTTTAAATGAAAATACAAACGAACTTTTTTCTCCGTTTATATCTAGAAAACTAAGCATCCGTGAATCCAAATAACCAAATCTCACAAAACGGTTTTGTATGTGGTCAGCTTAGCTCAAAAACGAAATATACGTTATTTAAGTATACGTCCGAGATAGGAGAAGAACCTGTTTAATAAAATTGGCCAATTAATTAAACAATTATTAATTTTAATTGAAAATGACATTAACGATTTTTATTAAACTAGGCATTTCAACATAACTTGCAAATATTCAAAATCGAACATTATGAACAATTAGGCACTGTAATAATAAAGCAGAAAATCTTAATATCGTTGGTACGATGCGATCTAAACTATTTTATTTTTTTTCAGAATTATCTTAAACTTTATGGATAATAATTTATTTATAAAAGAAATTTTATATCTAAAAAATTTAAATCTACCGAACCACCCTATAACAATAAATATGTTAAATGTACCTTAAACTATATGGTACCATATCCGTGCAATCGCTTACTAGAAGAGCTAAAAAATAAATCCATCACAAAGAAAATGAAAATAGTAACATTTAGCTGGGTACTTTCTTACTTCTATGATTCCCAATAACTGATTTTGATATTGAACTCTTAATAATTATTCATTATATTACGATTATAATTAGTAATGTATATGTATTTATTAATAGATATTATTTATTTAGATAATATCAGACCCTTATTTTTATCATATTCTGTATCATCTTGTTTTATTCTCATTATTACATTAATTCACTAATTGTAAATTTGCAGCTTTATTATTCACTGAAAGTCCTTTGAGTTATTTCTATTATTATTTTTTATTCAATTTAATCTTTTAAGTTTTTTTTTTTAATTTTATTTATATTTGAGTAGTTCTTAATTAAATTATTATTTTTATCAATTCGTATTGTACTTATCTGGTTTAAAAACTGTATATACTCCACACGCAATAATAATCAAAACTGTAATAATTCATTTCACTTATGTCTATCATTTTTATGTGTTATTTTGGCTCCGGCTGATAGATGTTATCATCTGGTCGGACTATATTGGATGTAAATTCCTTAATGAATAAAAAAAACAAAAAAAAAACGATAAATATATGAAATGAATGAACAATTAAATGGTCTTTAATATCAGCTAGGTTTTATAATCATTGAGACTTATCATCAATTGTCTGACAGGGCTTAAATGATAAATAAAAAAAAATCCTATGAAGAACCTTTAATTTTCTTTGTTTGAAGAAATCAATTAGTTCTCATTGTTTGAAATAATAAACAATAGACAATACAAAATAGTTAAGATTTTGATAAATAACTTATTGTTCTCAAAAACTTTATTTACTGATAGATATTACAATCTGCCACACCGTTGTGGGCAATAGGTAATAGTGATGAATGATCACATTCATACTAAAATAAAATAAAATAAAAATAAAAATAAATAAATGAAAAAAAAATCTCTCTTAAAATATATACAAACAGAAGGATAAAGAAAATGAACATAATCAATCTATGTGTATGAAAAAATAAATAAAATAAAATAATCTCTATTCACCTTTACACTCTTATATACAATATTTACACAATCGAGGATCCCTGTGCCCACTCTATCCCCCACGTGTGAGGGGTAGAGCAGAGCTCATAAGATCCCAGCGCATCCCTCTTGCCGCATCATTGGTAATGAACCAGTGGAGTCTGAGCTAGTGCACTAAAGCCGCAAACACTCAACTTGAGTGGAGAATCTGACCATTGTCAGATCTCTAATTATCCATTTTTATTTTCAGTAAGTCTCTTGGCCACTGCCGTTTCAACCTTCGAGGTGGATTGTAGGGATGGGTGGAGCTAGAAAGCTAGATAAGGGTTGAACCAAAGGATTAGGATGGTTAGAAAGGTTTATATGGAATTTTGAGAATTTGGTTGACAAATAACTAAAGAAGAAACAGAGACATCCGGTTGGGATCATGAAAATTCACAGTGAAAAAATTTATTTTACCTCTTCCCACTTCGAGAAACCCAGTAATACAATTTTTTTTATAGCAACAGAAAAATACAAATTTTTGTTCTTAATTTTCACCTTTGCTATAAAATGCTTGAAAGTGCGTAATTGATGATTTATTAGCTCTATTAATTGGCTGCAGGCCACCGTCAGGAAAGTACATCCTGTAATATTTTTCATCGTGCCAGGGCTCAGATGATGACGGTAATGATTTTCTGTAAATTAAGAAAATGTCCGTGCACAAAATCGATGATTTTCACTCGAATTATTATAAGTAATAGATATCATGGAACAAAGTTGGTTTCGTGTATGTCAATCAATTGTGTCAAATCAAGATTTAGGAATAACTAATCAAGTGGAATTTGGTATCTAGATGGTTCCATATTAATTTCATCAGTCTATCAACTATTTGATGCATGCACAAGCGTATTTCTCTTAGCAGAACTATATTTTGAAAACCGATTTTGACACAATTTGGAGGGAAGTTGGCAATCTGTTCAAAAATGATCCAGTATCAATTTTATCAAATACCATCCTTTACTTTCACTTTCACATATGAAAATTAATTTTTCTTGAAGCAATCTATATTTTGAAAACCGATTTCTGATTTTATCAAAAATGTGAGGAAAGTTAGAAATTAGTGTAAATCTGATCAATTTCCATCTTCTGCATTAATATGGGCAGGCATAAACGTATATTGGCTGAAACACCAATATATCTAGAAAGTCTTATCTGATAATGGTCCAACGTTGTAGAGAAGTTGGAGATAAGTGTTAGCATAATCTGGTCCCTGTTTCATAATGAAAGGTAATAAGTATTAGTTCATAGTACATGTGTAGAAACTAGTGTGGTAATAATACTAATACTTATTTTTTTCATGATAGGGATGTCTATTAGTGATATTACAGGAATTAAAAAATACTAAAGTACAAGTTACTATTGTACAAGTCTGACTAATAGTATTAGTTTGTACTTTATTATGAAATAGGGCCCTGGTGGTATAGGTTTTATAAAATTTATCAGCTACTTTCTCTTCCTTTTGCTAAAAATAAAATTTTCAATTTTTCATTCCATATCTTAGAAACTACTAGTTCTAGATTTTTATTTATTTTTTCTAAGCGGGCAGCCTAAAAAAAAAATGAAAAACTAAGAGTCAAAAACTATAATAAATTTATTTTTTTACAGATAGATCTGCCACATAGACATATGTATGGCGGCTGGCGTGGTGACGTGCCTTTAATTTTTGTATCCAGTTCTTCAAAAAACATTTAAGATAGTTAAAAAACTTTTCTATGATATTTTTCTGATAACACCCTTTGTGAACCTGAACTAACCCTATTTTCGTAATACTGAGGCTCTAGGGATGTCCAATAGAACTCTTTTTTTCAAGCTTAACCATTATTCCGTAAAAAAAAGTTGGAGCTCAATAATTACATCACCTATATTTCGCTAGGTATTGTAGAAATCATATTAGGGATAACGAATGAAGACTCTGTTTTCTTGGAAAGAGCTCACTTTCACCATGAATTCATAAAGAAAATTCCTGTTATTAGGCTACTCATAAACTATGCTTATCAGCTAGAAAATGCTTAAGCAGTCTTGGGAAAATGGAGGTCGTGTTGATGATGATAAATGATGTTGATATGTGATGATATTTTTACTTCATAATGCTTTTTTGAACAGTTTTTCTTTCTTATACTTTCTGGACTTTTGCCATTTTTTTTTTAAATAACAATAATAATAATTAAATATTTGGAAAATTCATAGATGTGTCCCATCATACAAAATTGTCAAGTGTGAATGCATGCTCCAGAAATAGAAAAAGTACAGGCGTGTGTTGCTACGAAACACATTATGTAAAACAACATTAGTATAAATAATTTTAAAATTAAATATTATACTCTCATTTATTTCATTTGTTTGATTAATTATAATCTCCAACCTTTACTTTTTAGTCTATACTCAACGATCTCGAAAACCACCAAAAAGTATATCAGTTGTTTTCTAAAGTTCTAAATTCTAGCTGAAACAACAAACAACGGGTACTGACCTGTATGGAAATTAAAATTATTCCTGTACATCTGATTAAAAACTTTCCTCAATAATTTTTTTGCTTGTTAATGGCACCTCGTTTATTAAACAAATTAACAAGTTTAGTAAAGTAATGAACCCTTTGTTAATGTATCCATGGAAAGACTTTTTATAGGGATGAAAAAAAAAATTAACACAATGTCTTCTAATTTTAAATAATTATAATTTGAGATTGTAGGAAGATATTCCGGGTAGGGGTCAATAAAGGTATCAAAATAGTAAAAGGAAATTATTAATTGTTATACAACGTTTCGCCAGCGCTGTCAGATTGTAACAGAGCGGACAACGGAGTTGATGAAGCCTTGCAAAGTGGGGCGAAACGTTAGACCTCAAACAAATTTTCATCTTTAGGTAACTTTTGAATTAAAGAATATATAAATTCTTAAATTATCAAGCACTTTTAAATGTTGAAGAACTCAGGGTATTGCAGCTGTAAACATTTATATCAGTACAATCATGTATTTTTATATTATATGGCTGCCCTGTTTATGTTCGAAAGGATTTTTTCTGTTATAAATTTATTTTATTGGAGAGAATTAATACAATCTGCCAAAAATTAAGGGCATTATAGTTTTAGTGTTCAAATATGCTTTCATATAATATATACAGAAATAGAAGAAGAAAAGGAAAAATAATAATAGTAATTATAATAATGATAATAATAGTAATAAAATATTAAA
>NW_027115240.1:1420136-1426463 GCF_000696795.3 Halyomorpha halys | reverse complement strand
TTCTAAATCCAAACTGGTGGTCAGGAATAACATGATATGAGTCAAGGATTGAATAGAGGCGTTTCAATAAGAGTTTTTCTAGGATTTTGCCCATAATAGGCAGGAGTGAAATAGGACGGTAGGAAGATGGATATTCAAGTGGCTTGGAGGGTTTGGGAAACATTTTCATTATAAACATTTTCCAAGGGCCAGGGAAATAGATGGATCAGAGTGTAAAAATTAAATTTTATATGAAAAGTATACAATCACACCTATATAGAATATTTATATTCTTCTGAGGAACTCCTAGCCAAGTCTTGCCACTGCTGTGTGGAAGGGAAAGCAGGGCTCTAAGAGATCCCAGCGCTTCTCTTCTAGCCGCGTCACTAGAGTCTGAGTGGGAGTGCTTGAGCCGCATACACTCTCATGACTTGTGTGGATAAGCATGAGGTTTAGGCTCTGTGGCCATTGCCAGATCTCCTACAGCAAAGCTCAATTAGGGGAAATGGAAGTGGTGAGAATTTCTTCTTCTTCTTCCTTAGATTGTAAAGCCGTTGATTATTTTTTTTATTCTGATAGGCCAAGATTGGTCAAGATCTGCCACCCACTTCTATCCATTCGGCTCCACCTACATATAACGTTTACTTAGGTTCGTTGATAATTTCTGTTAGAGCCTGACCGTGATAATGTTCCTCATTCTTCTCTAGTTAAACTAATTCCTTCTTAATTCTTTTATACTCAGGAGACGCACCTGGCCCTTGTGTTAATGGACTAATTCTACCATAATTTGGATAAATGGCACTAATTTAATATAATTTACCTTATCTTTATAATGTGATGGTTAATATAAATTTATTATTACAGATAAAATAACATCGGTCATTGTCAGCTAGGTCATGTAACAATGTGATTCTAAAGGTCATATATATAATTCTATCTCTTCAGAGTTCTCATGAGCAGAATTAATTTATCCATCCAGAAGATGTAGATAGATATTCAAATTGAAATGAATGTCTGACTTCAAAGGTTCGTGTTATAGATTTTCCTGGAAGGGTTCTAGTCAGAGGGTTAAAAGACCTTTGACTGAAACCTTCAATAGATGTAGTTGATGAACATAAATTAAGTATTCCAATCTATGTTCGTTGGAATGCTTTTAACTACTTGATTAATTAGTATCAATATATTAATGTAAAATTGAATAATTATTATTATCATCTAGGTTTCATCCTTATTGAAATAGTTCGAGTGGGCTTTGATGCTGAATTTTCAAAATAGATTCTTCCAGAACACCTATTTTTTATTAATAAAATATTCGAGTTAATAAAGATGATATTATTATTTATTTATTTATTATTTTACTGTCATTACTATTCATAATATTCTTTACTATGGCATTCATTAGGACTTTGTTACTGGTTTTATTTTTTCCAGTTTATGTATGAATTGGAGAAAATAAATTGGAGTTTTTTTAAACTTTTTGAAGGACACTTTTATAACACACGCCTTCAAATTTTATTACCATCCTCATACTTTTTATAATATGAGTTCGCATTAAATCTAGAAAATCAAAGGAACATGGCACAGAAACGACTTAATCATAATATATCATTAACGAATTAATCATGATAACGTGATTAATCATAAATTAAACGAATCTATCTAATATAAACATGAAACTAGAACACTCCTAAATATTGGAAGATTTTCTTTATACCACTAAATGAGCTATTTGAATATGTATAAAAAAAATATCTGTGCCAGTAGACCATCAAGAGTTTAGCATATACTATTTTAAACTGTGGATCGGTATTGCGTACTTAGTTTCCTGGAAACGGGAAGGGGCAATCTTGTTCACTTTATTACTATTTTATGTTTAATTGTGTATTAACTTTAATTATACGTTATTCGTTTTATTACATAGAAGAAATGCGTATTTCTGAGAATATTAATTATACAGTTAGTTGAAAATCAGATTCAAAACACATTAACCACTATTATTCTGAAGTTCTGAGAAAAATTAATATACAGTAAATTGGAAATTATTAATATAAAAACTTTCTTTTATTTATAGAAATTTATATGTGAACAGAAATTAGTTTTAATTAGTAGAAAATTGTCAATTAAATTAATACAAGTGAAGGATAAAATATACGAAGTACTCTAACTTGTAACACTGTTATCATAAACATGTGTGATAATAGTGTAAAAGTGTGTATTTGTTCAAATAAGAAAATTTTTAAATATTAATTATTGATGCTCTACAAATATAAATATTATTAAGTAGATAAATATATAAGAAAATTAGTATCAGAAATTATGTTATATTAATTAATAGATATATATTTGTTTTAAACATAAATGACTTGAGCATATAGTCTACAATAGAAAAATAAATTTTAATAACTTGGAAAAATCAGTTGTAAGGTATGTTAGTAGAAATATACTGTTACATTTGTGTAAATTATGTGAAAAGTTTAGTTGTTTCCATGATAATGGCCTGAGGGCCGAAGCGTCGAAGAAAAATAAACAAAGTTCATAGATAAGGATCTACAGATATTTTTGTTTTAATTTAAGTTATCCACTCTCAACAAAAAAAAAATAATAAACTAATAAATTTAGTTCTTTTAATTCAATTTCTTTTAAATTCTTTTTATATTTCTTAAATAAAATTTTTTATTGTTAATGTTAGAATATGGGACAAGTATCAGTGATGATTCTGCATATTTATACAAACCATAAATAAATAAAGTTATAATAAAGTTAAGCTATCGAAAAGAAATAATAGTATGAAAATAATAAACCGCATTCGTATTTATATACAATATTTACACTCACCCTAAGGGCTCCTAAAACTCCTCCCTCTTACCCGTATGATGGCAAATACAGGGTCTTTAGGAGATCTCAGCGCACATCTTTCCTGCTAAGATATTTTGGAAATAATAATATTGGGAACTTTATTGTTATATTAAATAAATTATCTTTAATTAGTGAACAACTAAAAATTAAATGTGAAGAGGTTTCTCTTTGATATTTTTCAAATAGCTTTATAAAGTTTTTACGTAGTTTTATTTTT
Organism: Halyomorpha halys; assembly: GCF_000696795.3. Classification (NCBI taxonomy): domain Eukaryota; kingdom Metazoa; phylum Arthropoda; class Insecta; order Hemiptera; family Pentatomidae; genus Halyomorpha; species Halyomorpha halys. The sequence goes on along the minus strand of NW_027115240.1, from coordinate 1,423,411 downwards.
GAGACAATAAAGATACTAAGTGTGCGAGAAACAAACAAAAGGTAAGTCTCGAACGATTTCTCATTAAAAATACATTACCAATAAAACAAATCCCAATACAAGAAACCTAAACTACTTCCAGTTGTACTAAAACTTTACGATCGGAAGTGTCTAAAATAATCCCGGTTTATTATCACTTGGCACTAGAGGTAAACCGACCATGAGGTTGACTTTATGACCATTTGATCAGGTGTTTGAGTGCTCATGAAGCAGACCTCTAATCAAAAAGCTCTGAGGACTGAACGCGACAGTAGCATGCCACCTTGCATGTCAGTCGAGACAGTACCATCATTAGACTAACTGTCTCCATTGTATCGATCAACCGTCTACTACCGCAAACTTAAAAAGTTTTAAAAATAAACTATAACCTATAGACACTTATTGATTCATCTTTATACCGTTTTAAAATTATATTTTATAAATAATACAATTTACTATTTTATATTAATATACTATGTTTAGTACTATATAATTTACTTATTTGTTTAATTTTAATAGTTGTGCCGGCATTCTTATAATTGATATCTATAGATTCATTATTATCAATTATACTATTCAAAACATGTGTTATAATATTATCTTTACACTGAATACTATATCTAAAATATGGCATTTTTTACTATTAGTACTCCTATCCATATGTTTAATTTGATTTCACCATTTTTTAAAATTAAATTAAGTGGGTACCAATTATTTCTTTAGACAATTACATCAGCTTTTAAAGTAAATATTTCTTTTCATTTAACTTTCTTTGCAGTATATAATCTTGAAAGAAAAAAAAAATATAAAATCTCTATTGACTGATGAATGCTGAAAGTTAACAATATAGAAAATCCAGAGCTCCACAAAACCCAAGTAGCTAACATACAAACAGGGAGAGTAGAATGGATATAAATTGGGGTTTCTCCGGCTCCAGTTGGTAATTTACACAGAAAACAAACTTTCACCTTCCCCACACCTCTGTTTGTCTACTGTACTTGACCATTCCTCTTCCTGGCTGGAAGAGGAAACAATAATATTATTTTTAAAATAACATTAAAACCTAAAAGAAATTAAATTTAAAAAAATATAAATTGGGTACAGAAAATTCTATTAATATAAACTATCAATAACAGAGGGTATGAAATAACAAAATAATTATTCAAATTTAAAATTATATTATTAATGTAAAAATCTAGAGTAAAAAAAATTATTAAAAAACTTTTAATTGCCCCTAATACTTTTAGTTCAGGTTATTCCTTTCATATACAGAAAAGTGAAAGCAAATTACTGTTTAGTATAAAAACGAAAGAAACCTCAATAATGTAAGCATTACTAGTGCCATCTAGAGGCCGATAGAAAAAAAAAACTTACTGCCCCAGTGACCTCTGTGGGCAGAAGAGAGCAAGATAGTCATATTCTAAGTTATTATAATTTTTTTTTCTCCTCACAGAAAATCAACTTCAACATGTGTGAGTAGAGCATTCAAGAAACTGTTTCCTGGCTAGGAAAGGAAAAGGAGAAGATATGATAGCATTATCCATCTGAGAAATTTCACTTCTAATTTTCTTGCCTTACTTCAGGTATGTTCTAACAACCACTTCTGACTGTCCGAAACTATATGGAGCATACCTAGTACGAGCTTTTCTCTCTCAAACCCTGTACTACGTACGCCTCGTACAGTTCCGGACAGTCAGAAGTTGTTTTTGGAAGAGACCTTTAAGCTCGATATTTATTTTCGTAATTATTACTATACTTGAATAATTCATCAATAGATATAATTTCAATAGACCCCAAAGTCATGATATAAATCAGATTAACCCAATTTCTTTTAAAATTCTCCATAAATATATATTTATTCTGTAGATTATTTTTCTTTCTATTTAAATTTATTTTCATACACGTGGCCCACTTATAGCAATCCAACCAGAATACTCTAATGTGGAGGAGTGCCTGGCCTTCAGTCGAAGGCTTCTTGTCTGATACATGCATTGCACCAAACCTTAGAATTGGTACAGAGCATGCTTTCATTTTGGGCAGAAGTGGTCAAGGATTGTTACATAAGTATTATAAGTTAATTTTTCTAAAATATTGTTTTTAAAATGGTATATTCCATCCTTTACTCAGTTTATACAGCTGACAACCCAGCCCATGACACTGTTCTCACCAAGTGTAACAAAGACTCATGTGTTCTATCAGTGAATAATGACACACTAATCCCAAAATGCATACAAAAATCTCCAATCCGACATCACGACCCTTGAAGAATGTTGATAAATGAAGAATTAAAATAAACTGTAATAAGACCAATCAAATTACCTTTATCCTTTATTGTAAACCTATGAATTCCTATTATATCATTTAATTATACTCTACCTATCTCTGTCGAAAAAATCCACTACCTAGGACTCCATTTGGACAAACGAATAACTTCGAATCCACATACAAGACGGAAAACATAGCTCGTCGACTACTATACTTACTAGACAACGGTCTTTACCTTTTACTAATTACAAAAGACTCATTTACATGGTCATAAAAAGTTGAGCTTTGGGATCCTCTAATCCATCGAATCCTTCTCGTATTCATTAATTACAATCCAAAATCCTCAATGCTCCTTACTTTGTCATAAATAAAATCATCCATTAAGAACATAATGTTCCATATGTAGCCGATTTCTGTATGAGATCTATGCAGATTTCAATCATTCCACAATAAACCCTCTAACCATCCAAACCCACTTGTTTCTAATCTTTTGTTTCTACTCCTGATTATCATCCGAAGTGTCAGAAAAGATGTCCTCGAGACTCTTTTCTCTTGAAATGTAAATCGAGTTCTTCCGATGGGTAGATTCTTTACAAGAGTGCATCAGGTTATTGTAGCATAACTAAAATTACTCTTATTTGTTGTGTATTTATTTTGTACAGTCATGTAATAAAAGTTATAAAAAATATGGTATATTATACAGATGGAAATTTTTTTTCAAACTGACAAAATATTTTACCTTCTGTCAGTTATCAAATTCTTATCTACTATATTTATTTACATTCAATCACTGCTAATTATGCGTAATTATTTTAAATATACAAAAATTAAAGATATATCGGATGATGCAATCTTGAAAATTCATCCTTCAACCCTATTTCATTAGGGGTAGGACATATACTATATTATAGTATATAAATATAAATTAAATAGTATCAGATACTATATTATAGTATATAAATATAAATTAAATAGTATCAGATACTATATTA
>NW_027115240.1:1417895-1419797 GCF_000696795.3 Halyomorpha halys | reverse complement strand
TATATAAATATAAATTAAATAGTATCAGATACTATATTATAAATTAAATAATGCTATTAAATAGTATCAGATACTATATTATAGTATTTAAATATAAATTAAATAGCGCTATTAAATACTATCAGATACTAATTAATAGCGCATTGATAAAAAGAGTTTAATGAGAATCAAGTTTTCCACTTTATCCTGATTCTTATTAAACTCGTTATATCAATGTACTATTGAATGGTCTATAGTATCACAGAGCTCTTATCCTCGTTGAAATAGGATTAAAGTCCGAATTATCAAAATTTCATTGTTTGATATACCTTTTATTTTGTATATTTGAAATAATATACACTTTAGATTAATTTATTTTAGTGAAAATACCGCTTTAATATCACAGGAATATGGCTACCTTAAGAAAGTAATGTGTGTTACCTTACGTTTCTTTTTTGAGCCAGGCTGAATAACACCCTCATACTGAGTACTGACACTATTTTCAATGATTATTGTATTATTATTATTCAATTTGCTACGTATACCTGTCGTTGATTGGGATGCCAGGATAATAGCTGAAGGTCATTATAAATATATATTTATATTAATTACAATTATTTGAGTCCTACAAAACTATTATTATTATTTGAACTCCTTTCCAAAGGCTTTTGTGTTTACCACTTTACAAATTATATATCAGATTAATGATTTATTATAACGGCTGTTTGAGAGTGGTTTATTTTATTATTAACACACACAATTTTGATCGGAATATACTCTCAACATTTATTTTCAGAAATTCTCCAACGTTTCGGCCCTCAGGCCATTTTAAAGGAGACAACTTTAAATATTGATGTCATATATTTTTTTTATTTTTCTATCTTTATTTTTTTAAAGAAAATAAATCTTGAGAGTATATTTGGATCAAAATTGTGTATGTCAATAAATCATTTATATATCTATATATTTATAATACATTGTTACCATTGAAAATAAATAATATAATAAGGGGTGGTATTTGGTAATATAATATTATAGAAACAATATCAAGGAACAAAGTATGGTATTTATTTACTTTTGAATGCAATAAAATAAAATAATAAAATGATAGAATGATTTGCCATAAAATATCGATTACATTGTAAATTATTATCTAATATATATCTGGATGCTGAGTTGAGTGATGCATGCCGTGGTGTATTTTAGCCGTGAGTGTTGTCCTAGCTGAAGAGTTTCAGATCTTATTAGCCCTTCTTAGAACTTCTAGTCGAAATCTTTACTCTTCACTGCTTCTCTTTTCTTTGTCCTTTTCCGTTGTCGAGTCCCTCTTTCCCCCCTTATTCTTAGGGGCGTCACCTTTTTGGTATCTTATTCCGCATTGGCTATTAGTTAATACTCCCACAAGGTAAGCGTCTCCCCTAGGCCCTGAGAGGGGATAGGAAACCAATGTCGTGTGACCTTTTTTCAGCCTTTACCAGGGTTAATGATTTCTGTTGTAATATATAATCGTAATTGTTAGAAAATAAATAAATAGGAGGTTAGAAAAAAAAAAATGGTTTCTGCTCCTTAAACACGTATCCTTTAACCAGCTGCGAAAAATGTCCCTGTGTTGAGAGGTATCCTATCCGAGGCAGGTATCGGCAAATATATAATATCGCAAGGGTTATTACCTATCAAATTATTTCTAGCTGATACTAAACGCCATTCAATTTTATATTGGTTTATCGAGTTTAATAAGTCAGGTGATAAAGTAAAAATTATCGTTAGGATCCTAACGATAATTTTTACTGTACCATCTGACGCTATCGTTAAACTAGGGGTTATAATGTATTTTATATTGGTTCAAATGTGTATTTATTTTATAGTACTTCAATTTATATTTTATTGTCTTGACTATAAATTATTTTATTAAGTTTTTATTAT
>NW_027115240.1:1412583-1415794 GCF_000696795.3 Halyomorpha halys | reverse complement strand
CTCGTGACCTTATATTGTAAACTGTTTTTAGAGTTCTACTACTGGGTAGTTTCTCTACATCCTGTATCATATCATTATGTCATTATGATCAAATTTACTTGTATTTTTTATACAGTTGTAAATATCAATAAATAAATTTAAAAAAAAAAATTGCTTTGCACTGTTTCTTTTTCTTTTCCTTCATATTCAACCACTCTAGGGATAATTGATGACGGCATCATTTTATCTCTACAAGGGTGAATCTTATTTAGCCCGACAAGGTGTCGCGAAATCTTTTTAATCCAAAAAGGGTGCTGTTGCCAAAGAAGTTTGGGAACCGCTGCCAAAGACAATTGAAATGCTATGCATATTCACATTTTCGTTTTCATATTTTCCATGGCTATCAAGGTTATTCTACAAAACGCCAATTCGATGATCTTGCCAACAAATTTGCAAGCCAGGTTTTTAACCGTGGACGTTGTCGTACTGATTCGGAATCTTAAGTTATTTGTGGTCATCATGATTTAATTAAGAATTTGGAAGTCTCAGGTATATTAAAATTTTATATAGCTTCTGGATTCGTAAGCTTTTTCTAAATCGGCGCTTAACTTATGAGTTAGTGTTATGAACACTTTTGAATTCCCTCACAGTTAATTATCGAATTAAAACATTTTGAAGGATGTTGCTATGATGAGGGAATGAGATATTTTTTGTTTGATTCCAACTGTTTCAACGCATCCCAGCTGAAGGGTTGAAGCAATCCCGTTTGCCTTTGGAGACGGAAATTGAATTTTAAAGTAGTTCTACATGGCCAGGCCCCGCAGCAACATCCAAAAAAAATAAAAATAGTAAGGTTTAAATATTTACGATGGATGTAGTCTCTTTCTGAAATTTACAATACTTTATGGAACTAATAATGATAAAATATGGTTTCAAAATCGATAGTTTGAAACAAATAATTAATACTTATGATAAAATATTTGTCCTGTTTTGTATTTAGTCAGAATAACAAAAAGAGTTATAAGTTTTATACAAAATATATATATATTTTTTTAAAATTGTAATTTACATTTTCTATCAATAAAACGAAAATCCGTTTAATTAGTTTACGATAATTTTTCTGAAATGACATATAATAGCTTTAAGAATGAAATGTTTGAATTCCCTAAAACTTTTAAAAAATACAATGGTTTTTTTTTTTAATTTCTTGAAATTTATTTCTAAAAATACGAGTAATTTTACAAAGAAAATGTAAAATATACCGGAGAATCTGTAATTATATGAAAGTGTTGCGAAAAAACTACTTAGTGGTAGCACTCGAATAGTGTTTCTACATTACCAGATCTCGAGGCCATCCTTTTTTCAGGGACCTCAGAAGATCGCACAGGAAAAAGAGACGCTGTTTTTAGAGTTCTACTACTGGGTAGTTTCTCTACATCCTGTATTATATCATTATGTCATTATGATCAAATTTACTTGGTATATTTTTTATACAGTTGTAAATATCAATAAATAAAAAAAAAAAATTATAAAGATAGTATTAAATATATTACTAACTTTGTGGTCCTTAATAATAGATTCATCCCAATACAACAGAATATCGTTTTGGATTATACATGTAATATATATTCTAATCCTATAAATTTAATTATCATAACTGGCGCTTGATGAAATATCTGTTGTTTTCCTACACAGCCTACTGCTCCTGAACATCGTGAAATATATTAGATTGACATCAAAACCGTTGTTTACCAGATATTACGTCTTGATACACATCATATCGTAGTGATCGCCTGATCCGAACTTTGTCCTTTCCCTATCAAAGTGGGTCTCATTCCGCACATCGTAGAATCAACCGTTCTATTTCTGAAAGCATTGTAATGCCATCTACTCTCCTGAGATTGAGTAGGATTGGACCTGAATCCAATCTTGAGATTGTGAGGTAAACCCCCTGTTGCATTAGAAAAGAAATATCGACGCAAGACCAATTTTTGTCCCCAGCAATTTTCTCCAATATTAATTGTAATTATGTATCTTTATTACAGAGAAAGAGAGAAATGCATTATTCGAAAAGAATGCTGTCCAAATATATGTATTGGCTTACTAAATACATACATACTTATCAATCCATTACTAAATATAGAATAAATGTGTATACATTTCAGTCAACTGTTTATTACAATGCGGTATTATTATGATCCCTAAATCATATATATATAAATTCACAAAACATGCTAAAATTCACCTCAGAAATTCGTTTTTCTTTCTTTCACAAAATAAAAAAAATATATATATATTTTTTTAAACTCACAGCATAATTAAAAGAAAAAAATACATAAAGTCTGCTTAAAATGGAACTTAAAACTCAATCAAAAACAAAGGCTATAAATTTTACAAAGCCCCAACCACATATAAATAATCACATTTACATGACCTGTCAAAATCCATACCATACCTTGATTTAACCCTGGACAGGTCTCTCAGATTACCAGAACATACTAAAAGGGAGCTAGATAAATAAATTAAAAAAAAAATTTAGATGATCCCAGATTTTAATTAAACTCCTAATATAAATTAATTCTATATAATCAGTTATTTGACCACATTTAACATAAACCTCGCCCGTTTTGAAATCAACGTGTTGAGCAAATTACAGAAAACTAGAAATTCAAAATTTATCCATGAAAATAATCTACAATTATCCCCTCTATACAAAAAAGAAAAAACGCCATCTTCTTATTAGACGCCTGAGTGGTTTGCAAGGTCAAAGTGTTTGTTATTGCCACAACTACTAATCTTTCCGTTTAAATGGAGAGAAATATGGTAACTTAAAATTGAAGTTGCTCTTTTGTTCTCAATAATATCTCAGCTCGAAAGTCTCTGGAATTTCTTTCCTTTTCATCAGGATTTCATCCAAGATCAGTGGTTCCTCAAGTGCCGTTACACAATGCAATATTACAAAAACGGAAATAAAAAACATCGAAATTAAAATAGCAAATATACTCTACATTCTAAAATTTGCTTTGCCTGGAATCCTCACACAAGACTAAAAAGACAGGAAACTGCACGCAGATTCCGACTATTACAGCACTTACTAGACAAACGATCTAAACTTCTAACTCATTACAAAAGACTGATCAACATGACAATAATAAGGCTCATCTGGACATACGGAGTTGAGCTTTGGGGCTCCATTAAACCTTCGAATTCCTCTCGTATCCAATCTTTACAA
>NW_027115240.1:1397055-1411327 GCF_000696795.3 Halyomorpha halys | reverse complement strand
ATAATTTTATTTATACAAATCTTGATAGTATTTTCTTTTATTTACATTTTTCTTTAATAAGATTATTTACACTTTTTTTCCCTTTTTCTGTTTTTTTTTTCATTTGTTCTTCTATTTCTGTATATATTGTACGAATGAATATTTGAACACTAATCCTTAATACCTTAATTTGTAGTAAATTGTATTAATTCAATTAATAAAATAAAAATAAAATTGACACTGGTTTTATTTGCTTCTCGTACCAGATGTAATAAGCCATTTACTTGTATATGAACTTACGGCGACATTTGATTTTTATAAACCTCCATTCATCGTTGAAAGTTTAAAAAAAAAAATGATTTTTTGTTAATAGAAAACATTTTTTATATTCTCAGTTTAAATTAAAATCTACATAAAAAAAAATCGATTGAAGTAAACATTCATTTTAATTGCAAATCTGTTTCACCACTTCTGCATGTTAGCTTAGGTGTAGTACTTCAATTAGGAAAATTAAAACAAATGAATAATTCATGTATAAACATATTCGTTTTATGTTGGTCTGTATCATACATTGATGACCCTTTCTGTTGAATTCATCAACTAAACCCAACTTGAATACAATATAATTTCTTTTCATCCATTAATTATACTTTACATAATGGAACAAAGGATTCAAAGTGTTTCATTGAAGTGGCTTTATTTTAAAGTTGAACCAGGATTAAATTATAAAAGCAGGCGATGTTTACTCAACCATCAGAATAATATCAAATTTTAGCATCATTCATTTTTTAATAATTATAACAATAAGAATATGTGCTCATCATGATTAGGACTATTAAGAATTATATTACTTAATAAAATAAAACGTAATTAATCTTCTTAAATTCACAAAACATGCTAAAATTCACCTCAGAAATTCGTTTTTCTTTCTTTCACAAAATAAAAAAAATATATATATATTTTTTTTTTAAATTTTTATTTTATTACTTTACAATCTTTTTAGTGATTCGTCACAAATTCCTACCACACTACAAAACTGTTACATAAATTATCAAATGTTAAAATTTCATTATGATGAGAAAATAGTTGATCGTGTATACATATGTGGAGAAGATGGTTGGGGTGCGGTCAGAAGATAACACATATAAGTTGAAGAAACTTATTTAAAAATTCCAATTAGTTCAAATTTAAAACTTTGTTAAAATTTCAGGTTCGCCTAAGCGAAATAGGATTAAAAATAAATCAGAATATAAAAAAAAAAAAATTATTGGATTTTATGAAATATATTCTCTGAAAGAAATCGAAATATTTTAATGAAAAAAAAGTTTAATGTAATGTTGCTTATTGTAAATAAGGCTTTATTATTTTTTGTTTCATGATTGATGTGTATACTTGACCCCTGAAGTTTCTAGGTTTTAATGCGATAAACACTGTACAGCAATTAAAATGGCCAAATAGAGTCCAACATTGTTGTAAAACTTAATTAAGAAGAGAATAATTTTATTTATTCATAAAATAATCACTCCTCAAATACAATAACTGATATCCAACAATAGCTAATGTTTTCCATTTAATTGGCAGAATGGAAGTATACACCTCTCTGTCTTAATTCCACTTCATTATATTTCGAATCCAACAAAATATGTACTAATTATTGATAATTATAATAATCCTATTAATTAATTTGCACTCGATTTAAGGACATTACGAATGATATAGCAGCGTCAGGCTTTGCAAAGGCCATTGTCCATTGAAATGCAACAATGCTGGGATTAATTAGTTATTCGCTTGTTAGCGCTATCCAAGCTATGCCCAAGGATGTTCATGCATTGTCTACTGAACCGTATGCCCTAGTCCAACATACATCGGAGGAATCGTATCAATCTAGTATGTAACCAGGTCGTATTGTTGACAGTTACCGAATGACAGAATTATTAAATCGTGAAAGTTATGTAATGAAGTCATGTTTCAAAGTGCATTACTCGTCTGAAGTTCGACTAAAATATCATATATTTTATGCAGATCTTAAAAATACCAATTAACTATATTAATGTATTTTGGTCGAGAAATATGTATAATGAATGAAAAATATGGGTAAAAGTTTATATTACTATTTAGAATTAATTTTAATATGAATTTTAATGATAAAAGAAATACAAATTTAGTCCAAAATACAATTTGAAATTAATTATTAGCCTGACATACGTGTATGGAAGGTTAAAAATAGTTAGTTTATAGTGTTAAGTTTATATAAAATTAAAAGTTATAAAAATGAATGAAATTGTGACAAAATAGGTAACTAGACATAAATGTTTAGGTAAGCTTATTAATAATTAATATGATTCCTTATTAATTTATGGTTGCATAGGGTGATTTGTCCTATAATTAATGACCTGGGCAGAATAGTCTGGAAAACGTTTTTAAATAATTAAATGTAAGGTGTAAATTTATATTTAAGGTATGTTAAATTATTAATAATAATGTTGTTGTTAAAATTGTTACAAATTAATGTATAATAAAGCTGTTGATGTTAAATGAATGGGCCGAAACGTTGGACTGTTGATATAATAAAGAGTATTGAGACTTAACATGGATACCAATTGATTTATTTATCTCAAGAATTGAAATCTCAAATTGAAACGATTATATATAAAGTAATATATATTTTAGATTTAAAATATTACTGTAATATTTTGTGTTAATGAAATCCTTTATCACTAATATTTATTATCTTTAATTTAAATATATTTTGATATTTCACAAAAAACAGTTTAGAATATTCCTGTCGTACATTGAATTGTGGAACAATCCAAAACGCCATTTCCTGATCACCCACTATGTTTATGTTTGTGGACTTCACTTGTGGACAATATATTATGATTACTTGATAGATAGAAAGAAAAAACAAACAAAAAGCTATTGTACCCATAACGATTAGATCGAAGTTAAACGCGGTATAATGGCGCCCTAAAAGATCCTGTAACATCCCATTGAATGCTCAAAGACATAAAATTCGTATTTTTAGTTTTTGACTTGGCTGTTAACATAATCGCAGACAAACCATACAGTGTAACTTAGTTATGTCGACTCATGGTGGCTTTCAAACACTTCCAATGAAATCTCCGAAATTTTCCATGATTCCAATATGTACTGTATATTTTTTAAATAGAAAAGGAATAGAAAAAAAAAATGGTTCTTTAGAAAGTGTGTGTTAATGTCCGCGGTAAGGAGTTGCTCAATTTCAGAAATCCGTGAAAAGTTTAAATTTTTTTTTTTTTTTACGCATAAAATATTGCTAAACAATGCGGCTGATAAACAAGAGAAAAAATTGAAAGTTTGTTATTTAGAATTTTTATTGGAATTTAGTTCAGCAGGAGATGGAAAAAAAAAAACGGAAAAAGAAAATCAAACGAAAAACTTCTTAGCTTTTCGATCTAGAGCCCGTCCCAAGGCAAAGCTTCATTGGCAATGACTTTGCAAATAAACGGAGATAGGCTCAACTCCATTTGCATTAGGGGATGTTACACTTTCATTTCCACCTCAGCATCAGATATTTAAAACTTATTGTATAGATACAGTATTAGATATTTTTATTACTTTCAAAATTTGTGAATAATAATTAAATTTTAGAGTTTGTATGTATGATTCAAAACCAAATACTTTCCCGGAAAAAATGTTAATTAAAATAGATTCAGTTTCCCGAGTTTTGTTCTACCCCTCATTTGGTTTGCGTTCTGTACGAGACTAATATATTATTTACAAAAAAATCTAATTTCAATAGCTTATTTTATAATCTAGGAACTACTGTATCACATTCTATTTAAAATAAGCATTGTTAGTGAATAATTTTTTTATCTATATTTATTGTTGAAAAAAATAGTTAATATTTAAAATTTGTATAATCAGGTTTAACCGATAATTATTTATAAAAGAAAATGTTAGGAAAAAATTGACTTATAACAATGTCCATGAAAAATGTATTTTTATGCAACGAAAATGAAAAATTTTTTCTTGAAGAAGTTTGTCGGGGGGTGCGGTCAACAAAGAACAACATAAATAAACAAAACCATATTTATTTATTTTATGCCAACGTTTCCGTTTATTCCGTTTATGCCGAGCATTAATCTACGGTCAACTATCTACACCTCGAAAATGAAAAATTAATTAACAGTTATTTTCAGTGCATTTTTTTTTTCAATACTAATGAAAATTTCTATAATAAACATTTTTACTATTGTTTATCAGCTTAATTAATAACCAAATACTTTCCCAGAAAAATATTAATTAGAATATATTCAATTGTCTAAATTTATATAAGTATTTAATTTATCCTATCCGTTTTTTAGTTTGCGTTCTGTATGACGCTGATATATTATTTACCAAACAAAAACTATTTTCAATAGCTTATTTTGTAGTCTAGGAACTAGTGCATTGTATTCTAGTTAAAATAAGTATTGTTAGTGATTAATTTCGTGTATTATAAATTTGTTTTTTATAAAACGTTAATATAAAAACGTGTATTCTTAGTTTAACCGATCAATATATATTTTTTTTAAATATTTATTTATTGCTATTTACAACTGTACATTATAATACATTTAATAAATCTGATTTCAAGTTAAATTGGAGTGTTACAGGCGTGTAGAGAAACTACCCATTGGTAACACTCTAATGACATTTTACATTAGCTGGTCTCGTGGCCATCTTCTTTTCAGGCGCCTAGGAGGATTGTCAGGAATGAAAGAGGATGCATGATTAGAAACTAGTGGATTTGGGTTGTTAGGGAGTTTATTATGGAAGGAATAATATCGGGTTCGGGCTAGATCGGTTACATAGGGAACATTAAGGTCTTTCTGTATGATTTTATTTGTGACAAAGTAAGGAGCATTGAGGATTTTACGAAGGATTTTGGATTGTAAGAATTGAATACGAGAGGAATTCGAAGGTTTAGTGGAGCCCCAAAGCTCAACTCCATATGTCCAGATTGATCTTATTACAGTCATGTAGATCAGTATTTTGTAATGTGTTGGAAGTTTAGACCGTTTGTCTAGTAAGTGCTGTAATAGTCGAAATCGACGTGCAGTTTCCTGTCTTTTCAGTCTGGTGTGAGGATTCCAGGTTAATCGCTTGGATCAATATTTAAAAACGAAAATTTTGAGAAAAAATATAGTTATATAGACACTACTCTCGTTTTCCATTTATTTCATTTATTGGATTCTTCCTCAAGATTGTGATTAGTTAAAGTTTTTTTTATTGTTATTACCTTTTTGATAATAATAGAAATATGTTTATATATTTTCCTGTATTTGATGTTTCAGATTTTCGTTTATAGTTGTATGTAACATGTATATTAGCAGAAATTGTACCTTTTCATTTATTATTTTTAGTTTAATTATATTTGATTTTTTATCATTTTTTTTATTATCAGTAGTCACATTATGCTCTATGATATGGCATATGGTTTTATTTTATTTTATATATTCTGTTCATTATTGTTGTTCACTTTTATTTTTACAAATTCAGTGTTTTCATTATATTTTATGAAGTTTTATAATTTCATCTTTATTTTTTATTTTACCCTAAGGCCCTGAAGCCTAATTTGGACTCCTGTAACATTATTCTAAAGGGATCAATCCCAGAATAAATAAAGAATATTATTATTCTAACAATTTCAATCGGATTTTTATTTTTATTTTACGAAAATGAAAGTTTATGTGTAATAGTAAATAGTTATTATTAGTTATTTTCAATTGTTTTCTTTTTCGATACTAATTCCGTTTTCTTTAGTAAACATTTTTTTATTGTTTAATGGTATAATTTAAAACCTAATGCTTCCCAAGAAATATAATGTTAATTATATTAGATTGGCATATATAGGTGGAACACGCACTTGCACATTCCAGTCACGTATCTGCATTATATATGTAAATTCAGATTAGTAATTTTTTTTTCTTGTGACTTGACTGTTTAAAAAGCGCGTGCAAACCATTATTTTTTAAATTTCTGTCACAATAATTCCCTTTGGTATATATTTGAAAAATATATATTTTTTTAATGTTCGTGTTTCATAATCAGCAGCCACAATACTAAGTTGCTGAATAATAGAACCTCGTAATAAAAATAATAATTTTTCATGTATAAAATATTGCAATAATTATCAGCAAAACTATCCAGCTGATCTGAAAGAGAAAGAAACTGAAATTAACTCCGTTAATTCAATAAACAAAAATTTTTCCGTTCCAACGTAATCTTGTTTTTGATTGATTCGTTACCTCGTTAACTTCTATTTACAGGCGATATCGCTTGTGTATAGTTTATTCAAGTATCTGGCCCTCCTTCTGAAACTGATTGGTCTCCTTCACACCTCACTCAAGACAAAAATCCTTGAGGGTATCGGAAATCGAACTCCATTTCCGTGTCTCCATGGTTTGTAATCACAACGAAACACCCCCTTAGGAACGTTAATAACGAATTCATTCTACTCTTAGGCACTTGCCCATAATAATTAAAAAAAAAAAAGGATTTGAGTTATAGATGAAATTATAATCAATACGCTTGATGTCTCTTCTTGGATAAACGTAACAGTCGTGTATTGTTTAGAATTAGTTATTATTACAAATGATGCAATTTATATACTCATTACATTGTAATTATTTAGTATTTGCTCATCATGAGTTAAGTAAAGCACAATGAAAATTTATAAAACGGTCTAAATTGTATGAACAGTAGATAGTTGAACATTTCCAAATCCTTGAAGTAAGGGAACAATGAAATAAATAATTACGGTTTAAAGTTTACAATAAGGCACTAACTACAATAATATTTTTACTTGTTTATTTAATGTAATTTACAAGTGTACAAATAATAAATACAATAAGTAAATCTGTGGAATGGTTCATAGAACACTTGAAAATCTTAGGAAGGAACCACCCGTTGGTGGTACTTCAAACATTAATTTAAATTAGAAGGTCCCGTGGCCATCTTCTTTCCAGACGCCTCGGAGGATTATCAGGGACTATTAAGGATAAGAGATTAAGAACTAATGGGTTAGGGTGGGTAAGGAGTTTGGAATGAAAAGACGCATATCTGTTTTGGGCCAAATCTGCAACAGCTACAATTCAAACATGAAAAATAAAATATTAAAACTAGTTGATTCGGGTGAAAAATTCGCACAAACCACAGGTTTTTATATAATTTTTCTATTATATTAAATTAAATAATAGTAAATTACCTTAATTTTCCTGTTGGTATATGAGCATAAAGAAAAAATATATATGACGGTCTAAACTATACAAATATTAGATAGTTAAAATTTTTTAAATCCATAAAGTGTCGGAATTGAACAATAAATGAATTACTATTTGTTGTTTGCAACGTTATTGTAAGATCGGTAACCTTTTGTTGTTAGATTATTAGATACTAGCTAAAATTTTTATATTAAAAATAAATTATTAACTAGTTGACTTCAACAAAAACTTCTTTAAGTTTGTACGTTTTTAAATTAATTAAAATTCTTTTTCGTGACTCCTTTTTCTGTCCGCTTTTGGCTGGGCTAAATTCCGTTACATAATTTTGAATATAGCGGAAGGAATTCGAATAATGCAGGGTTTTTATGCTGAGGACAAAAATAAAAATAAAATTGTTAAAACCATCGGAAATAGATTTAAATAATTTAGTTGTAGATGTTTTGCAGGCATCATCAATGGAGTGAAGTGCTGTCTGTAATTGACACTAGCGAATCCAGTCTGAGAGCTGAAAAAATAAAATAAATACTCCTAATACTCCTTTATTATTGTGTATAAGGAGATCGAGGTAGCTTGATGAGTAAGGCACTGAGCTACTATATCCCGGGCCCGGGTTTTTGTTACTGTAGCCGTTAGTCAACCCTGTGGGTTCGAGAGCCCTCCTGGGGCCCACTCGACCTCTACAAAATGGGCACTCATGATTGGGGATAAATACTGGCGTTCGAGCATGCCACAACAACCGTGCGTGAGAACAAATCACATCCTTGAAAGGCCGTACGACGCCGTATCGAATCCGGCCTGGGGGGTGAAGTTTTTTAATTTTTTAGCGGACCCAATGGTTAGATCCCCATGTCACTTTTAGATACCCCCACCCTCCGTATGTCAGAAATGCCTAGGAATAGGGTTATAAAAAAAAAAATCACCTCCTTGTATAAACGTTGTTCATGAAATAACTCTTACTATGGGTTACATTTCTATGTGTTCCAAGCCATGTAGGATCATGTAGGATCACGCTGCAAGAGAAGCACTCGCGCTTCCGGGACGGGGTAAAGCAATTTTAACTCCGTCAGAGATATGCAGGCCTCTAGTAAAGGAAGTCAAAGATAAATGGCAATCTTTGTGGAACGAAAGCCCAATGAGTAAATTAAAAATGATTAAAAAGGATGTCAAGCCCTGGGGTACCTCCAGTCGCAAATGCCGTAGAGAGGAAGTTGTACAGACTAGGCTGAGAATAGGTCACACGAGGCTCACCCACTCCTATCTTATTTCAAAAGAAACGCCTCCGAAATGCCAGTATTGCAATAACAATTTAACAATAAGCCATGTTTTCCAACGATGCCCATATTTTACACCACACCACAATAGCTTGAGACTAAGCCAATATATCTCAAAAACCCTTGGAGACGATGCTAAGGCAATAGAATTGGTGTTTCAGTTTTTGAAATCACAAAATTTACTGACAAAAAATATAACTTGATCGGAAGGAAAAATAAATAAATAAATAAAATAATCAAATTAAAAAATAAATAAAATTTAACGAATATTAGCAAAATTAAATAAAATATAAATGGCGTTGATGACGAATGAAGTTTGGCGCAACTAAACAAACAAACAACACTTACTAACAAAGTAGTGAACCCCGAGACATCATTTGTGGTTATAGTGGTACACTTTTTTTTTTATTATATTATCTTAAATTAATATAGTTAATCGTATTTTAAAATTTATGTCATTTAAAATATATTTTTTTGACCTGTTACATAAATACAAAAGCCCCTTTCCCTCTACTTTTTTGTTATTTATGTGTGGGATGCGTTCTTTTCGTGAATGTATGTTTGTGTGAGTGTTTAAAATAAGTTTTTAAGTTCACCTACTATTATAGTGATAAAATTAATATTGCAGTTAAATGGTTCGTCATAGACTAAGCATAACATATAACGAAGATAAAGAAATCTAAATCAAGCAAAATATTCAACTAATGGAATTGTAGAAATAGATTGAGAGGTAATTATTTATAAAGGTAGCATTTATTAACGAAATTAGAATTGTATACGACTGTAAGAAGAGATTAACAGTTCCAGGAGTAGTGCAGTTCTTGCAAGTAAACAAGTAATAATGAACTTAATTAATAGATTTAATTCAAACTGATATAACAAGATGTACAGACTAATGAACAACATCTCATGAAAGTCAGAAGTAGAGGCGTTAAGACAGCCAGAGAACGATACAACTTCTAATTAGAATGAGGTTCCTAATCGGCTACAGCAGTAATTTAATTGCAACACAAAATACGTTAAAGACAATTCCAAGTCGTTCCTTAATTTTTCGTTAATTTTCGATGTTTATTACTACTGTAAATCAGTATTATTGACACAATATTTTGTTGTCCCTAAGAAAAAAAAAATAATCCACAAAAACATTTGTGATTGCATCTTAGTTACCATCATTGTAACTTATCGTTGATCACTATTAATGACAAAATCATTTAGCAAATAGTAAATTTTTTTTTATGGCTTATGTTACTTGCGCTAAAGAAAAAAAAAAGTAACAGAAATATTTGTTGCCCTAACGAAAATAAAATAATTCACCAAAAAAATTGTTGTTGTTTAAAGGGGTAAAACCGTTTGGTCATCATCGCCTATGGCATGCTATTATGATGAAGCTACATACCCCCTACAAGCTACGCCCCCCCCCCCCTCCGCACACACTCACGTGATTCAAACAAATGTAAAAAAGGAACGTGATTGATACAAATGTAAAAATTAATAATAAATAAAATAAAAATTAAATCGTAGAGGAGTAATAATTTAGAAAGAAGGCGATGTGCTTTTAAAAATTTAAACACTAATGTAATTTTAGCTTCCTTATCGATGAGAGCTTCTGATTAATTTGGGGTCAGTCCTATCCTATTTATTGTTGGCAAATAGTAAGCACATTCTTCATAAATATGTTTAATTGTGAGAATGGACTGACAATATAGTCACGTTGGAGGTGGAAGTTTTCTGATCAGGTGAGAGTGGGTGAGGAGAGTATGACCTATTCTCAGGCGGGTTAGAGCAACTTCCTCCCTGCGGTTGTTGCGGTAGGATGTTGACCATGGTTTTACTACTCTTTTGATTCCTTTTAATTTACTCGGAGAACATTCATCCCACTTGGCCTGCCATCTTTCAAAAATTTTAATTTAAGGGGTCTAATGAGTTCTGTTAGTGTAAGAACGGGGATTCCTCGGCCAGGGTGGGTGAGTGTCTCTCTGGTAGCTTTGTCAAACTCAGCGAATCTGAGATTATTAAAATTGTCTTCTGAGTTATTGAAAGGCAAAAATGGAGGGCTGGCGCTATCGCGTGTAGTTTGACGTTGTATATTGAGTATAACTTTTTAATGTACAGTTGTAAATAAATATTTAAAAAACACAAAAACTTTTTAATGTAATTTAAATTTGCGGGATGAATCGCAAGTAACGAGAGCTGAGGTAGTTGAGCTTTCGGATTTGGAACCATCAGTGTATATTAAAAAATGTTCTGGAATATTTCCCAGAAGACGCGACAATCGTTCTTTATACTTGATAGATGTGGTCTTATTTTTGTGCATAAGCGACAGATGTAGCATTGTTACAGGTTGTTTTAGAGTCCAAGGTATCCTGATTGCTACTGGTGCATTCCGGACCAGTCCCATTCTGAGCACTTGCTCTGAAGCAGGCCTATCTCCGCTATCATTTAGGAGACAAAAACTAGCTATTAATTGTTTCCAAATTATCTAACAAACAAATCATACAACTTGAAAAAATATTTTCCAAACTAAATTCCCCATAGCTTTTCGACAGAAATGAAACACAACACTTCCTATGGCAAAAAAAGACTCTCTCTGACTATTCCTACACTCTTCACTATTACTAAAATAATTCCGATAATGAATCCATAAATTCAGAACCCAAAAAATTTGCGATTGCAACATAATATAATCATTATTAAAACCATTGTAACTTATCGGTTTTTGTCATATTAATATTTTTTTAAATAAACCTCTAGATATTGATAATATTTTCCAAAAAAAAAAGACCTTACATGTTTTAGATATTAACTTTATCTATGTTAAGCCGTAAAAATGTTTTTTGTGATAGAGTTACTTGGCCATTTCTTTATTTTTAATGTCAGCTTAAATAAAATTCCAACTGTTTTAACATTATGTGAACATAGAAAAAAAATAAAAATAAACCACATTCTTGAGAGCCAAGGACTCGTTGAATATTTTAGAACGTTTTACACCACCATTAAAAACCGCTGAAAAATTACTGAAAATATTCTAAAGGGGTTTAAAAGATTTAAGGGAATTCAAGCCCGTTTAGAGGCTTAAAGGATTCTGGTTAGTTATCCTTGATACCTTAGCATAGCTGAGATTCCTCGTTCCTCGTCCTACGGTGGAAAACAAGAGTAGACCGCTCCATTGGTCTGAATATTTAGTGGTTTGTTACGTTTCGTGGGTTGTTAATAATACTATGGATATCTATTGGGCATGTTTATGTACCACTCCTTTAGAGAGGATAGGTTATTAGCATTCTTCTGTCATGATGTTCTCAAGAACAATTAGTTATTTATTGTCGATTTCTACAAAGAGTTAGAGTTTTCATATTATCCACAATATTCCCCAATTTCCGAATTTGATTAACTCCCTCCAATCCTCTTCTGAATAACATTTTCTCGCAGTAGACGTTTGATGTGCCAACCTCTGTTATTAAAATTGGAGGCCCTGCACGTGAGATCGCCTATTCCAATGAAAGTTAAATCGGTGATACTAGGTCGAAAATTACTAGATCCATGTCCTAGGATCCTTGCGAATGCGCTATAGAAGCCGAAAAAAAATTAATATAATATTAGAAGTTTTTTATATTATTGTATGACACTTTTTATCTGTATGTATTTAATGGTCATTAAATACCAATCGTGAGAAACAAAGCGTGTACCAAGCCATGATAAAGAGAGCTTTGATATACGGCTACGAAACCTGGGGTCTAACAGGTACGCTGGAAAGCAGAATTCAGAGATTTGAATAGAAAGTCCTCAGTGCAATTACAGGAGCGATCTCGTATCATAGCCTTAATGCAAGGAGGTGGAGAACTTACAGCGAACTGCTGCTACTGATCAGTCATGATATGAAGGCAATAAGGTTAAGATCGGGGCATGTGGCTCGAAGCAATCCATCCATCCAGGACGTCTCTATAGTAGGCAAGAGGCAACATAGGAGGCGAAAAAACAGATGAATAAACAGAATCGACCAATATGCGGAAGAGCTGCATGCAGCAAACTTGAAAGCAGTAGCCCATGATAGGCAGGCGTGGAGAAGGCTGGTTTTGGGCGGACAAGGTCTGTAGAGCTAATCGAGCAAAAAAATAAAATAAAATATATATACCAATAGATTCGTTTTTGATTTAGAATAAAAATAAAATATTGTTGATCGTATTAAACGAGTTCTTTTTTTATTTTTTTTAATATTTATTTATTGGTATTTACAACTGTACATTATGAATCTGATCTAAGTTAAATTGGAGTGTTACAGGTGCGTAGAGAAACTACCCAATGGTGGCACTCTAATGACATTCTACATTAGCTGGTCTCGTGGCCATTTTCTTTTCAGACGCCTCGGAGGAATGAAAGAGGATGCAAGATTAGAAACTGGGGGGTTTGAGTGGTTAGAGAGTTTATAATGGAAGGAGTGATATCTGGTTCGGACTAGATCGGTTACATAGGGAACATTAAGGTCTTTATGTATGATTTTATTTGTGACAAAGTAAGGAGCATTGAGGATTTTACGAAGGATTTTGGATTGTAAGGATTGAATACGAGAGGAATTCGAAGGTTTACTGGAGCCCCAAAGCTCAACTCCACATGTCCAGATTGGCCTTATTACAGTCATGTAGATCAGTCTTTTTAATGTGTTGGAAGTTTAGACCGTTTGTCCAGTAAGTGATGTAATAGTCGAAATCGACGTGCAGTTTCCTGTAAACGAGTTGAAGTGTATAAAAAAAACCTAAGCTCTCTTCTTTTGAAGCACAACAGAAACATTTTTTTTGTAGGCAAAATCAAGTCAACTTCACTCTTAGCGTCATTTGAAACCCTTAAATATGAAATTTCAATAAATCAAAAATTAAAAAATTGTAGACTTGACTTTTTTGTAGTATATTTATTTTTTTTCCGATGTCACGCGTTCAGGAAATAAATTCATAACTCCTCTCAATTTTATTCAAATCCTACGTAATTACAACTGTTGGAAACTTGATTTTACGCTCTTTCAAATGATATAAATATGAATTAGAGTTTATGTCTTTCTAAAGAAGAATGAACAGTTTAAAAACAGAAAAAAATTCTCAAATGTTTCATTTTTGAATTTTGTTTCATTTCCTTATTCTTTCATAAATTTCTTGAAGATTAGCGACATCTTATTAGCGTAATTTCTACTTACTTTATAAAAGCTAGCAGATGTAGTTACCGGACCTTACGATGCTTCTCGTCTGCGAAGAGTTTCTTTGACTTTCTGATTCTTTTAATCACCGTTGTCTGGACTCACCAAACAAAAAGAAAATTAGTTCGCTTCTCAATGGACTTCTCCAAGACCTTGCCTCAAAGTCAAGTGTGTTTGCTGCTCTAGTACCAAAATCCAATCAACTTCTTTCCAATGTTCCTCTCGACAACTCCTTTTATCCTTTATTTCCTTTTATCAGATACCTTGAGTAAAGATTATTCGGCGCGCTGAGCATGGATGTGTCTTGATATTTATTGAAATCCCTGTTGCTCCCTTTCGTGTTAATGGGCAAAATGGAGAGTATACAAAATAATATTCTTCGGTATAATTTTCTTAGACTATATCAGGTTTATGAAATAAAAAACTGACCCTAATAATTATTCTTTTCTCTACGTTCTGCGTTTCAAAAGCCCACTCTTGTGTCATGTCTTTTATTCTGGTTTTATTTTCTAAATTCTCACCCCCATACTTAATTTATTTATATTTTATATTTTCCATCCTTTTTTTTTTTCTTTTAAATGTATATATCTTATTTT
>NW_027115240.1:1369185-1396630 GCF_000696795.3 Halyomorpha halys | reverse complement strand
TCTTCCCTACTATTATGTATATTAACATTTAATGTTTACCTAATTTTAATATTTTCTTTACTGTTTACTTTAAAATTATTTTCAAATGTAACGTACTTTAACTGCCAATCCCCACTCCATCCATTATATCCTGTTAGAACCGTTTACTCTGGCTCTGACTTTTGTCTAAAAGGTACGTTCTCTGTCTCGTTCATTTTCTTCCTTTCTTAATTTTATTCTTATCCCCCTTTTTCCATCTCTTATTTTATATATTATTCTTTTTTATTCTGTTGTTATTTCCATTTTCATTTATTGTCCATATTCTTATTTGATTTTTACATTTCATTGTATACTATTTTGAGCTCTGGGGCTCTACTAAACCTTCGAATTCCTCTCGTATCCAATCCTTACAATCCTTCATAAAATCCTAAATGCTCTCTACTTTGTCACGAATAAAATCATCCACAAAGACCTTAATGTTCCATTTGTAACCGATCTAGCCCGAATCAGATATCACTTCTTCTATTATGAAGTCTCTAACCACTCAAACCCATTAGTTTCTAATCTTGCTTCCGCTTTTATTCCGGACAATCCTCCGAGGCGTCTGAAAAGAAGATGGCCTCGAGACCTTATATTGTAAAAATGTTTTTAGAGTACTACCATTGGGTAGTTTCCCTACAAGCTTGTACCATACCATTATGATTTCCTCAAATTTACTCGATGTATTTATGTACAGTTGTAAATATCAATAAATAAAAAAAAAAAAAAATTGTATACTATTTTAATTTTTCATTTACTCGTGTTTACATCATTTTAGTTTTTGTATCTTTTTTAGCCCTGATAAAGCCCACCAATATGGGGGGAAACGTTGGTTCAATATAAATAGTTTAATCACTATTTGAGTTTTTATTTCACCATATCATTTATGAGTTATTTCATATTTGCTTGCAATATTTCTCATACTGGGAATTGCTTTTTAGGAACTTTCATACAGATAAATATTCATTCGAATGCCACTTCACCATTCTCTGAATGTTATCCGAACTGTCGTCCCTTCCTTCTTGCAGCTCCTGGACCATTACTGTAAATAGTGTCTATATGGGAGGAAAATAAGGTTAAATCCTTAGAGGTAATATATTTTCACCTTACCTTGGTCTGAGAAGGGCTATCTGCTGTGCTAGAGATTGGACTGAGAGACTCATGCTTCATTAGATTTATTTTCGGTTTCCCCAGGCGCTCTCGTGTCTCCTGTCAAAGTTGGTTTAACACTTATTCCTTCACCTACTTCATAATCAAACTTCTATATCGATATAAAAAGTATGAATTACAATAACATCAATTATTAGAGTAAAATTGTAATCGTAATTTAAATAATATATTTTTGTTAATATTTTGAATGATATATTTTCACAAAATCTGAACTATGTATTTATTCTTAGGGTGACTTCATTTCTAGATGTGACAGAAACGTAATGAGACTAGAAACACTGCAAGTGATCTGTTAATCCTGTGCTGTTCGCCTGCATAGAGCACGTGTATCAGTACACAGCCGTAGCTCAGTGCGGTTTTTAATTCCTTCCGTAAACTACGTGATTTTTGTGACTGCTACGAGTGATGTTGTGTTTTAGTTGTGCTTTATGCAATATCGAAAAGCGGATTTTGTAGCAACGTTGTTCCATTAAATTCTAAGTTAAGCTTGGATAATCGGCAAGTGCAACGTTTGAAAAGTTAGAACAGGCCTATGAGGAATATTCCTCACCCCGAGCTCAAGTTTTTCGCTGGCACAAATCATTTTTTGGTGGCAGAGAACACGTTGAAGATGTACAGCGTTCAGGGAGGCCTTCAACTTCGAATACTTTTCATTATTCGATAGAAGGGAAATTGTCCACAAAGAATTTTTTCTTCCAAGAAAATCTGCTAACCTAGTTTTTTTATAAAGACGTCCTTGAAAGACTCAGAAAAAGGGTCATTCGCGTGAGACAAGACATTGCAGACGAATGGATGTTCCATCATGACAACGCCTCATGTTACACTGTACTCTCCATAACAGAATGTTTGACCTCAAAAGGCATTCTAGTGATTCTCTAGTCCCTCTATTCACCTGAACTCAGTCCCTGTAACTTTTTTCTTTTTCCTAAACTGAAAAATGTCCTTCAAGGATGTCTTTCGGGACTTTAGAAAATATCCATAAGAGTGTAACGGACATGCTGAAGACCATACCGGCTGAAGACTTCCAGCGCTGCTACCAAATGTGGGTACAACGTCCCTATCGGTGTGTATCCGCCCAAGGGAACTACTGTGAAGGGGATTATATGTATATATATATATATATATATAACACAAAAAAAAGGCAATCCATCCCCGCCGAACCCACCCCGCTAAGACCCTCGGGGAGCGACGGTCCTATATCATTTTTGAAGTTTTAGCTTAAAACGGGAAGAAGAAACTTTAATATAGTTAAATCGAGCAATATTTAAAAGAAAAACTGAAATTTAAAAACGGCATGTGTGGTATATTAACATGAAGTTTTAAAATTGTTTAACATTTAATTTATTTAACTGTCTGAAGAAAAGAATTCTTTTAACAATTGATATATTTATGATCGATGGAGAGTCTTTTCATTGCTTTACATCTTGATATAAATATGCCCCTTAGTATTTCTTCTGCAGAGATTAGGGCTGTAATGGAGTCCATTCCAGCTCTTGAAGATAACAAGTAATCCCTTCAACAAAGCGGAGAGCTCTGAAAAACCGAAATTAATGTTACAAGAAATTACAAGCTTAGCACAAAGACCACTAGACCTACATCATCTAACTCGCACGTTTCAGGGGGGTCCGTTTCTGTGAAAGGAATATTGAGACATAAATCTTTGTAAAATTTTTTTTTTTTTTTTTTTTTTTTTTAATAATTTATTAATTGATATTTACAACTGTATACACATATATACAACAAGTAAATTTGCTGTAGGTGACATAGTGACATGATATAAACATGTGGAGAATCTACCCACTGATAGAACTCCAATAACATTACTAGAGGAGAAGATCTCGAGGCCATCTTCTTTTCAGACGCCTAGGAGGATTATTAGGTAATGAAGGAGAAGCCAGGTTAGAAACAAGTGGATTTGGGTGGTTGAGAAGTTTATTATGGAAGGAACGGTATCTGGTTCTGGCCAAATCGGCAACATATGGAATATTGAGGTCCTGATGGATGACTTGATTTGTGACAAAGTAAGGAGCATTAAGGATTTTACGAAGGATTTTGGACTGTAAGAATTGGATTCTGGAGGAATTTGATGGTTTAGTGGAGCCCCAAAGCTCAACTCCGTATGTCCAGATAGGTCTTATAATAGTCATGTAGATCAGTCTTTTGTAATGGATTGGCAATTTAGACCGTTTGTCTAGTAAATGTTGCAATAGTCGGAATCTGCGAGCAGTCTTTTTGTAAACTTTAATTTAAAAAATAAATAAATAGATAAAACACCTATTAATAAAAGATGTTCGTTCCTATGTATGTAGCAGACTTATGTGATGTTACAAGTTATGTAATGCAGACTTTCACATACCCACCCAATTTTAATATATGTTCATTTTGTATTTAGGTTAATGAAAGTAAAAACTGACTATTTTTACCTTGATGATTAGTGACTATTTAACTAACAAAGAATTACTAACATCACATTAACTCTTTATATGTTTCTGTAGTACAGTTCTATATTTCAATAAATAAATAAATTGATAAAAAAAAAAAAACTATTGAACAATATATGAATACTTTGTATTAAAAGATCATAGAATCATGATAACATTTGTTTATAAATTTATGAGGAGAAGAAGGTCAGATGGACACTTATTTATTTGTACCAACTTCTCGACCTTAATTTCAGACCTTCATCAGTGCTGAAAATTAAAATGAGAAAACAACCTTAATTCAGAGAAAAATAACAAACTTTGAAATATACATAACCATAAATTAAATAGATAGTAAGTGGAGAAGGTGCGTTCAGCAAATAAACAAAACATTATTTATTCATGCTGACGTTTCGACCTAAATTTCAAGTATTCATCAAGGCTAAAACACAAAAAAGAGATAACAACGATAATTCAGAGAAATATAAAAATTGAAAAAAATAATAAACTAACAAATTTGGAAATATACATAACAAAGAATTGAAAATAAATTAATTAATTTATTTATTGAATTTCAATATTTTGTATGTATTTTTTCTAAATTTGTTAGTTTATCATTTCTTTTAATTTTTATGTTTCTCTGAATGATGGTTGTTATCTCTTTTTTGTTTTTTAGCCCTGATGAAGACCTGAAATTTCGGTCGAAACGTCAGCACTAATACATTTTTTTTTGTTTTTTTTCTGACCGCATTCCCCGACCATCTTCTCCACTTATCCATCTACGGTCAACGATCTACACCACATTATAAATAGATAGTAGTTGATACTAATATAAGATAAAATATAATATTGTATACGTGGTAATTATATAAATCATTTATATTATATATCCATTGTAGCATATATTACGTTTTCATTGTTACCCATTGTTTTATATATATTGTTTTCTTTCACAAATTTCATTATCTTAATTTAAATTGTTTTCACTACTTATATATCTTAATGCATTACTAATTTATTTTATTGTGTTAGTTTCTATTGCTCATCATTTACATTTTCTTCGTATCTTTCATTATATTTATTTCTTTGTTTATATGAGCAATCCCGATTTTTAATAACTTCTTTGTTTTATGTAACTCTTACTTATATAATATTATATTTTATAATGAGGTGTAGATAGTTGACCGTTGATTACTGATTGGAGAAGATGACCGGGGGGGACGGTCAGCAAAGAAACAACATAAATAAAGAAAAAAATATTTTTTTATGCCGACGTTGACCAGATTTTCAGGTCTTCATCAGGGCTATAAAAAGGCCCAGTGCACTGAACTATAACGACTATTCCTGCAATTTCAAACAGTTTAGCAGAAATCTCTGCCTACAACTGTAAGTTATTTTTTTCTCTCTTATCTTATCTCTTATTTCTTCATTTCCTATTCTCCATATTTCTTCTTATTTTTTATATCATTGTTTTTGCATACGCCCAGTTAATATATCCGTTTTTACACGGTCTTTATATATTAATATATTTTATTACTTTTTGGGCTCTCATTATTTTACATTTTACACCTTTTTATGTTGTTTTTTCTTTTTCTTTTTTTTTACTCTCACATTGACTATTTTATCTCTACGATCTTTTGACCTTTAGATTTCTATTTATGTAACGTCTTTTGCCGACCTGCACTCAAGCGGCTTTTCCTGCAATTTATATCAATGTAGCCTGGATTCTCTTGTACAACCTTACTCTCGCATTTCTTACTTTTTTCATTCCCCTTTCTCCATTAATTTCTTCTTATCCCCTGTTCTATCCTTTTACAATATATATTTTTTTCATAAGCTCCATTATTAATTTGATTAATTCTTTATAGATCCTTTCCACTGTATCATTTATTCATTACTCACATTTATATGTATATAAATAATAATGTAATAAATCTACTACTGTCTTTGTCCATAGTTATTAATCAACTTTTTTCTTTCTAAATGATGGTTGTTGTC
Source organism: Halyomorpha halys (assembly GCF_000696795.3). Taxonomy (NCBI): domain Eukaryota; kingdom Metazoa; phylum Arthropoda; class Insecta; order Hemiptera; family Pentatomidae; genus Halyomorpha; species Halyomorpha halys. The sequence goes on along the minus strand of NW_027115240.1, from coordinate 1,391,024 downwards.
TTTTTGTTTTTATAGCCCTGATGAAGACCTGAAAATCAGGTCGAAACGTCGGCATAAATAAATATTTTTTGTTTATTTATGTTGTTTCTTTGCTGACCGCATCCCCCCCCCCCCGATCATCTGCTCCAATCAATTATTATATTTTATCATACTTCCCGCCCGGACCCGCTCCTCTAATGAATGTGATCCAAAGATAATACAGTAGACAGGGGTTTCTTTCTCTACTGTGGCCTCTTTATAGACTAGTAGGGTTATAGAATACGTACAAATACAATTATTTTCAATTCTTTATTAAATTATACTTTTCAATTCTTTATTTAATTATACTTTTTAATTCATTATTTAATTTGCTTTTCTAAATGTAGCACAGAATTTTTATATCTTTGTTTTTTTTTTTTTTTATATTGTCGTGTTTTTAATTAAGAAGTAAAATTCTTCCAAATTATCACTAGAAAACTTTTTTAATCTATGTTAATTAAGAAAATAAAATTATTGGGAGCATACCTCTGTCCTCGGTTACTTTCTAACGCTATATATTTATTTATTATATAATGGTATTTATTTTTTCTTCTCTTAATACTCATAAATGTTTTTTTTATTTATTTATTCCGTTGTTCCAGAAGGTTCTCTTTCGTCCCTCGGGAGGCTCTAGAAATTCCCAGAACGTCTTACATCTATTTCCGGATTAATACTTGATGGCCACTTTTCCGGCCTGGAGGTTCTACTAATCTCAGCTCAGGAGTTATTTCCCCGCCCTACGGTTCCCTGGAAAAATAGCTTTTACGTTAAATTTTAAACCTGAGATTCATTTTTCTTTTTTTGTCCGTTTTCTCAGCCTCCTACAAAACGGAATATTTGAATATTCTAAGAAAACAAAAGAATTGTGAAACGCACATCCCGTAAATTTAGTAAACGTTGTTTCTACCCACTCTACTTTGGGTAGCAATTAATTTCATATGTAAATATAAGTAAAGTTAAAAAGTAATTATTTTCAAACAAGTGATATAAAGACGAAAAAGTATATTTGTAAATTCATTTTTTTAATGCGTTTTTCATTCATTTTTATTAACTTTCACGATTTTAAATGTTAAAATTTAATAATATATTTAGTGTAAATAAAACTATTTTCCTTATTTAAATTTATTTATTAAACAATAATGTAAGCCAGAACGTTTCGAGGCCGTCACCAGGTACACTGCAAATTACATAAACAATTTCATTTATTTAGTTTAAAATTTATTTAATAACTAATGAACTTATATATGTTTAAAATAAATACTTTTCAATGTTGCCTTCTATTTAATTTAGTGTGTAACTATAGAATCTCTCCCTCTTTAGTCTAAATATACAAAAGCTATTGGTATGGAATTTATCTAAAAATTCAAAACTATGGAGAGTCCATCATAATCTCCATTGTCTCTTGAATTCTAATTAGTATAAAAATTAATTCTGATACATATCTCTATGCTTATTTATTTCTTGTTTTTGTTTTAATTCTTTAATATGGTTCACCAATATAATATAGCTATTTTGTTTGTTTGTTTTTGTTTAGAGCCGTAAAACAACATTGGTCATTAACGTAATTTTTACCTTATTTAATTTTACTTACATTTGTTTGATTTTATTTAATTTCATTATTATTTTTATTTATTTATTTTTTTTAACTGAAATAATAATTTTATTGTTTTATCACCGTCTCTAATCCGGAGATCTACAGCTATTTTGTAATAAATATTATCTCTATGATATTTAAATTTTATATTTTTAATTTACTAATAATATCTATGCAATTTGTTATAAATTGTTTGTAACTATCTTGAAATTAACTGCCTGTTCTATTTTTTCTATTCTATATGGATGGCTTTTATTATTTTCCTTTCTTTTTTTTTTATAATTAACCATATCTATAATTCATGTATTTATCAAATCAAAATTGTAAAACAATAAATTGAATAGAAGGTAACATTGAAAAGTATTTATTTTATTCATATTTAAGTTTACTTATGTATTAAATAAATTGAAATGGTTGATGTAATGTGCAGTGTACCCGATGATGGAGCGTTGTGATATATAATGGTTGTTTAATAAAGGAATTTAAATAAAGTGAATTATTCTCAATACATCTTGATTTAGAACCTTTTTTTGTCATTTGAACCTTTTTTATAAATTAATTTTTCCAACGGTATATTATGCATCTATATTACCTACTGATCTTATTTCCGAAAATTTCACCTTTTCCCTCCTATTGTTTGTTATATATTTCATTTTTTTATTGTTATTATATCCATTTTATATTATTACTGGCAATGAGAGTTGGTTATTATTTCAACAAAATAAAAGATTCTTTAATTTAATTTAATTCATTGCTAATTAAGGCTCCGTAAGACTATTTCAACGAGGATAAAACCTAGCTGATATTAAAGACCGTTTATTGTAGCTCCTAAATTAACAAAGAAAAATAATTATTGGTATACCTAATTACATTAAGCAAGTAATAACAAGGGAAATTGATCATAAGTAGAAATTTGAAGGAGTGGGTTTGATTATAAATAATAATAATACGACTTACATGCTTGTTATCTTCGTTGGGATTACTGATTACCTCCAATAAATTCACTGTAATTTATTGAAGGTTGTGATCAGTAATTTCAAATTTATGTATGCCTTTCAGTTCTCATACTTGGAATTTGTGACGAATTTTGTTAAATAGACGCATTTAGAGGAATATACTATGGCTTCTAACTTTGTATAATTTATATTTGAAATCTTTAAAAAATAAGTTTAAAAAAATGTAAAACGTCCAACGAACAATATTAAATCATGTAATTATTTAACCTAAGCTTGCAATAATTTTTTATGTAATGTTACCATGAATTATTAGCTCAATAATTATAGTAAATTAATAACAATAATAAATTATGATTATTATTAAAACTTAATTTACAAATGTTATTCAAAATGCTAAAAATAATATTTCAACTTTTTTTTTAAATCATCATTTAGTTTAAGTTTTTTAATTTTGTACTAATTAAAATTATATTACCGAAAACTGATTTTGCTATATTTTAGATAAAGGTTATCATTATTCCTAAAAAAAAAAAAAAAAAAAAAAAAAAAAAAAAAAAAAAATACGTTTTATTTGGGGCTTGGTACATTATTATTAACTCTAAATAGTGTGTAGATTTTTTTTCAAGGTTCTTTAACAGATTTGAGGAAAAAGTAGGATATTTAAAAGATTTTTCCTATATTCTATGATGAATTACCAGCAGAAGAAAATAAAAGGGCATCAAAGCAATCACACTTACCTTCAAAGAAAATAACTAATAATATAGTTACTATTAACTTCGGAGTACTGCCAATAAAGTTGCCATATAAGGAAAGTTCCTCTCAGGAACATTATAAAGGATTAATAATGTTCAAAGCTTTATTCTGTGACAAAATCCGTTAAGAAATTTGTACTGAAAAAAAAGAAGTGAATAATGATTTTTGGCTGAAAGATCTATGAAAGTAAATTAAAAAAAAATTAAGTGTATACATAATTATCGAAAATATATGAAAACAAATCACTAAACCTACAAACACTTTAGGATGTACGTTACATTATTAAGTAGATTATAATGCCAATAATAATTCCTCACCAAAAGCTTGTTTTTTGTTTTTTTTATTGAATAAATTTACTTATATTTAGAAGGACAATATTTAAAAAAAATTATCAATCTACATTATTACTCTCGCTTAAGTATCCGCCGCTCCATAGATATATGGATATTTTATGATTTATTACCTAAAGTTGTAAACAAGTTGAACATACATGTAATTAGTAATTAAATAATTATGAAGAGATCACACTTGTGAGTAGTCATAAAATACCTATTTGTCTTAAATTCATTCTCTTACTGTGTTTATATATCGTTTGTATTGTTTTATATGATTATACGAGTTAAAGTAAACTATATAATGACTATTGGACTATTTTTACACCCTGTTTAAAAATCGTCTTACTTAACGGTCTTTCTAGTACTAGGACTCTTCGAATTACATTCCTTCAATTTAGACGATTACTTCTGAGTTGAATTTATTTTAGGTGATCTACTTTACAATGGTCTAAAGGAGTTGATAGTAAACTTAATCAATGCTGTTTCAAATTATTAGTTTTTTGATTTTAGTTGTTAATACGGTCTAACCGGCTTTATATTCACGCACTGACTTGAATATTTTCAGCCCATATGGCGAAGAATTATTACCTCTGCAAATAAATATAACCCCTAATGGGAACACGAAGGTAGATGTCAACCTCTAATGGAATTTCAACTTACGGGAAAAGGAAAAGGAGAGGAGTGATAAAGGTGGGAACCGGTAAGGATGGCTTTTGTTTTTTTAACAATGGGACTTGGATCATCATTTGCATCTCATGTGCTTTTGTTGCCTTCAGATCCCTCAAGCATCTTGGTTGTGGTGAAAAATTTGGAGATTAAGAAACCTTCGGAAATAGCAAGTTTTAGTAAAATTGGAGATTTAAAGGGATTTATTAGGATTGATGACTATATGAGAACAAAGTGACCATAACAATTTGGACCACTTACAGACATTATTTGATTTAGATAGGTTTAGGAGTTTGGAAAAAAACATATGATTAACTGATTTTATGTATATTATATATATATATATATACTGTTTATATGTGTATAGACGATTAAAATTTTTAGGTAATTTCCAACAAAGCTGGTTGAGTGGAATATTGGGATCGAAAATCAAATTGGAGATGATTGAAAATAACCTTTTACAGTTTAATATAATTCTATAAATTAGTTAAGATAACTTCTGGCTGTTATCATTAATTTACTTTACAACTAAAATTTTGACATACGGCTTTGGGGCTCCTTTAAACCTTCGAATTCCTCTCGTATCCAATCATTGCAATCCAAAATCCTCATTGCTCCTTACTTTGTCACAAATAAAATCATACATAAAGACTTTAATGACTTCCATATGTAACTGACCTAACCCGAACCAGATATCACTCCTTCCATTACAAACTCCCTAACCGCCCAAACCCACTAGTTTCTAACCTTGCTTCCTCGTCCATTCTTGACAATCCTCCGAGGTACCTGAAAAGAAGATGTCCACGAGACCTGCAAATGTAAAACGTCATTAGAGTGCTACCAATGTGTAGTTTCCCTACACGCCTGTAACACTTCAATTTAACTGAGATCAAATTTACTAAATGTATTATAATGTACAGTTGTAAATAGAAATAAATAAAGAAAAAACAACTAAAATTTATTATGCTATGAACAACAAAAAATGTCAATATTATTACAATATGATAGATAGATTTATTTATTGATAGATATTACAATCTGCCACACAGTTGTGGGCAATAGGTAATAGTGATGAATGATCTCATACATACTAAAATAAAAAAAATTAAATAAATAAAATAAAATTAAAAAAAACTCTCTTAAAATATATACAAACAAAAGAATATACAAGATGAACATAATCAAACTATCTGTATGAAAAATAAATAAATAAAATAAAAAATGATAAAATAATATATACAATATTTACACAATCGACCTGAGGAACCCTGAGCCCACTCTATCCCCCACGTGTGAGTAAGTGCGCTAAAGCCGCAAACACTCAACTTGAGTGGAGAATCTGACCATTGTCAGAACTCCAATTGTCCATTTTTATTTTAATAAGACTCTTGCCCACTGTCGTTTCAACCTTGTAGGTGGGCTGTAGGGATGGGTGGAACTAGAAGGTTTGAACCAAAGGATTAGGATGGTTGGAAAGGTTTATATGGAATTTTGAGAATTTGGTTGGTATGAGATCAAGGACAAAAGGGATATGTAGGTCATGGTGTAGTGTTCTGTTGGAAACGTTGTAGGGTGCATTAACTATGGTTCTAAGGATGTTAGATTGAAAGGATTGGATACGTTTGATGTTCGACGGTTTAGCTGTTCCCCAAAGTTCAAGTCCGTAGGTCCAGATAATTATAACAATTAACGATTTTTTAATTCACAAGCTGTGAGAAAATAAGAAACCCGTTATACCATTGCTTTGTCAAATGTGTGAGTGACACGTAAATATTCGGCAGTTGCAAGGGCAAATACTCTGATGGGTGAAATAAAACGCAAACATTAGAGAGTACTTTCAGCACGAAATCCCCGATCTGGTTGCAAACTATATTTGACAAGCTCGTGTAAGATGGAGGTTACTATTCCAAAATTGAAGAACATACCCAAAAGAACGTACCCACTCTGTCAAAAGAAAAATCATTGTGGTTGTAGGATGGTGATACTGGTAGCTTGCAATGTAGGACCAAGACGAATGGGAGAAACTGATCGAGGGCTTGACTTAGAGATGAGTTGTTGAGGAGATGGGTGGATGGAGGATTCCATGTGAGTCGGTTTACAAGATGAAACCCATTAATAAAGGATTCAGTGGCATGTCGTTGTCTTACGGAGGGTGAAAGTGCTCAGATGGAATCTGCTGGGATTAAATTAATTCCCCAATCAGACATTCATTACCGGCTACCGAACGGATCTATTAATTAAAATTTTAATTATCATTAGTTTTCCTTCTATAAATGAGTGGATCAGCTGAGAGGGCTCTTAACTCTATAGTTCATGTTCGGTTCCGGATATGAAGTAAAATGTATTTTCTAATCGATTTATAGATTGGGGGGAAAAGACGTGCTCACCATAAGCTCTAATCCTTATTGTAACAGAGTACAAGAGGAGAAAAAAGGCAGTTATTTCACCTCAAGTTTTGATTGCTTTAATTAAAACTATGTATAATTACTAATCGATATTGACGAGTCTGCCAACTATAGGTAGGGAGATTAAAAAAAGCGGTTGTTTTAAACCATTAAAAAAATTAATTTTTCATTCCAAGCTCTGTATCTTTAAATCTACTTACAACACCAGAAAACCTGAGAGAATCATTTAAAGTAGATTAAATTTGCTAAAATACGAGCCCTAATCGAGCTATTTACTTTTAATACTTCTCGAGATATAGCTTTTTAAAAATCATTAACATTTAATTTTTTTTAACATATTAATTTTTTAAAAAATTAACATTTTATAAAAAAACTAGTTGACCCGACTATGCTTCGCTATTGCTATATTTGAGGGTGTATATCGATTTAATGAATATAGTTTGCTATAAATTTGTGAATTTTGTTAAATTAAACATACACATGTACTTTATTATTATGATTTGGTGACATAATCTGATCCAATATATTCGATGACATTCGTTCTTAGCATCTCATGAAAGAAACGTTGAAATAAATGGCATATCGGTTGGTAACAGCTGTATAAGCCGTAAATTGGAGGCTTATATATAATGTATATAATCGATAGTTTCTTAAAGTTCATTATATTTTTTTAGTTAAAATTAAATATTTTGAAATACTTTATTATTATGTTTTGGTAACATAAATTAACCAGTACAAGCTTGGAATAGTTTTTGAGATATTGATTTCTCAAAATAATTTCACTACAGAGTTTTCCGTGCATTTTTTCTTAATTTAAAAAGCTATATATAGTGAACTATTGAACGTAAACATGTCTATTAAGGTTCAAATTTTATCAAATTTACTTTACTTTTAATGATCTACTCTTGGGTTTTCTGGTGTTGGTAGTTTTAAAGATATATAGCTCCAAATGAAAAAATATTTTTTGTAACGTTTATAAACGTTACAAAAAATATTTTTACTAAAATTGATTAACTACAGCATATACGTTATATATGCTGTAGTTAATCAATTTTAGTAAAAATATTTTTTGTAACGTTTTGAAACAGCCACCAATTTTTATTCTCCCTACTATACTTAGTAGACTGATAAATTTTTACTAATAATTATAATTAATTATTATTAAAGTAATCAAAAATTGGGATGAGATAACTGCTTTTTTTTCTTCCTCGCTCTTGTACTATTAGACAACTTCAAGGGTTTCACTAGAACTACTTTTATTTTTTCACATTTCGGGCGCAGTCCAAGAAATTTAAAAAAAAAATATTTATCGTAATTTGGTGATGTTAATAAATATGAGTATACGTTGCCATATAACACCGCAATTTTACAAACTGGTGTGAACAACATTAAAAAATCGAGTCGTGGTCGTATAAGAAAGTAAAGATTAATTATAAAAATTGTTAATAGTTGTGATAACTATCATTGCTAATAAAAATAATTTATTAACTGATAGGAAAGGAAAGATTCAGCCATAAAAATGTCTCAATGTTCATTGATTTGTACTCAATAAATAATTTGTTGGGCACATGAGCAATATAGAAAGTGAACTCACGACTAGGAAATTTTTTCAACTTCCTTTGTCCTAAGGAAGGATGATTGGTACAAATGCTCCGTTTATACAACGTTCTTGCTATTGAATCTTTGATAGATTTTTTTCCAATAAATAATATTCACATCCTTCGAAAATTTCGTTGAATTATTGTGTCAGAGACAGGTACGTGACGGCCGTGCGGGTTTGGGCGCAGTTCCTAGTGTTCGCTGTTCAGAACGTTTTGAGTTCGATTCTCACCTGGAGCAGTTACACATTTATTTTTCGGCGGTCCCGAAGAATGAATCTTGACACTCCCACCTTGGTTAGTACGCGGTGGCAACCTAGGTAGCAGTCAGGGCTTGGCAAAAATGACCACTAGTACCAATGTGTCAGAGTCATCATGATGCAATAATTTTATTTTTATGCGGCAAGACTGTATTTTTATCAGATTCGATTGCGTTACGTACGAAAGTTTTCAAAATTGTTTCAGTTAAAATATATTACAAAGGGGTTGTTCTTGCATCGTAGCTCTATTCGAATAGCACTGATGATCACCGCTTCAGAGTTAGGACGTGATTCGCCTGCAATTAGACACCTATGCATAATCACAGCGACCACGATTGGTTCCCCTCTAACAATTAATTCAGGAAGTGGAAGCACTAACTCAGCATACCTGTGCCCACCTCATCATTGGTAATGAAACTGAACTTGGAATATATCCAAGACAAATGTTCGCTCCGTGACCAAGATGGCTTAAACCACTTTTCCCATCGAAACTTGGAAATAGCATTAAGTAACATCGGTAATTGTGCTTAAGACTGCGATACTAAGAAATATGAAAATAATATATTTATTCATTGTTTACTTTGTTAATTTAATTATTAATACCAAGGTTTTACTTAACAGAGTTCAAAAGGGTATGTTTGTTATTTGTATACATATTTTTCTTTTTCTGGAAGACACTACCCTTGTATGATATCTCTATTTTATTTCAACAAAATATATATCAGGCAGTTTGTCTCTTATTCAGTCTATTATTGTACAAAAATAAAACATAATACACAATCAGCAGTTTTAAAATTATATAAAAGCTGGATTTTCTTCCTTTCTTATTAAAGTTTTCGCACCACTTTTCAGGGTTTCATCATGATTAAAAAAAGATACAAATCTAAGATAAAGTAACAAAGTAAGAGAATAAATAAGAAAAAAAAAGTCAACAAAGATATGGCTAAAAATGATTTAAAATATGTGAAAGTTTATAGAAAAATGAAAGAAGGAAATTTGAACAGAGTGAACTAAGGATTAATCTACTTTTATAGTTTTAGACAAACTTACACATATTTTAAATCATTTTTAGCTATAAATGAAAGTTTATATAAAAATCAACCATGGAAATCGATCCTATGTTTACTTTGTTCATTTTTATATTAACATTCACAAATTTTAAATCATTTTTAGCCATACCTTGGTTTGCTTTTATTTTCTGTTGTCTAATTTCTTATTTTGTTACTTTATTTTAGTCTTTTGCATCTTTCTTAGCCCTGATCAAGCCCAATCAAAGATTAACTAATTAATTTACTCATGATTAATAGTATATTAAGTATACTTACTGTGCTATAGTTATAAGTCTGAGAAGTATACTTATTCGACGAAGAGTGGATTGTATTTAATTGCCTGCTTTTTTTTTTATAGAGTTAAGTTTTTTTTATTAGAATAGTCGGGTTTTTTAAAAAATAATTTAAGCAAGTCTTTAATTTCGGAAAATGAACATGTACGAGTTTTGCATGATTAATTATTAGTTAGTTATTTCAAGATTGACCGTGAGTAAGCGTAAACTTTCATAAAGAAAACATTTCCTATTACTTCTTCTTTTAAGACCACTTTCTAAAATCAAAGTAATGCAAAATGACTTCCAAGTATTCATTACTTTTATGACTCAGAACCTTTTTTTTACACAAGAAATTAATAAACATCTTCATTGAAAGATTTATGTAGGAGTCGATGAATATGTTTTGTTAATTAATGAGATTAGATTACTCCCAATCAGGTTATATCATTGTAAATCCTATCATTTTTTAAAATAATTTATTTATTATTATTTACAACTGCATAAAAAAAAATTAAACAAGTAAATTTGTTATTAGATATAAATTAACATGATAAAAACATGTGGAGAATCTACCCAATGATAGAACTCCAATTACGTTACTAGACGAAGATTTCGGGGCCATTTTCTTTGCAGATACCTAGGGGGATTATCAAGTATTGAAGGAGAAGCCAGGTTAGAACAAGCGGGTTTGGGTGGTGCGGAAGTTTATCATGGAAGGATTGATATCTGGTTCTGGCTAAATCGGCAATATACAGAACATTGAGATTCTGATGGATACCTTGATTTGTGACAAAGTAAGGAGCATTAAGATTTTTACGAAGGATTTTGGGCTGTAAGGATTGGATACGAGAGGAATTCAATGGTTTAGTGCAGCCCCAAAGCTCAACTCCGTTTGTCCAGATAGGCTTTATTGTAGTCAAGTAGATCGGTGTTTTGTGATGGATTGCAAGTTTGGACCGTTTGCCTAGTAAATGATGTAATATTTGTAATAGACGAACAGTTTCCTGTCTTTTCAGTGTTGTATGAGTATTCCATATCAGTCGTTTGTGCAGAAGTCGTCCTAAGTCACAGATCTGTTTGACAGGAATGAGAGGGGTATAATTAAAGGATACTGTGGGGTAGGAATTTATGGATTTACGATAAAGGGTAAATGTGATTTGGTGGTATTTATTGAAATTTATTTTAATCCTCTAGTTTCGGCTGCATTCTTAAAGAGTGGCGATGTGGGATTGGATGGTTTGGGTTACAATGCAAGGGTCATTCTTCACTGACAATAGGTATGTGTCGTCGGCATACATGGTGAGGACAGTGCTAGGATGGGTTGGGATGTCAGCTGTAAAAACTGTATAGAGGATAGGACCAAGGATACTACCCTGAGGTACACCAGCAGACTGAGAAAAGAGAGATGAATAAGCGCTATTGTGATTTACTTTAAATAATCTGTTGGAGATATAAGAACGGATAATGAGGAAGTATGTAGGGGGTAGGAATTTATGGATCTTGTATAGCAGTCCCGGGTGAATTAATTAAAATTTCATGTGATATATCCAAGTATAAAAAAAATATATATGGATTCTCATTATTGTATAAAATTATAATTGTGCTTAAATTTAAATGTTGTCAAAGCTAATGATAATTATATTAATGGAATCAATTGTATGGAATCAACTATATAAGCTTTTGTTTCTCGTTCGCTAAACAAAAGTGCTTCCTCTTAAAGATGTCGAACCTTTTATCTCTATACATTGTTAAAGGTATAGAATATTTATCAAATTACTGTTTTATGTAGAATATTTGGCCCGAAAGTCTCGTTGTGAGTTCAGAATTCACAGCTCTGAAACTGATTCTTATTCTATAGAGAGAGGAATAACTGGAATTATGCAGATGCTAGGTAAATCCAAGTAGGGATTCCATTTAGAGCATACATTCATGAAGCTTCGAAAGTAATAATACCGCATTAGCATAGTCATATGGGATTTCTACGGCAATTTTATGCACAATAGCCTATAAAACATTTACACTGTATTCTGTTGAACATAGGAGCCAACGGAATTATGAGCTATCTTTTATGTTACACTTTTCTTTTTTATGTGATTTATTTATATCAATGTTTTTTTAATGAAAAAAGGTATTTAAAATTAAATTATTATGTATATGTATCTAAATATGAACATAGTTTAATTTTTTGTATGGAATGAAAGAATTATAAGAAAGAAAGAACTATAATGCGTTGCTCTGCAAAAAAATTTTGATTTTGTAATAAAAAAAATATATAAACAATACTTCTTACACCATTTCTCATTTTTTATAGCTGTAAACAAAGAAGCAGGGCCGTCCGCTCACATGGTTAGACCTATCGTTTTAAGATCTGCGGGCGGCGCCGGTTCGAATTCCGCCTAAGAGCATTGATTTTTTTCATTAAGTGGTGGTCCCACAAAATGAAAAACTTGACCACCTATCATGGTTAGAATAGGTTGCTCACCTGTAGGTAACTAGGCCAACATCACCTTCGCTGTGAATTGCTTTAAAAAACAATATTAAAATACTGCATAAATGTTAACGGATAAGAACTTTGTTGATGTAAGAGGTCCCTTTATTATTTTTATTCAATTTTGCTCCTTTTTCTTTATCAAAATATTCCTTTAACAAGAAAGGAATATGGCACTAAATGTTCTTAATTTTAAAATTTATTATACATAGTCTGGTTTTTATTAATGATATGTAATATTTTTTTTTCTCTTTTAGGTAATCAAATCTTCCTTACACATTTTTCTCCTTCAAGTTGACCGGGAGTGCTCCACTTCGCTGGCAGCTCAAAACAAGGTTTTTATTTATTTTTAGTATTTTTGAAAAAGTAATCGAGCCAGTCTTTTTAAAGAAACATTTAATTATTTAAATCTATTTAATTATCATGATGTTTGAAATCGGGTGAGCAAGAAATACATTGTTTCAATATTCGGCAAACAAATATTATGTCTTACCAATTTTCGTAAGATGCAAAAGGAATTGTAATTGGCTACTTAAATATGTTGAATTATTTTTCAAATTCCCTTTCTGTAATAATTTTATTATATTTTATTTGTTAATTTATCTTTAGTATTTTTTATTTTCAATAAATATCAATTATTAATTACTATTGGAAAGGAAAATTCAATATTATTATCCACTGTAGTTGCAATGTTATTACTTTTTTTTTTTTGGTCGGACAACTAATTTAATGAGGGAATAGTGGAGATCTTACAAAAAAATATATCAGAAAATTTTAAATACCTGTTATTCTTCTGAAATTCATTATTAAATAGGAATAATTCGAGTATAATTGTATTAAATAAAATCATTATATGTTCAAAATTTGAATTTGTAATCTGTATTAATAAAATATTTATTAAAATTTGAAAATAGTCATTCATCAATCGAACCGTTACAATAATGAATATACACAAAAATAATGAAAATTAAATAAAATCATTCCTATAATTTTTGTGCTGATAAAAAATATTTATAGTGTGAAGTGGTTTTTACATAATAGAGGTTTTATTTAATAATCCGTTACATTATGAACCGTTACTCTCATAATTAGCGCTTAAATATATATTTTTGAAGGACGGTAACATTTTAAATCTCAAATTAATCACAAGATAACAATTATGACCTAAAACAGTTTTTAAAAAATCAGTTTACGTTAAAATTCAATTTTTATTTTTTTACTTTATTCAATAATTTTATATATTTTTATTTATTATCATTTATTAGTTTTCTTCACCTAGAGATGAATTTATTTCTTTATTCGACTAATTTGATATAAGTTAGTTAAGAAACTAATTTATCTTAATTATAAAACCAACTCAAAACAGAAGCTAAAATAAAATAATGAAGTATGGGCCTCTGAAATATCGTTAGATTTGGTTTTTAGAATTTTCTAATAAATATAAATTATTCAAAGGGATAACTAATACGTACTCTAAGATGTGTTTCCACTTTTTATTTTATTTACTTACTAAATAATAGCGAAAAATAAGTTTAAATCATTTTCAGATAGAAGTCATGGATATTTAAATTTAAAAAATGCTAAAAGTGAGTCAATATTTTCAATAATCTGCAGACTTTGTTGGATCCAATTTGCATTTGTATAGCCTTCCGAATGACTGGTATAAAAGAACTTAATTTTCCCAACTTTTCCTCTCCGTTCTAGTTCTCGAATGAAATTGCTCGGTCGCGATCTGTATGTGCGAATTACTCCTACCACGGAACTTCGACATGAACGGTGCCACACCTCTCATGCTGTCCCCTTCCTCAGAAGGTAATGGAACTGTCTTGTCAAATTGGCATCTCGAGCACCTGAGTATACATGCAAGTAGAGAGTAGAGCTCCATAGATGTTGCAAATGGTAGATGAATAGTCATTAGAATTAGTATTGGGTTGAATTATATGAAATATGAGTTCCTAGGGTATGAAGTAAAGCATAAGAAACAAACTTTAATGATATTATTGTATTCAATGCATTACAATACGCCCAACAAGTTTGAAACAATTTATTGGCTTTAAATCAATAAACTTGAGATATGAAAACTATACTGTGTATTTCTTGAAAATACATCAAGAACATAAAAAAAAAAATTTAACTTGGTAGTCAGTTGGAAATAAATAAGATAAAATACACCAGATAGAACTTCAATTTTCAAGTAACATAATATTTTTATAATGATCTGAAAATTGAAGTTGAACCTTTTCCTTAAGTCCTATCTCTCAAACCGTTCCTTCCAAGTCAGCTCTAACCTAGAATACCCAATTACTATCCAGTTGAGGTCGGTGTCCCTCAAGGTAATGTTCTAGATCCCATTTCTTGTGTAATTACCAGACATATTTTCAGCTATAATATTTTTATATTGACAGATTGTTAAAAAAATATTCTAAAATGGAAACAATGGTATATTTTCAATTCTCAAGTTGTGATGCAAAGCCTAAAAGTTTCAAGAACAATGGAGAACAACCTTATTGGGAGTTCAGTGAAATGTATTGAAGTTTCTATCAATAAAAATAATGTCGTTAATAATAAAGTTAATTTTTTTTTGCATTTGGCTCAAACACGTCATTTCATATTTTCCGACTCTATTGAAGCACCGTGTGAGAATTGTTTACTGTAGTCAGCACTAAAGTAGAAACTGAAATGGCTTTCTAGCATGTATCATCATTGACAAAAATCTATTTTTTATTACTGTTATTAATGAGAAATAGTTCAAGTTTTCAGAATAGTTATAAGAATTAATTAAAGAATGAAGTTATCAAGTCATAAGCAAGTGAATGTGAAATATATTTTTATAGTAACCATGTTAACACAAAAACAAAAGAAAATCTCTTCTCCTTCAAATAATTATAAAATTCTGTCTTGTTTAATGTATATTCATTCTTTATTACTGTCAATAATGAGAAATAGTTCATGTTATCAGAATAGTTATAAGAATTAATAAAAGAATCAAGTTATCAAGTATAAGTAAGTGAATGCGAAATATATTTTCATAGCTACCATGTTGGAAATTCAGAGTTAAATATTTATGTGAACGTAGTACTTCCTCTCACTGTATATTTTATATAGAGGTAAATAAAAGTAAACATTAATAAGGCCAAAAATCAGACTAATGAAAAAAAAATAATCAGGAATTATTTAAAGAGTCAAAAACAAACCCTTCCTGAAATGCAAGAAAATAAAAATTCAGGCCAGATACAGTACATCTCACATCAACAGTACCAAAAAAATAATTTAAAAGAAATAACTAATGCCTGATTACCCTAAAAGTAAACCAACGTACTTATGTACCTCAACTGACTGTTTAATATTTATGTTAATCCAATTAAGTTTACTTTAGAAAATAAAAATTTAATTGAATTATTTATTTTTGACAAACCTTACCCATTATAGAATTACCAGGTTTTATTTATTTCCGTAACTGACATTTCAAATTGCGAAACCAAATATCAGGAGAGGAAATAGAAATAGTAACATTTAGTATTAAAAATAAAATTTATTTTATACTATGATGTTTTTACTTATATTAGTAATGAAAAACAAATTATTTGTATTTAGTAATAAACCTTATGTTTTCTTGGTGTAAGGATATTCACAGTACACCAATAATGCTTATATAAATAATATGAATAATAAGCTACAATATTTACTATGAAATCCTAACATAATTTAAATTTATAATTTGAGTTTATTCATTGGAACTGGTGTATATCATATAATTAAGGTACATCAGTAGATTTACTTATTTTAACAGATATATTTTTTTTATGAAGCCTAATATATTCTTTTTGAAAAAAATATAAAATAATAGTTTATAAATTAATTTACGAACTCGACAGATTATATAAAAGCTCTGGGGTCTGTCAGGAGAATTGTTACAGTGATAAATGTCTTGCCTCCACTGGATTGGTTTCTGGGAATGTATTAATGGTGGGAAGTGCCTTAGAATTCATTTATTACCTACTATAATTAGCGATTGATGGTTTCTATAATTTTTATTTAGCAGTTTCAAAAGATTATCAGTTTAAATAAACATTTAATTGGATTTTATAATTTATTTTAAAATTATTGACAAAGATACATATTTTGGAGCATCACGAAATGGTAATTATAAAAAAAAAATAAATAAAACTAGGGAAAACAGAGGGGTATACAGAAGAAAAAAATTACTACCTAATTTGAAGTCGATGAAAATTTCTGTAATGACGAAAATGACAAAAAAAAAGTTTGCATATGTATGAAATATAATTTACAATAACTCTAAAATTAAAAATAAATTTGAAATATTTCTTATTTATTTAATTCTACTACAAATAATTTTACCTCATTTAGGTTGTTTTAATTCAAATATATTTAACTTATTAATTTTATATATAGATTTTTTTATGGAAAATGAATCTGCAACACCATCATTCTTGAAAGATCTTGTTTTCATTATTTTATGGTGAAATAATAGTTTTTGGACAGTAATCCGAAGTGCTTTTATAGGGATTTCTTTGTTGCGGGAATCTCTTGTTTTTAAGTCAAATTCATCGATGGGTCATCTACATAACCTATTAATTTTAAGTTTTTATAATAATTATAATTAGTTAACTACTCCATTTCACTCTCCCTAAATGTAATTTACTCATTTAGTAAATACTCGTTACCTTTAAAGAAATCATATTATAGAAATTATACTTTTTCAAGGTTATCATTCATCATTTTTTTTTTTATTGAAGAGAATTAATACAATCTGAAACAAACTAAGGACATTAAGTATTAATGTTCAAATACTCATACAATACATACTGAAATAGAAAAATTTAAATTATAACAATAGAGCTCACTGAATTCAAATAAAGCGAAGTTTAAATCATAATAATAAAGAAATATATAATAAATTAAAAAAATCTCCCGATTTGTTTAAATAAAAATATGAATATATATATCAAAAATATAATAAAATAAAACTTATCACATCACAAAAAAAAATACATTTAATAATTCATGTACAAGAAAAGAAGATTAAATTTAAGTAACAATAAAATAAAAACACATTCGTCTCTATGCAAAATATTTACATTAGGCAAGGGAACTCAAAGCCAAGCTTTGCCAACCACGTGTAGAAGTCAAGGCAGAGCTCCAGGAGATACCAGTGCTTCTCTCCCAACCGTATTAAGGGCCAGTAGAGACTGAGTGGGAGCGCTTGAGCCACAAACGCTCATTATTAGAGAGGAGAAGCTTTCCATTACCAGAACTCCATCAGCAATTCACGAAATGTCTCGCGGCCAACGCCGTTTTAACCTTCGCGAAGAATTATAAGGTTGGTTAGGAATGTATAGGGATTGTGCCGAGGGATTAAAATGGTGAATAAGGTTCTGATGGAAGTTGGTACATCTGAATGGATTAACGTATTGAACATAAGAGACGTTGAGTTGATGGTGTAAAATTTTGTTGGTTATTTAATATGAAGCATTAACTATTATTCGAAGGACTTTAGATGAAAGTATTGGATAAGTCTGATGTTCGAAAAATTTTCTGTCCCCAACAGTTCAAGTCCAGATCGGTTTCAGTATTGTCATTTAGATCAATAGTTTGTATTTAGTTGAAAGGTGAGAATTTATGTTCAGTGGTCTACATAACTGTCCATAAAATGAGTTAAGTTCTTGTCTTTTAAGACTGTTATGGGTCCCATGATGGTGGAGGATATAAGAAATGGGACCTAGAACACTGCCTTGGGGGACACCGGGCTCAACTAAATAATTGAGTATTCTAGGCCGGGGCGGACTTGGAATGAGCGGTTTGAGAGATAGGATTCAAGGACAAGTTGTAAGGGTTGTGGTAAATGAGGTATGAGTTTGGAAATCAAGCCGTCGTGCCAAACCCGGTCGAAAGCTTGTGCAACATCCAGAAATATTGCTTGCTCTTGAGCGCATATCAAGGTTATCGTATCATATTTTTGTATAGAGTGTCTCCAATCCACATACAATAATAGCATGGAGAATACAAGGTCAATTAAATGGTATGTTTGCTCTGATTTATATCCGTCACGAGTATTTTTCTCTCTCCCTAGACAACGTTTAAATCTTCCTTCTGTCAAATTATTTGCCAATATGACAATATCAAGGCTGCCAGATGATCTGACGTACTGTCAGTGGAACATTTTTATTCCTCATTGGGGATTACACTATTGACACACCACTAACAAAAGTAAGTACCTAATTGATTTTTTTAAAATACTATCATCTGCCTAGACCACAATACCTATCAGCATCGGTGGGAAAGGTTAAATAATATAGTTATTGACAATTAGTAATAGTGCTAAGATAATTTGTAATTAATTTTTTTAAAATTTAAATGAAAAAGTGACAAAATGGGTCAGTTTTTAACTAGAATATATAAGACCTCTCAGAATAGCCTAAAAATTGTAACAGTTGAGGCTGTAAAATTATATTTTAAGATTGACCTTGATAATGGCCAAGTTGGCCGAAACGTAGATTATTTATTAAGTTGTTAAAACCTTATGAATAATAATGTCAGTCTCGAACAAGATATAAGAAAAAAATATATAGTAGGTTTCTGTTTGGCTACTTGCCAACACTCCATAATTTGTCAACTTATAATTTATTCATAAAAATATTGTATATATTATATTGTTTAGCATACAAAATGAATGTGCCCCTTATTTCTTAATTATGCAATTTTACAGGTATCAATTAAATTTTATAATAAGATTTAATTGAAAAATAATTGAAACGCTATTATTCATTTAACAGGACCCCCCAAATTATATAGATTGATGTTGATGGATGGAGGTAACTCTGGCATTTAATAACCGCTATTTTCTGAATTACTCTGGAATTCATTATATCAGCTTAAAAGCAGTTAGGATCCTCTACCTCGCTGTCCAATAGCCTCGGTCAAAGCAGAAATAACCTTATTTATCTGGGTGGGAAGAGGGGAAGGCTCTGTTATCCATCTTTTAAGGCCCTCTTTGTGATTAACTCTAGGCCGCAAAATGAAATGCCTAATGAGCATATCTTAGATACACAAAGGCCTCTCTCAGTGTCGGTCCAGTTAACAGCAATTTCAGAAATTTTGAATTACTTTGTGGCAGGTTTTTAAATTCTTTTTAGAAATCTGTTATTGAGTAAATAATTAGGCAATATAGTGAAAATTATATATATATTAGCAATTTTAATCCTTTAGATAAATAAATTTATTTACGTGCTTCAAAATGTCAAGTATATATAAACTATAAATAACATTATAACAATATTTATAAATTAAAATTTTCGTTGCACACTTGTGTTAAATATCTATGTTTAAATGTTAACGAAAACTATAAAAATATCACGGAAAAAAAGAAACATCAAGATTCGTAAATTAAGATTCATTCACAGCTAATTAGTAATAATATAACAGTATACTTTTATGAAAATCTGAAATCAAAAAGAAAAAGCCAATCATAAAAAATATTCGTTGTAAATATCAAGGTAATGTTCGAACGTTTGCCCGCAATAAACTTTTGAAATACCAATTTTACATGCTGCTTTTTTTTTTTTTTTTTTCAAAATAAACTCGTCATACCTTATCGTCATTGAAAGGTTTAAAGCTAATAAAATAAAATCCCCGATTTATCTAGTAAAAAAAGTTATTAACAAAATTAAACATTATTGGCACGTAGCTTAGAAAGTTTTTTTTTTCTCGGTCATTCAAATATATGGCAAGTGTATCTCTTTCCTTAAAGAAAAGGTTTGTGAGAGTTTCGGGGAAAGCGAAACTACACCAAGCGCAACTAGAAGCTTCATCGATGAACTCAGTTTTGATATCAAGGAGGTATTGAAACTGGCAGAAAATATAATCCTGAACTCTCCAGAAATGATCCACCATCACATACATGGTATCAGATTCTGATAGGGATGTCTGACTGGAGGGCATTCATATAAGGCTCTGATTATTAGTATATTGTCATATATTTTTAAAATTTTATATATATTGGTTTTTATCAATTTATATATATTTTCTTATTTTTTTAATATATAGATTCATTAGTATATATAATATTTATATGTATGTATGTTGAGTATTTTTTTTTAAATTTTGTTGGAATATAATAGTGCATGTCCATGTAGGATTTTTATTTATGCATATTTTTTCTATATTTAATTTTTTTTTCTATTTATTATACTGAATTAGATGTAGATGTATAGGTAAATAACTGAAGAAAAAAATTATATAAAATAAAAAACAGGAAAACATAAAAAAATAAATAGATTAAAGAACTAAAAAATAATATCAAAAATCATGTAGCACTATTTTTTTTTTTATCATTTACTGACTATCCCTATGTATATTAAGAATAATAAGCAATTGTCCAACTAGGTATAGTATTCTGTGTGTATAGCAGCGTAATGCAATTGGGCGCCACTTCTTTTCGAATGAAGTGTTTCTTTTACTCACATTTTTATACAAAATGATGAATCCATGGATTTTTTTTTATACTTGATAGATATACACTGCTACTCATTCTTTTGAATGATATTAAATTACCTACATAAATTCTTAGAGGGTAAATATTAGTAATGAGGCATGGAGCAGTTTTTCAATTTCAGTTTTATGAAAACAGGTAAGTAAAGTGTACAAAGTACACCAGATATTTTATTTTTTATTTTTATTATTCATTATTACCATATATTTTATTATATACTGTTATTTGCCGCTGTAAATTAAATAGATGTAATAGATCATTCAATCATTGATCTAATGTGTAAATAAAAATTATAATTATATTTTATTTTAACCAATAATATTAATTTATTTAAAAATTTCAGTTGTGTTCAATTAATCTATATACATCGTTATATCTACCATTAGCTGCTAGAGTTTATATAAATATTAGGTCTAACGGAAAGTTTAGTCCGTTTTAAGAATCAAAAATAGGAATGCCATATATAATAGACCAAAATCCTTAAATATTGCAGACAGGCTTAATCCAGCTCAACATTCCATTCCAGTTCATATATGGAAACTAGAATTGATGTGGAAATATTTAAGATGAATGCTATACATTTGCATTCTACCGGAGTACCGCATCCGTGCATATCTCACATTTCCACACCAGTATTTATACAATCAGTATTTATATAATAAAAATTAATGCAAAAAGTTTTTTTTAAAATTTTCTCAGCTGTTCAATCCAAATTTGTACATATCGGTGTTTGCCGTATCTAACATATCTGAAATAATTATCAAGGCTTTAATCAATACTAAAAACATAATTTTCTTTCTTTTTTTTTTTTAATAATTTATTTATTGATATTGACTGTATACACATATATACAACAAGTAAATTTGCTGTAGGTGACATAGTGACATGATAAAAACATGTGGAGAATCTACCCACTGATAGAACTCCAATAAC
>NW_027115240.1:1340092-1366847 GCF_000696795.3 Halyomorpha halys | reverse complement strand
TGCTTGGATAGCGTCAGTTGGAGTGGAAGGAATGAGGGAATGGGGTAGGGATTTATGAATGATGATGCAAGACCCGGCGTGTGAAGTGTTGTCTGGGTGGTCTGATCTGTAAGTAATGAAGTCACGGATGTAGAAATGTGACCGTTGAGTAAAGCGAGTTTTAATTTTCTTTAAATTATTGATTGGAAATATTCAGTTCTTTAACTAAAAATCAATTTTTAATTACCTTATTTTTGAATAATCTCCAAATAGTCTATTTGTTTCACATGAAACCATTACTACCTACTTAATTAAAATATATATCTCCATCACATCTCTTAATTTAAGTAAACTAATTATAAAACAGTATATTGCTTTTTGGTAATTTTTATCTTAGAGTATCATATACAATATACATTATGACATGGGATTACAAATTCAGATACAAAACGCCCAACATAGAGTAGAAACGTTACCAGAATGTTTTATATAAATATAAAGTTTGTAAAAATATTATAAAAACGTATTAATATTTATGAAAAAATATGTGGGATTGAAATGTTTTTTTTTTCATTTAATCTTTAATTATTAATATTATAAATTAATATAATTTAGTTCATTTATGACAATAGCCTTAAGAAGCTGCAGGCAGACAGGCCTAAGAAGAAGCCGAGAATCAATAGCCTAGCTCTGCCGACCGCCGCACGCCCTGGGATTACGCTCTTTCATAACTCACTTTTAGCTCATCTCTACTCATTCTTTTCAATCTTGAAATATGCAAACATTTTTACTAACAATAAGTTTTGATTTGAATTTCCTATGAAAATCGCTTTAGTCTAATTAATAATAAAATTTAAGTATTGTAGTTAAATATTAGTATTGTGATCATTCAATGCAAGAAATAATTAAAGATAACAATGAGTCAGTTATTTTTTATTTTACAAGGAGCTGACCCAAATTAGGTTTAAAATGAAAATTTCTGACCATAATTCTTTAGCTTACCCTTCTTATGTTGAACAAGTTTATGTCTTTTCAGAAACTTTAGTACTTGACGTATTAATACGTCAAAGGTAAACAATCGGTACGGGTAGGAAATATGAGTACGTCCTTGAAATATATGTTTCGTAGTGAAACGGGCGGGACGTATATTTTAAAACGACAAAGGTTATTATTCACCCTTACATGTCAATACATGTATTATGTAAAAAAAAGGTAAAAGTCATTTGGATTGATTACACTTTTTGATATAAAACAAAGATTGGTGTGTAGAGAAATTGGTTGATAACAACTTAGTGAAAACCCACCCAAAGGCATCAACAAACAGCTCTACACTTAAGCCATCACGCTTAGTTGAAAGGCATTTTCCAGAAGAAATGAAAAGCAATATAGGAAAAATTAAATCCATAAAATGCAGAGTTTCCTACAAAAAAGGTGTTGGGAAAGAATCTACCTACTGCTGCCCGGATTGTAAAGTAGCACTAGAGGTATTCATGATTACCCTTTAGTTTAATATGTTAAATGGAAAAACTTATGTTAAATGGAGAAATATTTCCTTCTTTTTCCATGTTAAATCGATATAGCATATAGCATGGTTGAGAGGCAGTTACTAGGTCTATTAAATGGAGAATGACGTCACGCAACAGACCAGCTGAGCTCGTCACCGATTTATTTATTGTCGTGTAAGGGTACTTGCTGTGTATTAGTTCAACAATGAATTATAATAATAATAATGCAATGACAGTTGTCAATTAACTCATCTTAATTCTATTCCTCACAAGTCAGAAGATCAACAAGGCAATCAATAGCCAAAATTTCACACAACTTTCACTTTTCACACACTTTAGGCATGTTGTAATAAATTACTTCAATCAAAACTTGGAAGTAAACAATAATATGAAGTTTTGGAAGGAAAATTTATGTATAGAACAAGTTGCTTAGAAAATCCCCTTGGAGCTCTTATGCAGATAACTTTACCACGACTTTAAATAGTATTGCTCACAATTCTATACTTATAACATTTAACATGGTAAGACTACTATGTATCAACAATAGTTTTAAAGAATATCACAGGAAAATTGAGTTTGGAATTTTCATATATTATATTTTAATTTTTAACTCAATATTCCTATGCTTTTGTTTCTTGTTTTGTAATTATTAACTTTTTTATATTTTTTATTGTGCACGTGAATGTATAAATAAATATTTTTTGTAATCTGTAAAAATTAATTGTTCCTAAATTTTATAATTTTTTAAAGGGATGTTTCCAATATTTTGTTGGAATTATTTTCTGTTTGTTTGCATTTTCATTAAAAACCAACCTTGTAGTACCACCTAGACCCAAAAGGAAAGGTGGTCAGTTTTGTTTAGAACCAATAGATTTGACTTCAGGAAATTTTATGGTATTTTTGACTCATTTTTTGTTGAAATTGACATTTTCATCTTCCTTCTTTCTATTTTTAATATTTAATTTAGCCATCATCGATAAATCATTTGATTCAGCTACTACGCTGTAGGTCGAAAATAATTTTGTATTTGTCTAGTTGAGAGTTACTAAGATGTTAGTGGGTAAACAAGCTCAGAATATTAATGGATTATTAAGTGAAGGATGAATAATCGAATAACTGTTCTATGTTGTTGTCAAAATTTATGTCGCCATAACCATGCCCTTGAAGGCAAGAAATTTCAGCTTATTTTCACAGTAATCGAGGATGACCTGAAAATAATTTTATCGCCGATTCCTGCTGCTCATACACTCCAAACGCTCATAACTCCATTTCTTTCATGAAGTGCTCATAAGAACAACTAATATCAGGTCTCTTTGGACTTGCGGTATTGAACTGTGTGGTTACACCAAGACAGCATCAGGATTCCGTTGACGCAACGTTCAGATGATCAAAGCCAACGTGTCGACGTGTCAGTGGTAATTGTCGATTGATGAACCGAGAACAATGCTAAAGCAAATCAGAATGTCATTCATCAACCTTGATATCCCAATATTTCTTCTTTTTTATTTATTTTATTTTATACCAGATCGGCCTGGTATTGGCCTTACATGGTTGATATAACCGTTATATTAAATATATTTTTTTAACAGTTGATTATGGGGGGGGGGGGTACAAAAGACACTCCTAACTATATAAAATGTTGTTATTAAAAGAAGAAAAAAAAAGAAATAGATTAGATAAATGCTTCTTAATAAAAGAGGAATTTAAAATTAAAAAAAAAAATTATATTGGTACACTTAAATAAAACAAACAATTGCCCTCTAATAGTGAAAAGAAACAAGTTAATTTGAAAAAGGGACGAGAGATGAAAATAGAAAAAATAAATAAAATTAATAATGAATAAATAAAATGAGTAGTAATAAAAAGTAAAATTAAGGTAATGTGACTATGAATTAATTTTATATTTTTTAAAGTTTATAACAGAATGTCCTGCAGCAGCTTGGGCTTCAGTCTTCGGGTTGAGGTTGGGTTTCCCATGTTGTAGGTCACAGCTCCTTGAACTGTCGGCAACTGGGAGTGGAACTTCATGAATCGTTTTTTGATGTGATCCTCTATTGACTCCATATGTAATTCACGATGCAATTGGCTATTTCTTATGAACCAAGGACCATTAACTGCGATTCTTAGGACTTTCTTTTTAAATGATTGTAGTTTTTTTTTTTCGTGAAGGATGCCGCTCCCCAGACTTCACAGCCGTACATCAGCAGTGGCCTGAGAATTGTTTTAAATGTAAGAACAGTTGTTTCTGGTTTTAGTTTGTAATTTCTGTTTAGGATAGGACGTAGCATTGCTAACCTTGCATAAGTTTGAGTTAGTTTGATGTTGATATGGTGATTCCAGGTAAGGCGGCGATCTAGGTGAATTCCCAGGTATCTTACTGTTTCACTGGGAGGATTCCATTTCATATTTTTACCTTTAAGGATTAGATCCGGTGGTTCTGGTGGGCGTCGGAGAGTAAAACTTTTGAGTTACATTTTTCAATGTTGAAGCTAATCATCCATTTTGTGAAATATTGTTCTAGATCATTATGGTGATTTCGTGAAGTGTTTCTAGCGATTATTATGTCATCATGTTGAGAGAACACAGCTGTATCGTCAGCAAACATAGCTAATGAGGTTTGTGTGGATTGGACGATGTCGTGAAGGTAGAAGTTGAACAAAATGGGAGAAAGGACTTAACCTTGTGGAGTACCGGCATGGATTTGCATAAGGGTTGAATTTTTGTTATTAATTCTGACTGAAAATGCTCTACCATAGAGGAATGAGCTCAGAATATTGTATAGGTATTTTGGAGTGCCTGCTTTCTTTAGTTTATATAGGAGACCTCGATGCCAGACCTTATCGAATACTTGTTGGAAATCTAAGAACGCTGCCAGTGGGTGTCTCTTTTTTTCTAATCTGCTAATTATAAACTCCGATAGTCTTTCCAGTCGTTGTGGAATGACTGTATTGAAAACCGAATTGAAAATCAGGAATTATTTTGATGCTCTGAAAAAAAAGAATTAAGATTTTTTTTTTTATAACTGATAATATTTCTTCTTAATTTGATTCTATTTATTTATTTTTTTTAGTTTGATGGATGAAGTTATGTCATTTTTTTTCTTTTACAGCAACCTACTATTAATATAACGAATAGTTCAATTATTATTAGTGAGCATTACTGTTCAAAGTTCTCAAACTGATGCATTAAACTTACTTCTTTACAATCTACAAGTTTATTCATCAGCGTTTCGACTTCATTTCCAAGTTTCTATCAATAAAGTCCCCACATCTCTGAACTTAGACTTACACGAGATATGAGACTGAGCATTCATATAGTTCGGTTAAAACTTTGTTCGGAAGCTAATTTATAGATACCGCTGTATGATTAATTTAATAGATAGCTGTATATTTTCAGAAATTACGTTCCTAGACGTATGCTGGTGTCTTTGTATCTTAGTTAAGTCAAAACTACGATTAATATTTTATAAGTAGGCATGAAAAATATTAAAAGATGGAATATTGCAAGTACAGTCAAAACCAATTTGTGAAATTTTGGGCTTACTATTTTAGGAGTATTTTTTGGTTATTTTTCTAAATGTTATATTTTACTACTTTACACCTTTTGACGTACGCTGCATCTCACATAGTGAAAGTGGGTGTTTTAACTAAAAATTATTTCAACATAAAGATAACAATTGGTAAAAAAATTATATCCGAGTATAGTTGTATTTATAAGCTTAACCTCTCTACCACCATGTTGTATTAATTTTAACTATAGAGAAATGAATTTAAAAAAAAAAAATGAATCCCTAAAAAGGTTTAACAGCCTCTGTCTCCTCTATCAACAATCTTAAGAGGTTGTAAGTAAAATGGGTAGCAATGACCTATTTTTACAATAACCTTTTTTCAAGTTCAACACTAATACAGATGCTACATTATATTTATAAGAAATACAATGGTACATGATTTAAACTTAGTAAAGATTAAAATAAATGGTAAAATAATATACGAGGAAAACGAGAGAGGTGAGTAAGGAATTTAATTAATAAATTAAACAGTTTGAAATTGAAATCGATAGTGAGCTTAACAGCAGAACTTTCTTTATTAAATAAAATTATATTTAGAGATATTTATTTCTAGCTCATTATCCACTCACCAAGTAAATAAGGAGTTAAGGTTGTCTTGTAAAATTATATCCATCGTCATTTTTAACACTTTATTTAGTGGGTTCCACAATAGGTAGATTTCATATTAATCGCTAATCCATATCCTTACTGAATTATTTTTTTTTTAATTTTAAAGAGCCAAGTAGAGGCTTACAGAGTATAGATCGATAAAAGTCAAAGGTTAAATTATTTTTAACTTTTCCGATCTTTGTCTGGCATTTATATCACAATATAAAAAAGTGAAAAAATAATTTTCATTTATTCACTAAATAAAAAACATTTCATAATTATGAATGGATATAGATTAGTGATACAGAATTTAGAATTAAAACCAAGATTATCATAGACTGTGAGTTATCATCAATTTCTTTAAACTTATATTTGAAATAATGGCTATAATCTTCAAATTATATTTTTGATAAAAAATAATCTAATTTAAAAAACAGGCTAGTATTACAGTGGTATAGACCTCATTATATTGATTAATAATCGATACTTTTAGTGTTTTAAATAGTTGGGAGTGTCTTTTTCACAAGGCTATATCCCACATATAATCGATTGTTAAACAAATAAGAAAATCTGTTATATTAACTTTACATGGCAAACACAATTATTACTAACTCATATTCTTTAGGGTTGTTTTAAAGGATCGATTCATGACATTTCAATTTCATAAATTCTATGTAAAAAAAAAAAAATGATAACATTGGAAGATCTCGTCTAGTCAAAGATTGTATTTACTTACATTCAAGGCTGCTATTTAACTTAATTTTGAATATATTGTAAATTAATGAGGGTAATTTGGTTTAATATAAAACTCATTTTTAAAGTTTATAATTGTAAAGTTGAATAGAATTAAAAATAAGAATTATTTTTATTGCTAAAAATCAGAGTAATCAAAAATTAAGTGGTAACAATTCAAGAGGGTTTTATTGATTGAGTTCAACTTTTTTTTTTGACAGTTTTTCATCCTAATTACTCCTAAAACTGACTAAAAACGTTAATTGGGGAATGGAAATTTCAGAATCCGATTAAAAAGACAAGCGCAATTATCGACGGTTTTTCCCCCAAATTATTTAAGAAAGGGCTAAATTGATTTATAATTTCAAATCTTCTAGAAAATGGTTACCTCAAAAGACAGATTCGTTTCAGGATTTAGTTTTAAAACCATATATCCACTTCTTTAGTCTTTATATCATCCGGTAGTTAGGGCATGACAAATAAAATTAAAATAGCTTTTATATGACCATCCAAATTTAAAATTTGGATTGTGTAATAATAACGAATTAGATAAACTCCTGTCAAATATGATAGATAAAATACAAAAAGAAAATAGGCAAAATGCTATCTATAATATATATTGTGTTGAGGATGAACTACCGCTCCCCATTTTCCACTGCTGCGTATCAAGTAGGCGAATGAAGAACATGCATGAAATATTAATTAATATTAATTGTTATTTAATTAATAATTTTTATGAAGGAAAAGGAGACTTTAAGATAGTTTAATCAAGCAATATTTAAAAGGCGCCTGAAATTGAAAAACGGCGTGAAACCCTTCACTTCCGCCCTCCAAGATAGTCTTCCTTATCTGGCTTTTTAAATAGACAATTATAGCAAATAGATTGGTTGATGTACGACATGTCACAATCTCACAAGAGGAGATCATAACACAAAAAAAAGGCAATACTTCCCCGCCTGACCCGCCCCACTAAGACCCCCAGGGAGCGACGGTCCTATATCACTTTTGAAATATTATCTTAAAATGGGAAGAGGAGACTTTAAGATAGTTAAATTGAGCGATATTTAAAAAGCGCCTGAAATTAATAAACGGTCACCGTACCCCGGGGGTCTTAGCGGGGTGGGTCCGGCGAGGAAGGATTCCATTTTTTTGTGTTATGATATCCTCTTGTGAGATTGTGACATCTCGCACCTTGACCAGCCTACTCGCTATAATTGTCTGTTTAAAAAGTCGAATAAGAAAGGCTACTATAGAGGGTGGAAGTGGAGGGTTTCATGCCGTTTTTCAATTTCAGGCGCTTTTTAAATATTGCTTGATTAAACTATTTTAAAGTCTACTCTTCCCGTTTTAAGCTAATATTGTCTTTTTTTGTGTTACGATCTCCTCATGTGAGATTGTGACATATCGTATATCGACCAACCTTAAATAACAAATTAATATTCTTAATATATTTAATTATTATTTAAATATAGCTCTAAATAATATTTTTAATTCTATGAATTAAGTAGTCACTTGAAAAAAGAATGTATTCTAGGCAGAAAAAGTCCTAAAGATAAAAGTTAGAGATGGTAAAAACTTGAAGACATCTCTGAGGCCCGGCGCAGGTGAATAATCAACCCCCCCTCCCCTCCTTCTCGGATCCTCCTGTCGAGATAAATATCTCGCCCTTCCTCGTCCCCACCCCTTCGCCCTAGTGGATGATGTTTGTTCCTCCTTCCGCCTGTTTACATTCAAGCTCCATTTAATATCAATTTAAAAAAAATCAATATTAATTTATCATAACCTCCTTACAACTGTGTTATGGAAAACGACAAAATACTATTTTTTATGGAAAGGCCTTATCAGGCGGTGATTACTTTCTTGACACTATCGAAAATAATGAAAATCGTAAAACTTTCAAACTCAATAAGAATATTTAATAAAATAATATGAATAACAAACTGCATTCAATTTTCAAAGTTATTGAACTTTCTAAATACTCCACTAACGCCTGTTGAACAGATTCGATACTTAGGACTCCATCTTGACAAGAGACTTACTTGGAATCCACACACAAGACTGAAACGATAAGAAACTGCTCGTAGATTCTGATTGCTACAACACTTGACAAACGCTCTAAACTTCCCATTCACTACAAAAAATTAGTATACACTATGATAATCAGTCCAATTTGGACATATGGAATTGAGCTCTGGGGCTCGACCAAACCATCAAATTCTCCCGCATCCAATCCTTACAATCCAAAATCCTAAGTAAAATCCTTTATTACGTCACAAATAAACTCATTCACAAATACCTTAACATCCCATTCGTTGCAGATTTGACCCAAAACAGATATGCGTCTTTTCATTCCAAACTACTTAACCATCCTAAACCATTAATTCTTAATCTTTCATCCTTAACAATCCCTGATAATCCTCCGAGGCGTCTGAAAAGAAGATGGCCACGGGACCTTCTAATTTAAAATAATGTTTGAAGTACCACCAATGGATGGTTCCTTCCCAAGATTTTCAAGTGCATATGAAACATACAACATATTTACCTATTGAATTATTTTGTACAGTTGTAAATTACATTAAATAAATAATAAAAAAAAAAGTTAAGGTGAAGGAAAACTTATCAAAAAAATTAAGTTGGATTTTTTTTCTTAACCTTATTTATTTATGTATACACAATGTTTCGGCTCATCAGGCCACAAATATTAAACATATTTATTCTGAGTGGTTTATTATTAACAGAACTAAACAAATCATTTACGTACTACTATAATATAATTATTATATATAATAATAAGGAATATAATAATTCATCTAATGTTGCATACAGTAATAAAACCTCTTTTTAACTTACTGTATCAGATATAATCCGTGATTATTTGCTAGATAGAAGTTAGATAGGAACAATAAGTGAAAGTTTTTATACCTGATCAGAGTCATAAATCATATTAAAGATTTATAGTTTATGTTAAAATACATTGGACCCATCGGGATTAAATAAGCATAATTTCAAAGAAATTTAACGTTATATGCCATAGAATTAAAGGCATGATGGCTGGATATGTTAAATTTAAGCTTGTGATAAATATTAATCAAATGAACTATGTTCAGATAATCATATTGTAACATATGGATTCAGATAAATATATTAATCGGAATAAACAATCGTCAAGTGATTTTAATGTAAGTTTTATTCCTCCTATACAATGTACTCAAAAATTGCTTGATCAACCAAATCGTTGTTAAATATGACAGACTATTTATAATTGTGATTATCTCTCTAACTACTTTTAATTCTATTCTACCTTCTTTCTTCTTTTACCTCATTCTATTGTTTTTCCGTCACCCACTTTATTTGTTATGATCACCACAAATAAACTTTTTTTTTTTATTATCAATTTTAAATAATTTCCAATTTTGTACAGGTATTTATTTATTTATTTTTTCGGCTAAGACTCCCATTGGAGTCCTATACTGCCTAGCTATGGTAGGGGGTCAAGATTTTTATTTTGTGGGACCGCCACTCATTGAAAAAAGTCAACGGCCTGGTCATTCCCCAGGCCGGATTCGATCCAGCACCACCAATAGACATTAAATTGTCATAACCACTGAGCTACAGGCAGCCCAAGTATTTATTTAGTTGATTCTCATATCTATATTATTTCCTTTTTTTTCTTTCTTAATATTACTATTATTATATTTTCCCAGTAAATTATTATAACAGTTTTAATGGGCTTATTATGGTATTATTATACACTATGCATTTTCTTCTATACTACTTATGTACCTACATTATCTGTCATCTACTTATGTGTTTGTTTTCTGTAATTTCATTTAATCATTTTGGTTTTTTGTCTTGTTTTTGTTCTTAGTTTGCTGAAAGTCTGAAATTATGGCCAAAAATTGGCACTGATAAATAAGTTATTACTTAATTGTGCTCAATTCATCATTGATTATTTTAATCAAAGCACATTTGTTTTGAATATAATATTTTCACTTTCTTGAAACTGGTTTTTATTGTTTAAATAAAATCAATTGTATCCAAATTAAATTCTTAAAACATTAGTTATTTTCTCAAAAGTTCAACGTTTCGGCCAGTAAGGTCATCCTCAAGGACAATCTATCACAAAAGAGCTTTTATTATACATCGATTTTTAACAATTTTAGCAATTAACAATATTATTAATAAATAACATACCTTAAAAACCAATTTACATGAGGTCACTAGTTTCACTCTATGAGTTAATAAAAAAATAGGGAATTATATTACTTTATTAATAAGCTATCCTTAGCATAAGAGTATTTAAACAAATATTGTTTGTAAATAAGTAAGCTATCACCTTTTTGGATCGTAAATCCCATCTTCAGACATCACTGTCATAAGGTCCAACTGTCCAAGAAAATAATTTGGTTCCCCTAAAAATAGTGTTAAAATAGATGTTTCACAGCTGTTGACGATTGTGGTTGACGGCATATTAACGTTTCTTTTGTGTTTTCTGTTACTGAAGCGTATTAACACGGTATTTTTATTGTTCCTGAGTTCAAGATGATCTTTTTTCGTGAAAATTAATAATAAGTATTAATTAAAATCTGAAAAATAATAGTTGTTTGTTACCTACACACCTTTTTTAAAACATCTATGCAAAATTGAATGCTGTTATTATATTATTTCCCAATGTGACTTTTAAGTGATATTTTTTTCATTAAGTTTGATTTTTACTTTATTTATCTATCGATAAGTCATATTTTTTTATTCTCTCTAAAGTTACTATTTGTTAATGGTGTGGTAAGTATCATAAAATTGAAGCTCAATAATTGTTTTTAAGCTAACATGTTTTTTTTTGTTTCTGGAAATTCTAGATACCGATTATAGGTTATTACCAAATCATTATATACACCATTTATTGTACAAATTAATAGAAATATCGCCAAAATAAACTTTTACTAGGATATATTGAAAATAAATTTAAAATACACCATTAATTTTTTAGTATGAACTACTGAATGGAATTTTGAAACACTAAACAAACATTTTGGTTGAGCAAACACATATCCATCTGAATCGGGTTAGAAAATGTGTCCTGAAACCAAATAGGAACATGTACGCGGATATAACGGGACAGAACAATTGTCTGGATCTGAAAGCTGGATTATCCGTCTTAGTTTCTAGTTTCCCCGCTTATGAAAGCGGTAACGAGGATTTCTCCGGAAGGACTTTTCATTGCCGAGTAATTCCATTCATAAATTACGTAGTGCTTTAAAATAGTCTCGGTCAGAGGTATAATACTTTGTCTGAGCGTTGTGGACTTAAACATAGTTTTGATTGCTAACCAGATCAGATAAAATTATGTTAAAAGTGCTTAAAAAAATTGTGGGAGTTCGCTGAAAGCTAATATTTGTTCTAAAACCATAATTCCAAACATGACTTTTTTTAAATTATATTATTTCAAAATTTTTTGAGACAAGGTAATATTTATTAAATAAATCAATTTTATATCCAAATCCGTCTCAACACTTTATTTATTCATTAGTCCAACGTTTCGGCCTTTCTAGCCATCTTCAGGGACATCTTCAATACAAAAATCCTTCTCACATTAATTTATAATTTCTATTTGCAGGCTATTCTGCCCAGGTCATTTTCTTTATTTAAAGTTCAAAACGTCTTTATTTAAAATTTAAAACCATTAACATTTATTTTTTCTATAAGATTATCAACAGTATAAAACACCACACCATATAACAAAACCCTTTTTAAGGACTAATGAATTAATAAAGTGTTGAGACGGATTTGGATATAAAATTGATTTATTTAATAATGATTTTTTTTTTAACATAAACTTTTATTTATTGATAGATATTACAATCTGCCACACAGTGGGAAACAGGCAATAGTGATGAATGATCACATCCATACTAAAATAAAATAAAATAAGAATACAAATAAATAAATGAATAAAGCACATAAAAAAAAATCTCTCTCAAAATATGTACAAACGCTAGAATAAAGAAAATGAACATAATTAAACTATGTATATGAAAAAAAATAATAATAAAAATAAAATAATCTCTAATCACATTTACTCTTATATACAATATTTACTCAATCGACCTGAGGATCCCTGAGCCCACTCTATCCCCCACGTGTGAGGGGTAGAGCTGAGCTCGTGGGATCAGGCATGATTAAACGAGAATCGCTGTTTATACCTCCATCGCAGTAAATATTATTGTTTCTTTTTACTACAATCAATAAATAAGTTGTTAGTAATTAATATAAACATATTTTTTATACCTATTTATTGAAATTACTTAAATTTGCATACCGTCCTGGCCATTTTAGTTCATTTCAGGATTGTAAAAATTTTCCTAATAAGTCAAAAAGGCTAATTTAAGTAATTTATATTAAGACACTGGGCTGGTAATTTAAACAGAGGCACCAGTAAGTAGAGTAGACATCAATAAATGTTACTTCTACTAATCTATATATAAAATAAATAGTAAGTAGGAATTCTAATCACTAACCAAACTGGTCAGTGTTTGTTTGTGTTTGTATGTTATTGACTTAAAAATGAAAATTTGTAATTAATATTTAAGACTATTTATAATTTGATTTGCTATAAGTATCTTTTTTTATATAATCGATTTTACTATTTCCACGAAAACGGCTCTAACGATTTTTTTATTAAACTTAGTACATCTTAATAAGATTAAGTAATATTTAACATCAGATCGGACTTATCTCCATTGAAGTAGTCAGACTGGGCTTAAATGTCGAATTTTCAAAATGCCTTCTTTTAACGTACCTATAATTAAACTTATTGTTAGTATTAACGAAAAATGGATAAATATGAAGTATAAAAGAATTTGATAATTTGATACCTACGAAGATATCAAATTTTTGGAGGAGTTGATATTGACGCATGATATACCGTTAGAAAGCTGAGGATCTTAGAAGAAATAATATCGAATATACACAGTCATATTAGTTAATGGAAACAGACGAGAAGTTAATAAATAGTCGTTAAAAATTGGATTTAATTACGGTCCATTGCACAGCCCCATTGCATTGGGGATTGCTAGACACACGGTATAGATAGTTTAAGTAGTCAAACTAATTACTTTTATTTTAAATTATACTATAGATAGAAATAGTATAATTTTAATTAGTCTATAATACACAGGGGTTATGGCTTGATGTTATCTTCCATCTACATTTTGGTCTGACCCTTGGATGTTTATCTTTCGGCACAACTGTGATATAAGTTATCCTCTGTATTTTTTTATCAGTAATGTTTTGTACTCATTTAGGACTGAATGAAACCTGCAAGGTTATGCTGAACTGAATCCCTTGCCTTGACTGAGTTGACTTTAAGTCAAAAGACAGATTTTTAAGTTTTTTGGGGGGAGGGGGTTTATGATTTTGAGCCACAGTCGCTTAATAAAAGACGCCAGATAGCAATTAACCAATTTTTTATTCATTTTTGGGACCAAATATTTAAAGCGAGAATCTATTTTGAAAAATATTGTAGTATTATTTTTCCCTAGTGTCATCGTTTCACATTTATACTTAAACAACGGCAGGACTTTTTATAACCTGGTAGGTCTTCACATTACAATTTATAAATGGTTGACTGAAATATGCGACATGTCTCTTATCTTTTTACCTCCTTTTGCTAAATACAACGTAATTCTTCTAAAATCCGATTTACAGTTTCTCTTTTCATCAGCCAAAATAAATAAGAAGTAAATTTTAGAGGAAATATCTCTTTTAGTTGAGGTTTATATAAATGAATCTGTTCTTCAATAACTTAGGACCTATTTATAAAAGCTTTTTCCAAACTACACCACCTGAGCCTTTTACCGAAGGAAATCTGTTATAGAGGTATATAAAGGAGCGATGTAACTGGAAGAAATCGTTAAAAGACAAAGCTAGAGAAATTGTGTTCCCGGGGGAGGTAAGGTATTCTCTCTGAGGGTAGGTACCCCCTTGGGCCTCGGCAAATATCCTCCATTCCAGCTGGTATGGCTTCTTAAAGTACGACCTATATGTAATAACCATGCGTTTGGAGAACGACCGGAAGTAATACTTTTAGTGGGCTATACATCTACGTATCGGTAAATTATAGTATGAAGATCCTTTTATATGTGAACTGTGTCCAAAATCAACTAAAAATGTATATGTAATGCTCAATAATTATTTTATAACATGTAACAAAACAAAATGTCGAATGCATTTTAGAAATTATTGATAGGTTAACTGTTAATTTTAATCTTATATATTGCCGTGTACGGGGCTTCGAGTGTCCTCGGGAAGCCCGACTAGGGGTCCCTGTACACATATTATATTGAATTTATTCATATTATCATGTATTTATATTTATATTAGGTATTTGTATTATGTATCTCTATCGGTTCCTGATGGGATCCGACTGAATAAGTATGCGCTATATTTAATTAAACAATAGATACCATAGACCCCCTTGCCATGGTATGCTAGATATGAATATCTATAATTAATCATTGGAGTTCTTCTCCAATGGTATCGTGTTTACCAATTTACCATGCTATTATGATTATGAGGTGGCATGCAGGGATTTTTAATTATAAAATAAAGTCTTTGTTACAGATTTTATATTTACAATAATATACATATTATCAAGAATACTATTATGAGAGAGCATGGTAAACTTATATCCTTATACTTTAATTATAAGAGAATGAATTGAGAAGTACCAGTTGGGATCTTTGATATTTACACTAATTCTAAGTTATTAATTCTATTATTTCCATTCAAATTACAACGGAAAAGGCCTTACTTGTTTTAGTACGTCGGTCGGGATGGCAGTTGTCGCGGAGCGGATCTTGCGGTCCCGTGTCATTCCGCCTTTTGTCGGCGGCCACTGCTGAATCCTTGCGACGTGTGTCTTCCTCCTCTGGCCTCTATCTGGTCAGCTGCTCCTTTCTCTGCCTCTCAACTGTCTTCCTCGCAAAGAATCTTGCCAGCTGTCCTCTTCCCAGGCTGCCTTCAACTCTCTTTCGACGGTCTTCAAGTCCTCTCCTTCGTTCCTCCTGCTCCTTTTTGCTTCTTCTCCCCCCTCTACTTCTAATTCTTCCTCACTTTCGATCTCCATTCTTGTCATTGGTTCTTCTATGCCCCCCCTGTCTTTTACTTACTTTTTAGAGATGGTGGGAAAGGTCCAATGACCTTCGGAAATCTTCCAGTTGTTTCCATTTAGCGCTTCTCTATCCTTTCCTTCAACGGCCTCTTGATCCGACTCGTCAGTTCTTCACTTGTAGACTGACCCTTCATTTCCTCTCCTGCTTCTTTTTTTTTTTTTAATATTTATTTATTGCTATTTGCAACTGTACATTATAATACATTTAGTAAATCTGATCTAGGTTAAATTGGAGTGTTACAGGTGTGTAGAGAAACTACCCATTGGCAGCACTCTAATGATGTTTTACATTGGCAGGTCTCGTGGCCATCTTCTTTTTAGGCGCCTCGGAGGATTGTCAGGAATGGAAGAGGATGCAAGATTAGAAACTAGGGGGTTTGAGTGGTTTGGAAGTTTATAATAGAAGGAGTCATATCTGGTTCGGGCTGGATCGGTTACATAGGGAACATTAAGGCCTTTATGTATGATTTTATTTGTGGCAAATTAAGGAGCATTGAGTATTTTAGGAAGGATTTTGGATTGTAAGGATTGAATGCGAGAGGAATTCGAAGGTTTTGTGGAGCCCCAAAGCTCAACTCCATATGTCCAGATTGGCCTTATTACAGTCATGTAGATCAGTCTTTTGAAATGTGTTGGAAGTTTAGACCGTTTGTACGGTAAGTGCTGTAATAGTCGAAATCGAAGTGCAGTTTCCTGTCTTTTCAGTCTTGTGTGAGGATTCCAGGTTAATTGTTTTCCAAATGTAGTCCAAGGTAGCGGACTCTTGCTTCTTAAAATACTTTTGGAAATTTTTTTCCTGTCCTTTTCCTTATTGCTTTTCTTAATCCTTTATTGTTTTATTCTCTTCTAATGAGCTTTTAGACATTTGTTTTTCATGAAATTACTGGACTTTCAAGGCTTTCATATTCCTAGCTGTTTATTGCAGTTCTACTATTTGGAGATGTCTAAATTATTACATTTTACCTCTATATGGTTTCCAAATAAACTATAACATAAGTAGGAAAAGATTGAAGGTTAAAAATGTTACGTTAGCCGTTTGATATTTTGGCCAGTATTAAGAAAGGAAGAATAAGATAATCGTCTGGCAAAGGAAAAAAAATCGTAATGTACGTATGAATGAACTAATCATGTAATTAAAGATTATAAAAAAAAATGATAAAATGTTAGTTAAAAAAAAAATATTGGGGTTCATGAAATCCTACCTTGCGAAGGATATTTGAAATTCTCACCTTTCCGGTTAAAGATTATATGTGGGCCGTCCGTAGCTGAGATGGTTAGACTTAGGTTTATTGTTATGAGGTCTGCAGGCGGCGCCGGTTTGAATCTGGCCTGGGCTTTTTTAATTAAGTGGGAGTTCCACAAAATGAAAAATTTGGCCCCAACCATGGTTAGAATCGGTTGGTCACCTGTAGATAATTAGGTAAACTTTTCCTGCGCTGTGTATCGCCTTAAAAAAAAAATATATTATATGTATGTGTCTATTTGGTTCGTACTACAGAGCATTATAGGCGTTTTAGGAGGAAACAAATAATTTAAATAATGTCGTTATTCGTTTAGTAAAAAGATCGAAAAAAAAAAATAAGATGAAAATTATGACTAGAAATAAACTTTTGAAATAAAAGTAAAATGGTGAAATGCGACTGATATACGTCACTTTCTCCCTGATATATTTCAGTTCGGTATAAACCCTTCCTGTTATGTTTCAATTTCACACTGTCGATTGAATTTAAGTATTTATGGAAGCCGGGAGCTGTCGGTTA
Source organism: Halyomorpha halys (assembly GCF_000696795.3). Taxonomy (NCBI): domain Eukaryota; kingdom Metazoa; phylum Arthropoda; class Insecta; order Hemiptera; family Pentatomidae; genus Halyomorpha; species Halyomorpha halys. The sequence continues at coordinate 1,349,546 of NW_027115240.1, read as the reverse complement.
CATTATTGTCCCCTAAATCACAATATATAGATTCTGGAACCATTCATTTTCGTTTTAATGGTAGTGTTGGAAGGTGGTGGTTTAGAATTTAAAAATAATCTAAAATTATATATATAATCTATCGTGTTTCTGTTACATTTTGATCAATAGACTGATTATGTTCTTGTATTTTTTCTTAGTTTAATTTCTAACTAAAAACGAATTTCCTATGTAATGTAGGTACTGAGATTGGACTCCAAGCGTTTCTCACTCCATTCCACTAGAAGGCTTTTGTGATTCGTTTTCAGTCGGCCGCTAACTTTTGTTCCTTCATTTGAAAATACAAAGTTCTCCATAACTCACCTTTGTCTCTGTTATACTCTTATTCAAGTTAAGATTCCCCTTTGCTACGTGAAGGTGGTAAATGCAGAGTACTTGCATAAATATTTAAATCATGTTACTACCAAACTCGATTTCTGAAGTTTTGTAGTTTCTAAATACACGAATCTTTGTAAGTTTTATCGCTAAAAATGTCAACAAATCAAAGAATACCCATGATGATTTAATAAATCTTAGCGAATCTGGAGATTCGATGTCGATACCACCTTCACATTTCTTTCCCAACCAAGTCACGATGAGGCTGTTAAATGTAACATCATCATTTAGCAATTTTTTTTCTAATTGTTTGAGTTAAGATGTTCCGCTTAATGATATTTTGTATTTTTATTATACACGCACACGCACTTATACATTTTACTGGGGATGTGGGGTAATACAAATTCCAGGTGGAATCGATCGTTCATATCTGTGGACTTAAAACGCATGCCACCCAATCTTTCCGGGACTTTTCAAGAGTAATTATTTAAGTTTGTATACTTGAAAAATTTGCATAGTAAGCTCTTTATGACTATATTAGAGTGTTTTTTTTTTTGCAAGAAATGTTTGAATTGATTGCTCTTTTACAATTTAATAGTTTGATGTGTAGGCCTAGAAATAGTAGTGTAATTTTTAAAATGTAATATGTTTTTTTAATCTTTTAAAGAACAATTTTTTTTTCAATAATAAATATTTTATTAATCATAAATGCCTATAATATAAATATTCCTTTATCTATTAGCTATTAAACATTTAATTAAAATTATAAAAAAGTCACTTGAATATTTATCCTCCTACTGTCCTATTTTCCTTCTGCCCTTTATAGACTAAATCCTTGAAAAACCCCTGACCACCAGTTTGGATTTAGAACATCCTAGTCTACTATACAGCAATGTCATCATGTAGTGGATGTCATATAATCCACATTGGAGCGCGGGATGTATTATGTGGGAGTCTTGCTCGACGCTGAGCCAGCTTTTGACTGAGTCTGGCGCCCAGGACTGTTCTATAAACACCGTCAATTCCTTTCCCCTATATATTTCCTATTAATCCGTTCTTACATCTCTGATAGAACCATTAGAACAAATCATAACCTAGCCTGCTCACCCCTAGTTTCAGTCCGCCGGTATTTCTGATGATAGTATCCTAGGTCTCATTCTAGCCGGCAATAGATATATGACCTTTCATTCCAAAATCCTTACCCATCCAAAACCCATTAGCTCTTGAACTCACATCCTTAACAATCACTGATAATCCTCCGAGGTATGTGAAAATGAGACGGTTGGAGGATCTTGTAGTTAAAGCAATGATTAAAGTACAACCATTGGGCGATTCCTTCCCAAGATTATCATGTGTCATGAAATATTGATCACATTTACTCATTGTATTTTTTATTGTATAGTTGTATAAAAAATGATAAAATGTTGGTTTTAAAAATAAAGTCGAATTCCTCTCGTATCCAATTTTTACAATCCAAAATCCTTCGTAAAATCCTCAATGCTCCTTATTTTGTTACTAATAAAACCATCCATAAAGACCTAAATGTTCCTTATGTAACCGATCTAGCCCGAACCCGATATTATTCATTCCATCATAAACTCTCTAACCACCCAAACCCACTAGTTTCTAACCTTGCTTCCTCTTCCATTCCTGGCAATCCTCCGAGACGCCTGAAAAGAAGATGGCCTCGTGACCTTATACTGTAAACTGTTTTTAGAGTTCTACTACTGGGTAGTTTCTCTACATGCTGTATCATATCATTATGTCATTATGATCAAATTTACTTGTTGTATTTTTCATACAGTTGTAAATATCAATACATAAATAATAAATAGTGGGGTTCATGAAATCTTACCTTTTTAGAAACTCTAACCTCTCCAGTTAAAGATTATTTGTGTGTGTGTATTCGGTTCGCACTACAGATCATTAGAATATGTTTGGAAGAATATGTTTGGAGGAAACAAATAATTTAAATAATAACGTTATTCGCTTTATAAAAGGAACGAAAAAAATTAATAAATAAGTTGAAAGTAGAACTATAAATTAACTTTTTAAATATCAGAATACTGAAATGTGACTGACATACGCCACATTCCTCCAACATTTTCCTTAAATATTTCAGTTCGGTATAAACCCTTCCTGTTATGTTTCAATTTGACACTGTTGATTGAATTTAAGTATTTATGGAAGCCGGGAGCTGTAACAACAGTTAACATTTGTTGTTAATCTCTGCTCCTTGTCAGTGATAATTGTATGTTCTCTGTTGGTTCCAAAATAGAATATTCAACGAAACTCGACAGTTACCTAAGCAATTAAGTATACAATGCATAATTTTTTACAACAGGCGCTATACATAGGATTGAATTATTGTTGGAAACTTTTTAGAGTGGTTTAATCAGTTTTTCATTCGAGACATAACTTTAACGTTTGACGTCGATGCATATTGAAATGAGATCAAATAAAATTACTTTATTTATTTTTTGATTTATTCTTAGATTAATGGACTATTTTCTAGTGCTCTCTATTGGCATCACACATAACCCCAAGTTAGTATTAACTGTTAAATATAAAACTAAAACAGACGAATTATCGTATAAAATGCGTATATAATATTTTATTTTCCAGTTGTATGTGACGCTCTTGAGTGAAAGCGAATAATTTTTTTTTTTATGATGGTTAGTTGTAGGTATTAACTGTTAAATATAAAACTAAAACAGACGAATCATCGTATAAAATGTATATATATTTATATTTATATCATTTTATTTTCGGGTTTTATGCGACGCTACTAAACTGCACTATAAAATAGTGCATTCAGCAAGGCTTCTAATAGAGTATTTTCTAAGTTAATGTTTCTACTTTAATTGCTTACCTAGAGCTAACTATAGCTATATCCAAAAAATCCTTAGGTTTTGAGTAAGTAGAAAAAAACTGAAAAGAAGCGTTATAATTAACTTTATTAAAAAAGTTATCCTTTGTAATATACGAAGTGGCGTCACATATTACTCGAAAATAATGTTTATATAAGCATTTTGTTGGTATTAACTGTTATAAATTATAAAATTAAATTAAAACAGACGAATTATTATACAAAATGCGTTTATAATATTTTATTTTCCGGTTGTATGTGACGCTCTTGAGTGAATAGCGAATATATTTTTTTTTATGATGGTTAATTGTAGGTATTAACTGCTTTTTTTTTAAATTATTTATTTAATGTAATTTACAACTGTACAAAATAATACAATAGGTAAATATGTAGCATGTTTCATATACACTTGAAAATCTTGGGAAGGAACCACCCATTGGTGGTACTTCAAACATTAATTTAAATTAGAAGGTCCCGTGGCCATCTTCTTTTCAGACGCCTCGGAGAATTATCAGGGATTGTTAACGATGAAAGATTAAGAATTAATGGGTTAGGATGGTTAAGGAGTTTGGAATGAAAAGACGCATATCTGTTTTGGGTCAAATGAGCAACGAATGGGATGTTAAGGTCTTTGTGAATGAGTTTATTTGTGACGTAATAAGGAGCATCAAGGATTTTACGTAGGATTTTGGATTGTAACGATTGGATGCGGGAAGAATTTGTTGGTTTGGTGGAGCCCCAGAGCTCAATTCCAAATGTCCAAATTGGTCTGATTATCGCAGTGTATACTAATTTTTTTTAGTGAATGGAAAGTTTAGAGCGTTTGTCAAGTAAGTGTTGTAGCAATCGGAATCTACGAGCAGTTTCTTGTCGTTTCGGTCTTGTGTGTGGATTCCAAGCAAGTCTCTTGTCAAGATGGAGTCCTAAGTATCGAATCTGGAATTAACTGTTAAATATAAAATTAAAACGGACGAATTATCGTACAAAATGGGTATATAACATTTTATTTTCGGGTTGTATGTGACGCTCTTAAGTGGATAGTGAATAATTTTTTTTATGATGGTTAATGATCATTAATTATGATGCTTCTCATTTACAGTTTTTGACTAATAATTAAAAAAAATTAAGGATTTTTTTTTTATAACTGTAGGCATAAAATTAAAGTAGACAAATTATCCTACAAAATGCGAATATTCGTCCTTATTTTCGGATTATGTGTGTCATCACTAGAGAGTAATAGAAAATAGTCCATTCATCGAAGTTAGTCATCAGCATATAACAAAAAAAAAACGTTATAATTAATGATAGATATACACGAAGTTTCGTCTGTAACAAAGGATAACCATTTGTTTAGATTGATTAATGATATGGCTGAAAAATCTAATATTTATATTGGAATTGTAATACATTCGAGAAGATTATGGTCATCCTCACCACGTATGCCGATGACACATGTGCGGTCGCTGTTAATAATAACCCTTTAATTGCATCCCAAACTCTTCAATCCCATATCACAGCCCTCGAAGAATGGTGTCGTAATAGGAGGATTAAAATAAATTCTATCAAATCCCATCAAATTACATTTACCCTACGTCGTAAACCTACTGACTTCCCTACAGTATACTTCAATAATGTTGCCCTTACCCCTGTTGAACAGATCCGCTACCTTGGACTACATATGGACAAACGACTAACCTGAAATCCTCACACAAGACTGAAAAGACAGGAAACTGCACGTCGATTTCGACTATTACAGCACTTACTAGACAAACGATCCAAACTTGTAATTCATTACAAAAGACTGATTATAAGAATGATTAATTATAAGGCCAATCTGGACAAACGGCGTTGAGCTTTGGGGCTCCACTAAACCTTCGAATTCCTTTCATATCCAATCCTTACAATCCAAAATCCTTCGTAAAATCCTGAATGCTCCCTACTTTGTCACAAATAAAATCACCCACAAAGACCTTAATGTTCCATTTGTAACCGATCTAGCCCAAACCAGATATAAATCTTTCCATTACAAACTCCCTAACCACTCAAACCCATTAGTTTCTAATCTTGCTTCCTCTTTTATTCCGGACAAATCTCCGAGGCGTCTTAAAAGAAGATGGCCTCGAGACCTTATATTATAAAAATGTTTTTAGAGTGCTACCATTGGGTAGTTTCTCTATATCCTTGTACCATACCATTACGATTTCCTCAAATTTACTTGATGTATTTATGTACAGTTGTAAATATCAATAAATAAATTTTAAAAAAAAATTATGGTCAACTATCGATTGTAATAATTAATAATCAAGAGTGCAGAAGTTAATATAATTCCTCATTTCAGTAAAGAGGTCAAATACAATAATATCTAAATAGAATTCAATAACCGCCCTATTTTTGGTGCAGTTGAATCAAAGGGGTTTAATATTAGGTACCCCTAATAGGCTTACGGCTTTCGACAAGACTATAAATAAAACCAAGGGTCAAAGTCCTGGTAAAAGTTGGAGTGATTATAAACAGTTCACAAGAAAAGTTTCCCCTCACGGGCAGCTTTACTTGACTTTGTCAAGGTGTCAAGCCAAAAAGCTAAAATTATCTCATTCTATTTTTAGAGAAACAGAAAGTTTATTTATAGGAACCCTTTTTTTTTTAAATTGAAGAAAAAAATGGTATTTGTATATTGAGTATTCCTACCAGTTTTTTTTCAGTGGAGCAAAGAATTGGATAAATCTACATTAAAATACGAGTAAAGTGACAGCATCGGACCTGAAGGTCCTGATAAAGATTCACAAAGGGATCCACAGGGATTCACATAGAGAAATTAATGTATCTAGGAGAACACGTGGACAGTTGGAAAAAAGTGGAGCCGGGATAAGTGAAATATTAATAATAATGTTAATAGAGTGTGCAGCAAAAGAAATATAAATGATCACGACAATTAGAGAAGATTACTTTAATTATTATTAATACTTAATAATTAATACTTTTTAACAAATTTATGCTCAACGTTTTACCTCTACACCCAATATAACTTAATATGGTACAAAAAAATATAATTGAGATTAAAACCATGTTTCCATTCTTTATAAATACATAAAAAATATTTCATTTTTTTTAACTTATTTTATGAATACCAACATTATAACGATCTCTCCCATAAATTTTAATGAGAAAAATAATTATACAGTGAATAATGATAAGAAATAATTCAATTGGCTCACGATAACCAGGCTGAACCTCCATGACTACTTCCAACTTAATACTTTAATTATTATTAAAACTTAATAATTAATACTTTAAAAAAATATATTATGCTCAATGGTCTAAATCAAATAAGACGATATTTAACTTAATACCGTAAAAAAAAGATATTTGCCTCTAGGGTTAAGCATATATATAACTTAAGTTGGATTGACCAAGGCGAGAAACCTTGCCCATTTACGAAACAGAAATATTGGTACTTGGTGTAAATTATAAAACTTTATTCTAATAAGTCCAAGACAAGATCATTAAAATAAAGAAAAAAAATCTGAATGGAATATATTTCATTATTTATAAATATATAAAAAAATATTTCCTTTTTTTTGTACTAGTGTTTTGAATACTAATTTAGTATAACGAAATTTTATTTAAAAATAAAAATTATGCTGTGAATAATAATTAGGAATAATTTAATTAGCTCATGATAAACAGTGAAAGTGTTTTAAATTATCGTACATAATTACCCATCTTTTCCTCGGCGGAAATATGAAATCGAGAATTTAATATTCCGCTTCCATACAGCATATGAAAAAAAAAAATCAAGAAAACAATATACCCAGCTATATCGTTATTATCATATGCATAGCATGTGATAATAACGATAATAGCTTAAAATTTAATATTGAAAATGCCTTATTGGTCTGCCAAAAAGAAATAAAAGCTTCATTTTTTATTGTAAAATAGTCAATGTTATTATTTTTTTTTAAAAGGAAATCTGCTTATGGGAGGCTTAAAATTTCCACCACAATTATATATTAAAGATATATTTCATTTTACAAATGGACTCTAAGAAATCCTTTAAGGTAAAAAATAAACATTTGAACTCATTAGTTTGTAATTAGTAATTAAATGATTAAAAGAAAATCTAATAATAAGTAAATTGCTAGCAGAGCAAAATTGCTTGATTCCTGAAATTTATTTTATTTTATTTTTTTTACAGTGTACCTTATTGATGTCTAAGGTCCTTGCAAACATAGGTTCCCTGCATATTTCAATTAAATACAAAATAATCGTCTTTATTACACAAATTGGTAAATAAACTAAAATAAAAAAAATCTTGGCTTGCATATCAATATTAGTTAGATAGGTAAATTCAGAAAACAAGAATAAAAGAAAATGAATTAGAATGATGAGCTAGATAGATTTAGAAACAATGATATACTAAAGAAACGGAATCTTCTTGCAAAAATTAATTATAGATGTCATCATCATCATCATCATCATAACCATTTTATCCCCTTTACAGCTTGCGCAGTGTGGGGTTACAATTTTCAGAGTCTGGACCAGATATCTCGCTCTTGGACCATCTCCCTTCTCCTACTCCAGTCCAAATCCTGCCTCCTGAACGCCTCTTTAACACTCTTGGCATTCTTCCCTCCATGCGAGTCTCATATGTCTTTCTGGCAGTTCTTTCGTGGTCCATCTGAAGAAGGTGTCAGAACCATATTAGCTTGTGCGCCTTTAGGATGTTCTCAGCCGATTTGACTCCGAGGTTAGTCTGAATGGTACTGTTCCGTACTCTATTTCGTCGTGTCCTTCCTTCCACCTTACGAAGGTAACGCATCTCCATGGATTGTATCTGGCTCTTGTGTTTCAAGGCGAGTGTCCACAATTCGGAAGAGTAGGAAAGAATAGGGAGGAACGTCGATTTTTAGATTATTTTAGTTTTTCTCGCCACCTCCCTTTTGCCCAGGAAACCCCTTCGAAGCATACTAAATATTCTTCCAGCTGCATTGATTCTTTGAGAAACTTCCTCATCAATGTAGCCGCTTTCATTGAGAGGAGCACCTAAATATTTTAAATTCTGGACCTGCTCTAGTATTTCTCCGTTCGCTCTGATCACCCTCATTATTATCCGGGGTTTCTTTCCTATCCTCATACATTTGGTCTTTTCCGAGTTAATTTTTACGTTTATCGAGGTCATTTCCTCTTGCAGAACACCTATGTTGTATTGGTCGTTGGAACCCAGCAAGACCAGGTCATCCGCAAAAGCCAACACAGAAAATTGTATGGGTTGTAAGTTCCTTTGTCCTAACTGAAACTGTAAGAAAATAAAAATCATCAGAATAAAACGAGGTGAAAAATTTCTTCGATAGTTTCGAGACGAAGCTAGAAAGGAATATGAAATGCTCTCTCTAAAAAATAAATCTATTGACCTATTTTACCCCGAGCCACATTATGTTTTCTTATTATTTAAGGTATTTTCAGGTATATACTACCTAAAATATTAACAGTTTTTAAGAAAAAACCCTCCGTGTGCCTCAAAATTTTAAAGATATTGAAAAAATTGAGACCGACTTATGAAAGTGTAGTAAAAGATTTTTTAGGTGTGAAACAAAGTTGACATTCATTTTCAGCACCTCAAGAAACCCTTAAACAAGAATTTTCAACAAATATTTTTAAACAAGAAAAAAATAGGAAAATAAACTGTTTACCCTACATCGGCCTTTGATTTCTTTTTAAAAATCTAAAAAATAGAAATAACTTGAAAACGTCTAAACCAATCTACACTAAACTTGGCAGTGATTTAGGGCTTTATAAACTGCACTAAAGTGCTCATACCGGGTCTAATTAAACAGATTAGAACCGGAGATATAAAATAAAACGTGTGAATTTTTTTCCCTAATTAATACCCATATTTCGCCGAGTTCTACAGAAGTTCAATCGTATTATATCTTATAATTTTTTCTCTTTTTTTAACATTTTGCTCTCGCCAATACTTAAGTTAATATATATATGGAAGTGACGGTAGCAGCATGGTAACGTCTGCCAACCCAAAGGTTGCGAGTTTGAGTCCCCGGCCGTATCCGAGATTTTTACTAGCATATAATTATACAATACTCGCTCACAGCCTCCTTCCGGGCAATTGTGAGGCCCGTTAGCTAATACCTCACGAAAAATAGGCGTGGTAGTGACGAACCCACCCTATGAAAACCACGTCATGAAACGCGCGATGTATATTTCCAAAATACATCG
>NW_027115240.1:1337817-1339887 GCF_000696795.3 Halyomorpha halys | reverse complement strand
AAATAATTAATTATGCAGTTAATAATGATTAAAATTCATTTCATTGGCTCATAATAAACTGTGAGAGAGCTTTTAATATTCATACATAATTCTCATCTTTCCCTCGGCGGAAATGTGAAATTTAATTTTCCGTTTTACTTTCCGTTACCTCTACACCCTATAAAAAGATATTTGACTTAATATCATATAAAACAAAAAAAAATTGATACAGAAACAAAATTTCCATTTATATAATTTTAGCTTCGGTCACATTTATGTTGTTCGGGTCTTGACAAATATTCCAAATGATTTATGATAAACCTGTTAGCTTGTAAAAATGCCGCATGAAATAATCGCGTGGTTAACAAGAGTTGACACCTTAAGGAGTGGAGATGCAAATTAAATCAAGTTGCTGACATGGAACATTGCGTGGGGTGTATAATCGTGTATTTCATCCTAATAATAATTTGTGCATGTTACCTTAACTACTAAGTGGAAAGAAACAAGAAGGATTGGGTGTTGATTGTGTGTTAATTAGTTTGTGGGAATGTCATGGGGGTTGTTCTTGTTGGATTTGTAAATGTTATGCTATGCTATTGTCGATTGTTGTAAACAGAAACAGAATATATCATTCATCTTAATTACCATATAAACGCATTTTTATTATGAGTGGCTCAGTGTTATAATAAAAAATGTATAAAATGATGTAAAAACTTTACAGTTTAAATTTTTTTGTAAAATAAGTAGCAGCGTGGTAACGCGCCTGTCTACCATCCCAAATGTTGTGAGTTCGAGCCCCGGCTCTTCCCGGATTTTTGTTTTCAAGCATATCATTTACGATCCTCACTCACAGCCTCCCTCCCCCCCCCCGAGCATTTATGAGGCCTGTTAGCCAATAGATGGCACTAATAAAAATAGGCGTACGAATGACGAACCCACCCATCTACTTCTAATTGAAATCTACGTCAAGAAATGTGTGATGTATTACCCTGGTACATCGCGCCCGAAGTTGGAGCCCATGGTCAGTCGCGCCTAGAATACATAAAATAAAATTACGCTTTTAATTATTGTTAATATCAAATAGTGTGTTCTGCACAAAGACGTATCGCTTCAAAAAAGAACTTATATGATAAGGGACTTGAGGTATGCCATAGATTGTCCCGTATACTGGAGTTATTTTCTAACATATGTAAAACCTTTAGCAAAATGTGTAGAATGACCTTAGTAAAGAAAGTATCCATACTATCTATGTAATACGTTCAATTCTAAATAAAATCGAAATTTTTTTTTAAAGATGTGCTACTATTGAAATATAACAGCAATATTATTAGTTAAGGGACATTCAGGACTAATAACAAACAAAGCAGAATAAAGATGGAAATTCTCTTTAACAATAAAACGCATTGTCTGTTAATAAAATTGTCGTATGTATTTTTCAAACGTTTCCATTATGTATCCAGTAATTCGGTTGTTTGTTTTATTCATTAGTAAAGTCCAATGTTTCAAAAGCTGACTGGAATTTTTAATTCAGAACTTTTTTGTACATGTTAGACACATGTGGTTTTTTTATATATGAATTCAATTAAGTTTAATTTTATTTTCATTGTTGATATAAAATAAATGTTTTATTTGTAACTGACATGCACATTGGTCCCTATCGTATCCAGGCTCGGTTCTGATATTGACAATCAACTCCCTACAGCTACAGTTTTTTTTTTCCAGTTATATACTGAAAATAAATTTTAATAAAAAAAAAGAGAAAGGGGTAAGTAAAATTGAAATCGTTTTGAAGACTAAATGGTGAAAAAAATATGATACCATTTATTGGAACAGATGTATTGCTTTTACACAGATGCCTCTTATAAGCAAAAATTCAGGCATTTAATATTTTACTGCATCATGTAGGTTAATTTCTACGTTTTTTATAAAGTAACATCACTGTTAAAAAAAAAAAAAAATGTTCATTGTAGAAATTATTAATACTAAATATTTTTTTAAAATTATTTATTTAATGTAATTTACAACTGTACAAAATAATACAATAGGTAAATATGTAGTATGTTTCATATACACTTGAAAATCTTGGGAAGG
>NW_027115240.1:1321377-1337017 GCF_000696795.3 Halyomorpha halys | reverse complement strand
TTGAGGAACACCGGCGGACTGAGAAAAGAGAGATGAGTAGGCTAGGTTATGATTTACTTTAAAGGTTCTATCAGTGAGGTAGGAGAATACTAAATATAGTATATTGAAAACAGCAAGTTTTCTCTTTAATTATTTTTTTTAATTTTAAGAAATCGATACGCATTTTATTTAATAAACCTCTTTATAATTGATAATAATGGAGTAATTTGAGATTTTTATGACATTGAGTAATGGGGCAAGGTCAATGAATTCAATAGTGAGTTCATATTAGGGTTTCAGTATCTGACGAAAAGTTCAATACCAGTATTTGGTATTTTTTAGCTCTTAATATGGGAATATCGGTTGTAGCAATTTTACAAAAAGAGAAATAACACAGGTGTTTCTTTGTTTTATTTGCCGGTTTTATAAAGGCTTTTGATCGAGTCTGGCACCCAGGACTGCTTTAAAAACTCCGTATATTCCTAACTCCTACATACTTTGTCATTATCCGTTCCTTTCTTACTGATAAATAATTCAAAGTTAACCACGATAGTTACTATTCATCATTCTACTCTCAGTTCGCTGGTGTTCCTCAGGGTAGTATCTTCGGTCCCATCCTCTACACAGTCTATACAGGTGCCATCCCAACCAATTCTAACACTATCCTCGCAACTTAAGCAGATGATACATGTGTGCTCGCAGTTAATAATAACCCTTGATTTACATCCCAAACTCTCCAATCCCAGATCGCAACCCTCGATGAATGGTGCCGTAATTGGAGGATCAAAATAAATCCCAACAAATCCCATCAACTCACCTTTACCCTACGTTGTAAACCTACTGACTGCCCTACAGTATACTTCAATAATGATGGAATACCTTACCCCTGTAGAACAGATCCACTACACTAGACTACATCTGAACAAATGACTAACCTGGAATCCTCACACAAGACTTAAAAGATAGGATACTGCACGTCGGTTTCGACTATTACAGCACTTACTAGACAAACGGTATAAATTTCCAATTAATTACAAAAGAACAATTTACATGAAAATTATAAGGCCTATCTGGACATATGGATTCGAGATTTGCGACTCCACTAAACCTTCACAAATTCCTCTCGTATCCAGTCCTTACAATCCAAAATCCTTTGTAAAATCCTGAATACTCCCTGCTTTGTCACAAATAAAATCATTCGCAAAGACCTAGTGCTACCAATGGATAGTTTCTCTACATGCCTGAATCACATTTATATTTCATCAAATTTACTTTACCTGTTTTTATGTAAATGCAGTTGTAAATTGCAATAAATACATTTTATTAATTAAAACAAGTTTTATTAGAAAGAGTAAACATCACTAAATATCATTTGTAACCTATAAATTATAACAGTTTTCAAGGAATCACAAAATATAAAGGAACATGGAACATCTTATGCATTTAAATAACAAAAAGGTGTAAATATCACTATTCAGTCTGTGGTACTATTACAAATTGTTGAAATGTGATCTTAAAAAAACATAAAGCATCAATTGTACTGTCATTAAACCTGGAGCGTAATTTTGTGCAAAAATTACCAGCTGTCGAAAACGTACTTTCAACATCTACGCTAGTTTGTGGAACTGTTAGCAATGCGTGATATTTTTTCATGTATTTACCTCTAAATCCCTCATCTTCAAATAAATCGATTTCTCGTCAGATGGTTTTGGATATAACTCATATCTGTATTCTATTTTAGTTTGTTGATATTTTTTTATTGCTAATTCTAATTTTTGTACAAGAGACAATTTCTTTACACTATCGACATTAGTGTTATCATCATCTTCAATAACTTTACCGAATTCTTCTGAATATTGATAGGTTTGTGGATAAACAAATTTAAGATAATTTACTATAAACTTGATCAAATTTGAATGGGTTAATCTCTTTTCTTCTTTTTCATTTTTATTTTTAAAATAATTTAAATCCTCATATACTCATACTGAAAAGAACGGAAACTGCTCGTCGATTCCGACTATTACAACATGTACTAGACAAACAGTCTAAACTTCCTATCCATTACAAAAGACTGATCCATATGACTATTAAAAGACCTATCTGGACATACAGAGTTGAGCTTTGGGACTCCACTAAACCATCACATTCCTCCCGTATCCAACAAAGTCACCAAATCACGTCATCCAGGAATTAATGTTCAATATGTTGTCGATTTGGCCAGAACCAGATACCAATCCTTCCATGATAAACTTCCCAACCACTACACCCATTTGTTTCTAACCTGGCTTATCGTTCATTACCTAATAATTCTCTTAGGCATCTGAAAAGAAGATGGCCTCAAGATCTTCTCCAGAAATGTTATTGGAGTTCAATGGGTAGATTCTCTACGTGTTTGTATCATGTCATTTGATCACCTACAGCAAATTTGTTATACATATTTTTATACAGTTGTAAATAACAATAAATAAATTATTTTAAAAAAAATCATAATTATGATAATATCGTTATCTTCTATTTCGGTATTCTTCAGTATGATTTTCCAATGTATTATAAAATTCCTCAGATAGTGGTGTGGGCAGTTTTTTCAGTGACTGAAACATGATGTTTATAGTTGAATTAGCTGTTAATAAATTAGAATCTATGCGACATAATGCCTCCACAACCAGTTTTATTGGAAGTAGATCTGATACAGTTCTAGATATTAAGTCGAATTCACTGTCAGAAAAATAAATTGGCAGGTTTAAGTCGATTAATGATTTTTGGATTGGATTTTTCATTTTAAAAAATCGTTCCATCATTAGGAGCTGTAGTATCGCTCTGAACAGTAATAAGACTGTTTTGGGTCATTCACATATTGTATCACGTCTCTAGAATGTACACTGCCACTTTGTATTCACAGTTTAATTAATCTCGCTCATTAGGAATACATAAAAACAAAAACGTATATTATTTTTCTGTTGGCAACCCCAGAACATATAGTGGATGCAATTAAAAAAACTTTTAGGAAATTCCGGAAAAATGGTATTTAAACTTGTGAATACCGGTATTAAAAAATTGTACAAATAGTTCTAATACCGGTATTCGGTATCCCAGTATTTTAATCCCTAACCTATTAATATTTTGGGGAATATAAGGTTATTTATTACCACTTTTGTTTTGTCGAGTTGTACAAAAAGTTATATAACAATAGTATATTATGCTTTTTCAGTTTAAAATAATCTTTATAGAGACTGCAAGATTTTTTAAATTAAGTGATAATATAAATCTTAGATGTATGTAACCTCCACTAATATTAATTGCTATCAGTTATAAATAATTAATATAAATAAGCTACTATTAGTTAATTATTAGTAAAAAAGTATTTAGTAATATTATTCATTTTGATAGACAGATATTTAGTTACTGATATTTGTATTGGTGGGGGAAACAGCTCGGCCATTTTGGTCCTTATTTCCACCTGACGGCGATATACGGTCTGCGAGTAGTGAATTGCCACCACACACTAATCAGAGTGGAAGTCAACTTCGTTTCTTGGGACCACCGTGAAATATTAGCTGACCCAGGCGGGAATTGAAGTCATAACGGCATTTATATAACATCTAATATTTATATATGTTACGTGTGGGCGTAGAAAAAAAAGAAAAGAAAAGGATGTCGGAAGAATACTCTCTCAATACGTAAACAAGACTGGCTTTTATCGTTTTCAACACCTTTCGAAGTTCGATGAGCTAATCGCTTCAATCACCTGAAGGCCTTTGTCAGCTGACATCTCATTCAGGCCGTAACTCCCACCCAGTTTACGAACAGTCCTCGTAAACTTATATAGCACAATACAATAACATACGTATATAAAAAACCAACAATTAGGAAAAACTATTTACAATAACCTATGGACAACCTTAGACAACATTAGACAACCATTTCTTGTAATGGTTATACTTATACAATAGAATCACATGATAAACAACAATAAAGAAAAACTATTTAAAACAAGAGTAAAACTAATTTTTATATCTCCGCTTTACAAACAAAAAGAAATTTAAATAAAATATACATGATTAAAAAAGTAACAGACAAATTTATCAGTACAAAAATTGATTCTTCTAGCTCGCACACATTTTCACGAATAGTAATAATATGAAAAGCAACTACTAAACAAAACAAAAAAATACATTTTGTACAATCTTGTACTTCATTGGTAATAAGGGGACTCCAGCCTCTATGAATTCAGGATTTTTAGCTGCTCAATATGTACTGTCCTTCAGGGTGGTTGTGAGCTTGCATGGACCTAAAAAGAGGGGGACAGTACATATTGAACAGCTAAAAATCTCGAATTGATCGAGGCTGGAGTGCCCTTATTACCAATGAAGTATAAGATTGTACAAAATGTATTTTTTTTAGTTTTGTTTAGTAGTTGCTTTTTATATTATTACTATTGATTCGTAAAAATGTGTGCGAGCTAGAAGAATCAATTTTTGTACTAATAAATGTTTCTGTTACTCTTTTAATCATGTATATTTTTGACTGTTGCTCCTAGTATATCCCCAAAAAAATGTCTTCATAATCTTCTATGATTTGGTCTTTCCAGTCTCCTTCCTGATTAATCGCTCCAATCCTTGCTTCACCATCTTCTACGAGCTGTTGGCAGACATATATGATCTTTCCAATCTTTATGTCCCACTTACCCCCGTGATTCTGAACCCGTGCGCCTACTTTCCCCTGTAGGTCACGCCCAATAACCATTTGGTAGTCTCGGGACATTTTTCCTGCTATGTGTACCATTAGATGTTTGCCCTTAGCTCCCCATTTACTCAATTCCATCTCTGGGCCCTCCAGAGTGATTACACTGACATTGACACTCCCAGACCTAGAGCGCCCTATTTCCACCTCTCATCCTATCCAGAGCCTCTTGTCAACTGAATCTTTAGTACCATGAATAGGAATTGCATCCGACCCTGTATTTGGATTGTTTCCATCATCTCGCTGAGTTTATCTTGAATTCTGTTAAAGCGTGGCAGTAGTTCCGTGGCATATTGCCCACTAGACTGCTTTGGTTTTTTCGTCTCCCTGATCATCATACATATGTCCTCTTCTGGGGCCCATCGTCCTCCTCCGAACGCCTTCTTCAGCCTATCCTTAACTATGGGCCCTGGTGTTTCTTCGTCGGCCTGAGTTTGGTTTAACATACTCCTCTTTATTCTGCATACCAAGCCTGCCTTCAGTGAGTCAGCATCTCCTTTATTTAGTAGCTCTTCCACTACCTTAGTTTCTATTCTTGATAAAAGTCGGTCGCCTCCTTTGAGAAAATGGTTCAACTCAAATCTGAAATGGCATTCCGCAGGTCCTGTGAGGTTGCTGTTCGAATTCCATTCGATAGCATTTATTTGCTCTGCAGTCAATATCATCCTTAAATACTTTTTTGAAATTAAGCAAATATGACAGGGAGAGAGAAAATTTTTTTTTTCTTTTTAAATTTAAAAAATAACTTTCAACCTATGCACTTGTCCCGGGTTTCAGCACCAGTTACGTGTTGGCGTAGAAAAACTAATAAAAAAAGGAAAATACATATCATTGGGTAACATGAAATATATATCGTTGATTTATACATAAATACATGTATATATCTGCAAGCTGTAGTTTTAGTGTAATTTACTATTTTTGTGATTAGAGGGTTTAATGAGCTGTTGCGATGCTGGAAGCAATTATGTGTCAATTTACATATGTATTCGTTTCTGGTCTTTCTTTAATTTAGTGTGCACATTAGATATTCTTGTGTTATTAACTGTTCTGAGGTATTTGTTTTGAAATACTTGTATTTTTTTTATATTGGTTGAACTAGTAAAACTCCATATGGGGAAGGCATAAGTTAAGATGGTTCTTAGTACCGCTTTATATATTATCAATTTATTTCTGTTAGATAATTATGATTTTCTATTTACGTATGAATGAATTGAAAATAAAACTTTTCTTGCGTTTTAAAATTTCGAATTGGTGTGATGGTCAAATAAAAGTTTGATTTTTCTATATATTCCTGTCCTGTTAGAATTTAAACCAACGATTTCAAACTTGTTAAAGTGAGGTTTATTAAAATGAAGGCAGAATCGAGAATTAAAAGTTTAGCACTAATATGTTCGTGAACGTCCCTTGAACTGTTAAAACAAGTAGTGAGTTGAAACAAATAGTTATATTGTGAGGCGTCTAGTTTGCAGTTTGTACCCACAAACCCGGGTTTCCCATTGAACGCTCTAAACCTTTTATCGCACTATTAAACTGCTTTATTCTTCCAATTACAGTGCTAACACCCCCTCACGCCCCTATCCAATTTGACTAAGCCGTTTTCCTGTTTCACTGAGGTGTAATTCACTGTTAAAATTAGACAATGATAATCGAATTAGTAAGCGCTATTTCACTATTTTTGTTTACATTCACTCACCTTAGCAGGGTTTTTAAAATTATAATTATTCTTTTTTTTTTTTTTAATTTACATTAGAAGATTAATAGTAGACCGTATGTAATAGATTGTCTGAAGATATTCAGGGTGGTGGTAAAGGGAGGCACACAATAGTAAAAAAAAAATAAATATTAATAACCAAATGAAAACAAGATACAGACATTGTAAGATATGCTAGAAAATATGAATATAAATAAAGATAGTTAAAAAAAAAATGATTTAAAAAAAGTATAAGAGGTTCGCAGTAAACTAAAATAATATAAATATAAATAAATAAAATACTAATTAATAATTATTATATCTTTATTAAAATTTACAACTGTACATAATAATACATTCCGTAAATTTGATGTAAGATCATAATGACAAGACACAGACATGTTAAGAAACTACCTATTGATAACACTCTAATAATGTTTTTTTTATATTCGAAGGTCTCGTGGTCATTTTCTTTTCAGGTGCCTAAATTATCAGGATTGTAAGAAGTAAGGTTATAAACTGGTTTGTGTGGTTAGGGAGTTTATAATATAAGGAATGATATCTGGTTCGGGTTGGATCGGTTACATATTGGAACATTAAGATCTTCACGTATAATTTTATTTGTGACAAAATAAGGAGCCTTGAGTATTTTAAGAAAGATTTTGAACTGTAAGGATTGGATGTAAGAGGGATTCGAAGGTTTAGTGGTACCCCTAAGCTCAGCTCCGTATTTCCAGATAGGCCTTATTATAGTCCTGCAGATCAGTCTTTTGTAATGTATTACAAGTTTAGATCGTTTGGGATGCAGTCGAACGGTTATTATTAACTTCGAGCACACATTTGTCATCGGCATATTTGGTAAGGATAGTATTAGGATTGGTTGGGATATCAGCTGTATCGACTGTGAAGAGGATGGGACCGAAGAAACTACCTTGAGGAGCACCAGTGGATTGAGAGTAGAGGGATAAATATAGAGTAATGAATAGTGAAATAATACTTAATACAATTAGTAACAAATATGATTCAATTAATATAAAGAGTGATTATCTAAATGAGATAAAAGTATGGTGAATTAAAAAAATAAGGGGGTTGGTGAGCAGATTGATAAAGGAATGAAATGAGATGAGATTCTTTTAATTGAAAGGACACAACGGATATTTTCAAGAAGTATGAAGAGTAGACCGTATCAGCAACATAAAATTGTAGTCTGCAATTAACTGAAAAGTCTACCACCATACATCAACTGAAATGGAGGTGGGCTGGTCATGTTGCCAGAAGAGATATTCCAAAAATAGTTAAAGAATGGATACCTAGGGAACACAAGAGATGGAGAAGAAAACCAATTACAAGATGGAGAGATGAGATATTGCAAAGAGTAGGAGACTGTTGGGATACTGTGGCTAGAAATAGGGACCTATAAGGGAAAGTAATAAATAATCTATTGTAAGCTTACATTTATACTTAAGTGTTCAATTACAACATAAAAAATATTTTATTTTATTATATCAGAAAAAAATATTAATTTTAAATTAATGTAAAATTTTAATCATTAATTAGTTAGTCCATGAGTTAATTTTTTTATGTTCACGAACAGTTTCATGACTATTACCTCCCAAAGGAGAGTCTTTTAGTTCTGTAAAAAATGTAAATAAAAAGTTATTATTATAAACTATTATTTCACTATTCAGTACTCTTGTATTACATAAGCAATTATATCGCTCATTACAGGACTTGTGATTAATTAGTATTCTATTTATATATATATTCATATTCCTTTAGTTTACTCCGTTTATTTTCTTTTTTTTTTTCAATAATGTTTTAGCACTCTTTACATTTATATTATAAATGCTCTATCATATTTTACAATGTCTATGTTTTGTTCTCATTTATCTCTGAAGAAGCTCTGCAAAGCAAGGCTTAAATGAATTTTTTTTTTACTATTTTGAACTTTTTTATCGAACTCCTCGACCATCTTGCTATAATTTTTTTTTTATTTTGTTAAATTTTAGCCAGAATATTTTTTTTTTCATTTTTATGCATCCTGACAAGGAATTTTTCATTACTTTTTTATACAAAAATATTTGAGCACTATTTTATAAAAAAAATATTACTAACCTAGGCCACCGGTATTTTTTCTTGACTGGGGAATTTTAAACCTTACGCAACAGCTTCCACCGACAATAACTTTTGGCCCTTATTTGAGAGAAACGGAACTGGGTCGGGGATCGGGCCCTCTCCCAGGAGTAAATAATAAACTCAGCAGGGAGGGAGGGTTTAGGGGGGGGAGGGTTAGAGAAATATGGCCGGAATGTGATGAAGATGGCGTAGCGGGAGTTATTCGGCCATTCCTAGGCCGACGATTGTAGGCCTTGTGTCAGTGTTAATTACTATCAGAGTTTTGGCCCACTTATGCTAATTAATCAACAATCAATTCTTGGCCACAAAACAGGCACTGGTTTAAGCAATCTAGACCTTAGAACACCTCCTAACGTGGCATAAAAACATAACATGGCAGTTTAAAAAAAAAGGCAATGCTTGCTTAATCTACATAAAAAACGTAAAAAAGAAGCACTTGTCAACCAAAAAAAAAAAAAATTATCTTTTTTAATTTGATTCGGCGCCGTTGCAGTTATGAAGCTGTTAAGGTCACACCTCGACTCCCTCAGCTACAACAGCCAAAATGTTATTGAACAGGCATCGGAATGTAATTCTACTGACCTTCCCTAATGTACAACAAGGATGTTATGACTCGGCATTACTAAAAAACAAGAGGGGGGGAGACAACAAACTTATTCAAATCTAATCAGACAATTTCTTTTGTTTCTTACAATATATAGGCATAATAAGTAGAAAATATAAAATAATAGAATATGTCTTTTCTTCTTTTTTTGTTTCATTGCTTCTTTTATCTTTTTATTTTTTTTCATGATTTTTTTTCTTCTTTTTATAGTTCATTAATTTATTTATTTTTTTCTGTTAATCCCTCTTTTTTCTCTCTTTCTTTCTTCCTTTTCTATCCTTTCCTTTTTTTCCCCATATTTTCTCTTTCAACCCAATGTGACTTTCCTCTTTTCCTCCCCTATTCTCCTCTGTAACATAAATAAAGCACCTAAAATACATAATACAACTAATATTCATTTAAAAAAAATAGATTATAAACTCCTAATATATTTGTCATATAACTGGTAAAAGAAGTGATAGATATACATAACACAAATAAATAAATAACAAATATATGTAAAAATAAATATATAATAAATATAAAAAAATATATAATAAATATCCTGCATAAAATATACTTCCTCTAAAATCCTCTCTTTTTCATTTATTCTGTATTTCACGTGCAGTATTATGTATTGTTATCTTTAGGCAAATGCAAGTAGGATAAGCCACTATATATCTTAATTTTTTTTTTGCCTAACAATGCTACATCATATAACTATTACATAATGCGCCAGTGTAAATATTAATATTCAATCATTTTTCACCACGAATAAAAATTTATTTAAATAAAGTAATGATTTTATGATAAAATTGAATAAATAAAGCGGAGAAAGTCCAATCCATTGAATCATTTTAGACGCAGAGTGGCAATATAATAGTAAAGTCAATGAGGGAACTTTCCAATAAATTGTTAATGATACTTGAACACGGAGTAACGATCGATGCATGGCATTGTACAACTTTCACGAAGTTTCGAACATACTTCGGATGCTAACTCATTTAACTTAGTAGTCCTCAGTGGCGTCTTGAAATGCTTGTTGGAGTTACGTTCAGAGGAAACTTAAGCCCTCCCCTAAACACTTAATACCCGCTACTATGGATGTGAGAAATCCCTCTAACTATCAGTTAATTAGTTAACAAAACAAGCTATAAGAAATATTTAAGATTATTTAATAGTTAATTCTTAAACGTAATTAGAATCTAACCTTTTTACATCCTGGCCATGTCATCAAGTACAAGAAATATTTTAGAATGTATTTAATCTTTTCAAGGGGAGTAAAAAAAAATTTTAAATACAATTTGTAATATTTTGCCACAACAAAATACATTTCAGTGTTGTGTAGTCTTAATTAAACTTGACAAATTTACAAGCTAAACGCCGGCAAACCAACAAGCTAAAATGGGGAGTGAATGGTTTTTTAGTGAATGTAGCAAATCCTATTGGTTACGTCTAAATTTGTTATTTTGGTGGATTCTCAAAATATATGTATAAGTGTATTGAAGTTTATTATTTTTCAGTTTTTAGCCACCAAAAGTTTATGATTCTGAAAAAAAAAATTCAAGTTGGGTTTTAAACTTTTGATCAATATGAACTCTACTGCCTAAATAAACAAAAAAAATCTTTATATATAATCTTTACACTGTTGTTTAAATAAATAAATTTTATCCAATTTTAATCTCAAAACAATTTTTATTTCTTTATATGTCTGACGTTTCGGCCAATTCGGCCATCCTCAAGGACAATTTTGATACAATTTTAGAACCACATCATTTTTTATAAAAGAACTTCATGTAGGCTATTCTTCCCAGGTAATTAATTTCAATCCACAATAATCCTATTTTGTCAATTCTTCACAAAAAATTAAAAATAAAAACTTTTAAGTTATTTAACAGTCTTCTCTATTATAATTTATCACAATCGTTTAATGATTTAATTTAATGTGAAGAATTGACAAAATAGGGGGATTGTGGATTGAAATTAATGGTCTGGGCAGAATAGCCTGCATAAAGTCGTTTTTTAAAAAAATGATGTGGTTCTAAAATTGTATTAAGATTGTCCTTGAGGATGGCCGATTTGGCCGAAACGTCGGACTTATAAAGAAATTAAAATTGTTTTGAGACTAAAACTAGATAAAATTTATTTATTTAAACAAACCAATTCTAGTAAGTCCATCCAACAACTTTCACTTAGCTCCATGGAAGGCGAAAATTATAAACATACATTTTGTATAAAAGGAAGTGCATTAAAAAGAACTCAAACAATTAAAAAAACTATTTATTATGGGCTAACGTTTCGTCCCCAAAGATACCAACTAAAATAATATATCAAAGTAAGAGAGTTGATAAAATTAAATAAAAGTAAACTACGGTGTGATTAAATTTGATTTAAAATGTGTAAAAATTTATATAAAAATGGAAAAAGTAAACAATGCCGTTTAAGCCGTTTTTGAGAAAATTGAGGAAATATGAAAAATTGATTCAATACAGCAACACTTCAGGTAGGTCGATTTATTTAAAAAAGTTGCTCTAATGACCTCTAATTCATATACCTGTATTAAATAGGAAATTCAGTTTTGTATGGCCTGTTGGACAGATTCGATACTTAGGACTCCATCTTGACAAGAGACTTACTTGGAATCCATACACAAGACTGAAACGACAAGAAACTGCTCGTAGATTCCGATTGCTACAACACTTACTTGACAAACGCTCTAAACTTCCCATTCACTACAAAAAATTAGTATACACTACAATAATCAGACCAATTTGGACATATGGAATTGAGCTCTGGGGCTCCACCAAACCATCAAATTCTTCCCGCATCCAATCGTTACAATCCAAAATCCGACGTAAAATCCTTGATGCTCCTTATTACGTCACAAATAAACTCATTCATAAAGACCTTAACATCCCATTCGTTGCAGATTTGACCCAAACCAGATATGCGTCTTTTTATTCCAAACTCCTTAACCATCCTAACCCTTCTAATTCTTAATCTTTCATCCTTAACAATCCCTGATAATCCTCCGAGGCGTCTGAAAAGAAGATGGCCACGAGACCTTCTAGTTTAAATTAATGTTTGAAGTACCACCAATGGGTGGTTCCTTCCCAAGATTTTCAAGTGTATATGAAACATTCTACATATTTACCTATTATATTATTTTGTACAGTTGTAAATTACAATAAATAAATAATTAAAAAAAAAAAAAGTTTTGTATGACTTTCTTTTTCTTTTTTGAGTTAGGGTGTACACCACAAAAACACACACAAAAAAATCCAATACACGCGTGCGAGACTTTTTTTTTACTCAAAAAGTGTATTTCCGTTGAAAACTAAAATTAGAAATTGTGCACCATAGCAGTACATTCGCTTACTGTATATTTCACATATAAGTATATGGAAGTAAAAATGTATTGATAAAACAAATTTATATAAATAAAGATAAATCAGTATAGTATAGAATTGTTTTCTTGCTTCTTTCTTTTTTTTTTAAATACTTTTTTATTTTACTATCAGAAAAAAAAAAACCTTTTTATTTGGGTGTCATATACAATTCCGTTGAACTGTACTTTCCTGCCATGGGTGCTATGCAATTAAAATAGTATTTGAAATATTGAGGAGCGGTGAAGCTCAGTGGTAACTCCAAGAACCCCTGGTTCAAATCCGGCTGTGACAGATAATTATTTATTCTTTTACCATAACCGTAAGTAAACCATGTGGATTCGGGAGCCCTGTGCGGTACACTCAGCCTTATAAAGTGGGTAACCTTAATGAGGGAAAATTCTGGCAGTCTAAATTGATTCTGTCTAAATCACCTCCCTGTACAACCGGTGGTCCAGTATCAGTGGTTCCTTACAAAGTACTGCACCAGTACCTTCATGGGTTATAGTGGTACAGACGCATTTATTTGTTTATTTTATTTGAAATAATACGAGTAATCCATATCTGAATTATATATATCCAATAGTACATTTCGATTCAGGTCAAACTGGAAAGTTTCATTGATTCTATCGTAGTTTAACTTTTAGTCTATAATGCATATTTATATAACTTACTGTACTTTTATATACTATATTTATATACTATTATAAATTTATATTTATAGAAATTACTTAAAATATAATATTATATCAGAATTTAGAACCATTTCTATGTCTTATTTTTGGAAATTCAATGAAAATTATTAAAATTTCTAGAGTATAAATCTGGATATGTATAGCCTTACATAAAAATAAGAGCAGAGATAAGTGTGAAAAATTAAAATTTCTTCCTAAAAGTAAAATCTAAAGAAAAAAAAATTAAAGACTAGATAGGACAGGAGAGAAGCTGAGGTGGATTATACAAGTCAACACCTCGGAAACTTCAGAACTATGCAAATATTCGTTATATCCTGAGCTGGAAAAGAAGAAACGAAGCAAACTTTATTTGCTCTACTGGATTCTAATTGAACAAAATACACAAATTAACTGGAACGTTAAGAATTTTTACCCTATTGGAGTGTGTGCATTGCTCGGTAAAGCGGAATCGAGAGCCGTGTTACATCGGAGTTTATTGACGGTCTGTGTCCCAGTTAAGGCCTGAGCACTATTATCAGCTGACAGGTCAAATCAGCTGATCGAGTAGATCAGCTGATCAAATGTATATATAAGGTGCTTCCTCAATAAAGTTCAGTATCTAAGTTACCATCAAGCTTAGTGTGTCAAAACGTTTTCCCTTATTTTAGTATTATTTTGATCCAAAACAGACTTAAGTTCCCGGTTAAGTAATTACTTCTTTTTTTAAACACACTACTCTTCATATATCCCTTTCTTAGGCCTATAAATATAAAAAAGTAATAATTATTTTGTATTTTATTATTATTATAATTTATAATATATTACCAAAAAAAAATAACAGCTGATTGCATAGGAAATTATGAATAGAGACAATAGAGGATTACATCAAAAAAAGGTTCATGAAGTTCCACTCCCAGTTACCTACAGTTAAAGGAGCAGTGACCTACAACCTGGGAAATCCAACCTCAACACGAAGACTGAAGCCTAGGCTGCTGCAGGACATCCTGTTATAAATTCTATATTTATCAGTTCTGTTATTGCCACTCTAAAATTTTATTTATTTTTTTACTTCATCTTTTTCTTAAATTCAATTTTTTTTCCATTCGAAGTCAATTATTAATTTTGTTAAATTTATAAATGTCATTGTTGTTTTTGTTAATTACTTTACTCCTATCTTTTATTAAGACTTTTTATTTTATCCTAGTTTTTTTTTTATTTATACCATAGGATATAATTAGGGGTGTCTGTTGTATTAGACTATACAATACCCCCCCTCCATAGTAAATTATTTAAAAATAAATTGTACCTCATACATGAACCATGCAAGGCCCACCAGGCCGATCTGGTATTAAATAAATAAATTTTAAAAAATATGCTGCTTTTATGTATTTTATTCATATTGGAAGATACCGTTGACCGTACGAATTATGTTAAATTGTAGGAATATAGTCCGGGTGGCAGTCAATAAAGGTATCAAAATAGTAGAAGAAAACTTATTATTGTTAACCAACGTTTCGCTCCACTTTGCAGGGCTTCGTCAGGGCTAAATGACAACAAGATACTAACATTGTAAGAATTGACAGAGTATTAAAATAACTATACAGCGAAAATACGAAAATATGAAAACAAAATTATTTTGTTTATAAAATATATAAAACAAATAATAATAATTTAAGGAAGTTTAAATATAGGTAGAGTAGAAACTAGCTCCTAATAAATACAGCCAGGTGTGATAGAATTTTAAATACAGAAGAAATACACAGTAACAAATTGTAGAAAAATACCAGTTAGAACTAGTTGTAAATATGCTAAAGAGGTAGGTGTAAAAGGTAAACAGATTGGTGAAGTAAATGTGGCAAAGCTGAGGTATAGTAACAAGTAGAATGATATAATAAGAAAATTAATAAAAATGACTAATAAACAGAGGGGAATCACTTGTCTGATTGAAAAAAAGATGACAACTGACAAGTTGGAAACGGAGGGGTATACAATTTCCCCGCTTCTTCGCTTACCATCCCGAAGAGTAAGATTATAATTATGATTATTATATTGGCGACAGACCATGGAGGTCTAAGTCCTCGCGCGATGTATTAGGAAATACGGAATTAATTTCTTGACGTGTTTTTTTCGTAGGGTGGGTTCCTCACTCCCGCGCCTATTTTTTGTGAGTGCCACCCATTGGCTAACGGACCTCACAATTGCCCGGTTAAGGGTTTTTGAGTGAATTTTGAATTTTTTCATGCTTGAAAAAAGCCCGGGTGGGACTGGGACTCGATCTGACAACCTTTGAGTTAGTAGACTGTCGCGTTGCCACGCTGCTATCGCTGCCCCCTTTACCTAATTACAGTACTAAAGTAAGATTACCTATCTATTTTTTTTTTAGAAAGAAATTTATTCAATCATGCTGCCCAAATACATCGGGTTGCTACATTACACAGCATACTGATCAATC